>NW_024582398.1:908596-1129552 GCF_018398535.1 Haplochromis burtoni
AAGATTTGTGTGTACGGTCATCTGAGGGAAATTTGTGTTTCAACACATTGCATCTGTGGTTTTGTGTTCTGATGCCAAGGGTCTGATTTTCCAATTAGGATGTATCAATGCTGAATTCAGCGCGGAGGACTTTGTGCTTTGGAAGAAGTTTTCACAGCCTTTATAATCCCTAACCACTTTACCATGCTCCATCCATCATTTTGTCAACACGCTAATGTTTTGGACCTTTACAATCTCGGCTCACAGAGGAAGGTAAGACGGACAAAGCAGTCAGTCGCTTTCACAACATGCAACTATTTGTACCGCCCTCCTTTTTGATTGTGACCACTGTTTGGAGATAATTTGTGAAAGCTGAATGGAAGGAAATATGTTATGGGTTGAACAATACCTGTGTCTCGAGTTTAGTATTATTGCATTGTTAAGTCACCAGTGCCAAACCAAAGGCTGATAGATAGCCACTGCTTCCTTTCTTGTTCCAGTGACAGATGATTAGATGGCTGTTATATCAAAATGGTATATCAGGTAACTTTATACACCTAATGAAAGTTGATGCTATTGAGTTCGTGAAACTGTAATCAGTAGTTGAGGCGCATTGTACTAAAATATTATGAGAGACATATTGATTTCCTGTCAGGAATAGGCATTCAAAATGGAATAAACTCTCACTCTGAAGCATCGATTAATTTTCAACAACACACAACATGTGTTTTACCTTATAGAAGTGATCTTTTTCAGAATACTTACAAAAATGAACCCCCTATCTATCATCATCATCTTATCTATATCTATCACTATTATTATCTATCATTATTATCTATTATCTATCTATCATATATTATTATATTATTATATCTATATATTATACAAATATATATAATATATATATATATATATATATACACCCAGCACGCCCCTGCGGGCGGTTTATCCTTCAAGCTCGGGTCCTCTACCAGAGGCCTGGGAGCTTGAGGGTCCTGCGCAGTATCTTAGCTGTTCCCAGGACTGCGCTCTTCTGGACAGAGATCTCCGATGTTATTCCCGGGATCTGCTGGAGCCACTCGCCTAGCTTGGGAGTCACCGCACCTAGTGCTCCGATTACCACGGGGACCACCGTTACCTTCACCCTCCACATCCTCTCGAGCTCTTCTCTGAGCCCTTGGTATTTCTCCAGCTTCTCGTGTTCCTTCTTCCTGATATTGCTGTCATTCGGAACCGCTACATCGATCACTACGGCCGTCTTCTTCTGTTTGTCTACCACCACTATGTCCGGTTGGTTAGCCACCACCATTTTGTCCGTCTGTATCTGGAAGTCCCACAGGATCTTAGCTCGGTCATTCTCCACCACCCTTGGGGGCATCTCCCATTTTGACCTCGGGACTTCCAGGTTATACTCGGCACAGATGTTCCTGTACACTATGCCGGCCACTTGGTTATGGCGTTCCATGTATGCCTTGCCTGCTAGCATCTTGCACCCTGCTGTTATGTGCTGGATTGTCTCTGGGGCATCTTTACACAGCCTGCACCTGGGGTCTTGCCTGGTGTGATAGACCCCAGCCTCTATGGATCTTGTGCTCAGAGCTTGTTCTTGTGCTGCCATGATTAGTGCCTCTGTGCTGTCTTTCAGTCCAGCTTTGTCCAGCCACTGGTAGGATTTCTGGATATCAGCCACCTCCTCTATCTGCCGGTGGTACATACCGTGCAGGGGCCTGTCCTTCCATGATGGTTCCTCGTCTCCCTCCTCTTTCTTGGGTTTCTGCTGCCTGAGGTATTCACTGAGCACTCGGTCAGTTGGGGCCATCTTCCCAATGTATTCTTGGATGTTCGTTGTCTCATCCTGGACTGTGGTGCTGACACTCACCAGTCCCCGGCCCCCTTCCTTCCGCTTAGCGTACAGCCTCAGGGTGCTGGACTTGGGGTGAAACCCTCCATGCATGGTAAGGAGCTTTCTTGTCTTTATGTCAGTGGCTTCTATCTCCTCCTTTGGCCAGCCTATTACCCCAGCAGGGTACCTGATCACGGGCAGGGCGTACGTGTTGATGGCCCGGATCTTGTTCTTACCATTCAGCTGACTCCTCAGGACTTGCCTGACCCTCTGCAGGTACTTGGTGGTTGCAGCTTTTCTAGCGGCCTCTTCATGGTTCCCATTTGCCTGCGGGATCCCCAGGTACTTGTAACTGTCCTCTATGTCTGCAATGTTGCCTTCTGGTAGTTCAATCCCCTCAGTTCTGACTACCTTCCCTCTCTTTGTTACCATCCGACTACACTTCTCCAGTCCGAACGACATTCCAATGTCATTGCTGTATAGCCTGGTAGTGTGGATCAGTGAATCGATGTCTCGTTCACTCTTGGCATACAGCTTGATGTCATCCATGTACAGGAGGTGGCTGACAACTGCTCCGTTCCGTAGTCGGTATCCGTAGCCAGTCTTGTTAATGATCTCACTGAGGGGGTTCAGGCCTATGCAGAACAGCAGTGGGGACAGAGCATCTCCTTGGTAGATCCCGCACTTGATGGTGACTTGTGCTATGGGCTTGGAGTTGGCCTCTAGTGTTGTACGCCACATCCCCATTGAGTTCCTGATGAAGGCTCTTAGGGTCCCATTGATCTTGTACAATTCTAGGCATTCCAGTATCCAGCTGTGGGGCATTGAGTCATAGGCCTTCTTGTAATCAATCCAGGCAGTGCACAGGTTGGTCAGTCTGGTCTTGCAGTCTCGGCTGACTGTTCTGTCTACCAGTAGCTGGTGTTTTGCGCCTCTGGTATTCTTGCCAATTCCTTTCTGTGTCCCGCTCATGTATTGACCCATGTGCCTGTTCATCTTAGCCGATATGATGCCTGACAGGAGCTTCCATGTAGTACTGAGGCAGGTTATTGGTCGGTAGTTGGAGGGGACCGGTCCCTTCTTGGGGTCCTTGGGGATCAGGACCGTCCGACCTTCGGTTAGCCATTCCGGGTGTCTCTCGTTAACTAGCAGCTGGTTCATTTGTGCTGCCAGACGCTCGTGGAGTGCAGTCAGCTTCTTTAGCCAGTAGGCGTGAACCATGTCGGGCCCTGGTGCTGTCCAACTCTTCATACTGGAGACCCTTTCTTGGATATCTGCCACTGTGATGGTTACTGGACCCTGTTCAGGGAGGTCGCTGTGGTCTGCCCTCAGATCCACTAGCCACTGAGCATTGCCGTTATGGGTTGCGTCCTTCTCCCATATGCTCTTCCAGTATTGCTGTAGCCTGGTTCTCCGCCTTCTCTTGGGTGTTACTCAAGCGCTATATATATATATATATATATATATATATATATATAATATATAATATATATATAAATATATATCATAATACTATATATATATATATCAATTCAATTACAATTATATATTATTTATAATTTAATATATATTATATATATATATATATTACATATATATATATGTATATATATATATATATATATATATATATATATATATATATGATAATATATACATATATATATATATATATATGTATATATATGTATATATATCATATACTATACTATATATATATATATATAATATATATAATCATACATATATATATAATACATATATATAGCATATACTATATATAGTATATATATATATTATATATATATATTATATATATATATATATATATCATATACTATATATATATACTATATATATATATACATATATATATATGTATATATGTATATATTATATATACATATATATATATATACATATACATATATATATATTATTGTTATATATATATTATATATGTAATATATAATATTATATGTTATATATATATATGTATATGTTATGTATATATATGTATATATATGTATGTATATGTATATGTATATATATGTGTATATATATGATGATATATATGTATATATATGTGTATATTATATGTATATGTATATATGTATATATGTATGTATATGTATTAGTTATATATGTATATGTATATATTGATATATTATATATGTTAGTATAGTCCCAAAACATATATATATATATATCATGATAATATATATATATATATATGATATATATGTATATATTTATACTATGTAATAATATATATGTATATATATATATATAACAATATATATATATGTGTATAATATATTATATATATCATATGTATATATAACATACATATATATATATACATATATACATAAATATGATATATATATATATACATATATATATATATCTATATACATATATATATATATACATATATATATATATATTATATGCTGGTATCTATATATGTATGTATATATATATATATATATTATATATATATACTGTATATATAAGTATATATAAGTATTATATATATATGTATATATATGATATATATATATATATATAAAGTATAATAGATATATATATATATATTTATATATATTTTAAATATTATTATTATTAGTATATACACATATATATATATACATATAGATAGATAAATAGATAGATGTATGACTTACTTTGTCATATATGTTGACTTTATAGAATGAATGTGACAGATCTGTTTTCAAACTATAGCCCTCCTGAGCCCTCTGTATCCATTAACAAGTCTTGGTATTAATATGCATTGAGACAGCCTTGGATAATGCTACAAGCTTTTTCACCATGACTTATATTTACTTTAACCAGTCTCCCCTTAAGTGCTGTTTTTAACAATGCAGTCACTATAAATCATTTACCATACAGGAATACCTTTAAGGAATCATTTGCTTCGGAGACATTTGTGGTTGGTTTGATGCTGGCAAAAGGCATTATCTGAGTGACAGCATCGTGGGCTCTTCTGATGCAATATTTAATATATGTCACATAGCCACGCATTAGGCCAGAAACGCTCCATTGTTTTCATGTTATGCAGTCAGCGCTGACAATGGTTGGGCAGAGGCAGGACAGCGATAATTCAGCCAAAGAAAATATAAACCTTTAGTCATTAAACAATGCACGAATGTTCATGCCATAAAGGTATTTTTAGAACAATTAGACATACAGGAACAGAATAAACGTTTGAAACCAGCAGTGGTACATGTGAAGAAGACCTTGTACATTTATACTTGGATATAAAGTTAGTGAAAGGATGAAGGAGCTAGACAGCTTAAATTAATTAAAAACTCTATTCAAAAATAAAAATTGTTGTTTTTGGGTCATTTTTCAGTATAGCGTTTTCACATGATTTTCTTTTTTGTCTTGTGTCATAAATATATTTGGGTTGTTCAAAAAATAGTATTCTGAGTGCCCCACCACAATTTATCAGATAAAATGTGATACATGTGTGAATAAACGTATACACATATTAGACGTGAACTGTAGATTAAAAATGGATGAAAAAGTAAGGAAAAGTTTAAGGTAGTTAAACAGTTAAAAGACCCTGTTCAGGTGACTGGAGAGGCTGACTGCTTGAGAAAGGACATAGACAATAACTTGGCCATGTATGGCTTCATAAAAGATTAATAACATTGTACAATTAATTTGAATGTCCCTGGAAGCCATTGAAGGAAAGCAAGGATAGGGGCAATGTGAAAGCACCAGCTAGTTTTTGTTAACTGAGTTGAAAATTGGACTCATATGAGTGTATATTTGTACCTAATTATCAATCATCAAGGTAAGCAAATTAATCCCAAAAAGGTTGATTCTGTTCATCTGGACGTAGTGTTTTCAACTGGAAAAATCACTTAAAAGTTCATGCACTTAACATAGTCCTACACTTATGGGCCACTTTAGTACAAAAAACCAGACAAACAAGAAAACACCCACAAATATTTCAGAAAATGTGAGGTTTTGTTTGTTTTTTATCTTCTTGAAAGCAATTTTTTTCTCAATCTTAACTAACTGAAGTCTTTCATTGAACTACCAAATAAAGAAATCGGTACTCTCTTTTTTTGTCAGACACGTGGCAGCACTTCTGCTATTATTTTGTTTGTTTTTAACAAAATAAAAATGCAGACATAAGTGTACACATTAGTTTTTGACTACTAGTGAAAACTGTTGTCTTTACAAATAAGCCTCTCACTGAACTAACACAGCCAATCCCTCAACATGTTTGTACTCTTTGCTCATTTTGCCTTTATTTTGCTCATTTTTTGCTTTTTAAAGAACTTATTTTAACATTTTACTTGTGGAGGCTAAAGGCCTGTTTTGTTGACAGCCGTGGAGAAACTGAAAGCAAAGTGAAACCGTTCAAATATCTTTCGGGAAACACAAAATGACACGAGAGCAGACCGGCTGTGGGACTGGTCCCGCGTTCTTGCTTCGGCAAACGATCCCTGTAACTTCTAGCGTTCTGCTCAGCCTGAGTAATTGAGATGTGTAATAACTGTGACAGAGGGCATTATCTGACCCATTTTCCTTTTCTTCTCACATTGCATTGTTTATACATGCCTTCCTGTCATAATCCTTTATGAATCTCCAAAGTAAAAGCCCTTTGAAGAAATTGCCTCTTGTAGCGTGATATCCCGTGTAAAGGAGTTCTTTTTAATGACCAGGGTCTGACCTCATTTCATATGCATAAGCCTACATCAAAGTAGACAGCATCTGTCCAGTCTATGCAGCGCTCTTGTACTTGACAGTCTTTCACATCGGAATGACAAAGCACATACATGGAGCTTATAATTGCTTAATTAGGTTCAGGGCATGCAGTTTTACCTTGGACTGACCTTGTATGTTTTACAATTTACATTTTCATATTTTATTTTGTCATTACTACCAGAAAAGGCATCCATATGATTCGGTCAATTATTTAAAGTCTTCAGAAAATGAAAGTTAAATGGCTTATAATTTATCAAATCAGAATTGATGTTCACATCAGCAAAGTAGCGATTTATTTATACACCACCTTTCTAAAAAAAAATTGCTTAATAACAGCATCACCAAACAAGGGGAAAAAAAGAAACAGAAAAATGAAGTACAGAAATATAAATTAAGATTATCCGTAAGAGGAAGGTAAATTAGTCTAAAGTTTAGGATGGCAAACAGTGAATGCTGTTAGGAAGGTGAAGATTAAGTAGTCATTTGAAAATGATCCAAAATCCAGCAGTTGGTTTTGTTTATACCCTAAACACTAGATAATAATTATAATGCATAATAATATTTTGTGTTTGAACCACACAGCAAATAAAAAGTTTGCAGCTCTTCTTTTGTCTTTTAATGTATTTTAATGAGTTGCATCTCTGTGGTGTCTATGGTGACACTGTGATTCAGTCTCACTCTCAGTCAAATCGTGTCACATTTTTTTAATGTACAACAGCAGTTACCTGTTCTTTCAGTGATGTTGCTGCACCATTCTTCACTCGGCTCCCTGAAGCATTTTGGTTTTGTAGTTCTTTGATGCAGAAAATGAGTGGTTTGTTTGCTAGCTGTGTAATTACTGGCAGGTAACTGCTTGACCAGAGTGATGTAATAACCACATTAATATATATCAGCCTTGGCCACACTCTGCAAACCAATCTGACAACATGTGTATATGTGTGTGGCAAAGAACCTTTTACTAATTTCAGCAAAATTTAAAATGCTATTTGATAATCAAGAAATATGATTAATGCCTTCATGTAGCTCTTTTATTTACACTTAATATTTTTATAGTCATTGTATAACAATGTTTTGACTGTTTTCTTACTATCTTGGTAACTTTTAGTCTAGTTGACTATTCTGATTACTTTTTTCTCATCTCATTGGAGGGCCACTTTAGTACACAAAACCAGACAAACAAGAAAACACCCACAAATATTTCAGAAAATGTGAGGTTTTGTTTGTTTTTTTTTCTTCTTGAAAGCAATTTTTTCTCATCTTAACTAACTGAAGCCTTTCATTGAACTACCAAATAAAAAATTGGTCTCTCTTTCTGCCAGACACGTGGCAGCACTTCTGCTTATTTTGTTCTGTATTTAACAAAATAAAAATGCAGACTAAGTGTACACATTAGTTTTTGACTGCTAGTGAAAACTGTTGTCTTTACAAATAAGCCTCTCACTGAACTAACACAGCCAATCCCTCAACATGTTTGTACTCTTTGCTCATTTTGCCTTTATATTGCTCATTTTTTGCTTTTTAAAGAACTTATTTTAATATTTTACTCAACAACAAACAAATCCGCCCTAACAAAAAGCTAACTTCAAGGACCAAATTGTATTATATTTGAGACCCCTGCTTTAAAGTAAAGAATTGTTGCTTTGGACATACCTTACCATTAAAAATGTAACATTGTAACTTTTGTTACTGGACTGCTTTTGACTTTTTACTTGAATTCAAAATTTCAAATAACATTTTAAATAAAATGTTCAGCAAAATAATTTATTTAGACTTGTTTCACTTTCTCAAGCATGATATATCGTTTTGCCTATCAAATAGTTAGACATTCAGAAAAAAGTTGCCATTTCAGTTTAGTGTGATCAGAAAAAACAATCAGACTATTGGTAGCTTAAAAAAATAACACTAAGTATTACAATGCACCATTCTGCTGAGAAACCTTTGGTCACGTCATGGATGTCAGTGTTATTTTGGCATTTACCTCCCACCTAAATATTCGTCAAGCATATCTCCTCATGGCAGCTGTACTCCCTGACTGATAGTGCAGGACTTCCCAGCAGGACACTGAGCGCCCCCAACCCATCCCACCCAGAATGGTTTAAAGAATACAAGAATGAGCTCAAATTGACCCCGCCTCCAAACTCTACAATCGCAATCTGGTCATACATATGCTTGATGCACGGGAATAAGTGAAATCAATGGAGACCCCACCATGCACCCAACAGAGGACCATGGCTCAGTACTCACAGATGTTTTTGGTGGACATGCACAAAGTTATGTAGGCAGTGGTGATGCTGTTACTGTTTGGTTTATATATATATATATATATAATTTGCCTCAGAGAAGAAGGAGAGACTTACTTTGAAGAAGCAGTTACAGCACCCTAAAGCATACTGTTCACTTTATAGTGAAAAATCATTAACAGATCTCAGTCACATTACCTTACCTTTTAATGTGAAGTTTCAAGTTCAGACAAGTTCAGACTTATATCATATCACGTCTTGGATTTGGCAGCATTTCGGGCTTTATTAAACCTATAATGTGAGCACCACCTGCTAGCTCTGTGGGAACATTGTCAGCTTTTTGAAGTTAGTTATTGACCTCACTCTGCTCTCTCTGTTCCAACAACAAGCCCACAGTTCAGGACCTCTGCCAGGTACTCTGTCTTTGTGGCAGCTCTTTGATGCTTAATCTAAACAGGAGTGTTTATGTGACTGAACCTTGATGAGGTCATCAGTAGAGCACGTCCAGTTGTTTTGGTTACGATAACAACGGAGTGTAAGCCATGTTCACAGCCAAAAGTGACCTACATCCTCATCTTTATCCTCTCTTTACTGTTTCGGGAGCACGTAACGCAAATTCACTTAATATTTATCGCTATGGACACTAACGGGTTTTTCTGTCTTTGTCCTCACTGCTCAATCAGATTTACTCAATAACAGCCCTTTGAAAATATACCAAAATTTTTTTTTTTCTCACACCTTGGACACATTGGTTTAACTCTCATTTAAAAGATTAAGAAATTGTATAAGGTTTTTGGCTAATTGCTGTTTTAATTATGCCTTTCATATAGAAATGCACCAATCATCTAGTCATATTCAGTCATTTTTGTTAAAGTAAACACAGCTTAACCTTTATTAGCTTGGTCTGCTCAGTTTAGCTGGCAGTGTTTGAGGTACACAAAGAAGATGTACACATCACATAGTTACTCCACCACCAACTAGTGTTTAATATTTAATGACAGTGAATATTCTGCAGTAACTTACAGTTAGATTGCATTTGTACCTCTAGTAACCTGGAAGCCCTGGAAAAACCTGGAGCTCATTTGAAGAAAATGTAAAAGTTTTTAAATGGTCAACGTTTTATGGAAAACATACATTGAAACTTCCATTAAAGGAAAGTCATCAATAGATGACAGTTGGTAGCTCCTGGATCAAACCAGGGATTTTTAGCCTGTTAGGTGAACTGTAGTTCGGCGAGTAATAGTCATACTTGGCAGACTTTTAAAAAATCTGATGCATCCAAGAAATTTGCAAGCAGTGTATCTGTGCTTTTTATTAATTTATTTGTTTACTTATCTATTTATTTTAAAAATTCAGCCCTAGTTTCTTCTTTCGGTACCTTTTTGCATTGTCTATAGGCGTACTTTTTTCTTTAGTTTGCCCAACAGACTTGTCTTTGGTGTTCGTGTCTATTGTAGCCTGGAGGCAAACTCTACAACATGATTCATGGGAATAAAAAAAATACAGAATTTTGACATATAAGTCTGTGCTGCTGGCAAACAGAATGTTATTTGAGTTCATGATGAAGAGCTGAAAGTATTTCAAACCACAGTAGTGAAGTGTGGTGTGTTTGCAGTCCGGCAGATGGTTGGAGAATGTTTAATTTCTAGTCTCTGCTCTCTAAAACGAATGACCTGATATTAAAATGGTGACGCTATTTTGGGCTCCAGATTATAAATTGTATACCGATCTATACAGGTGGTCCAGCACTGATTCCCTTTGTTAATCAGGCTGTCACTACAAACACATGTAGAACAGCACATCATCAAGTATAAGTCAGCAGAATACCTGACGGAGCGTCTCCTCTTTAATGGATGTATGAAGATTTTGGTCTGTGCTGCAGCTTGGGCCTTTAATCCCTGCACATGTTGTAACACACAGTGACAGAGGGAGGAGTGTACTGTATGTCTAGAGGTCACACCTAGGTCACCTTTCACAAAACCAAGCACAATTAGTGCAATGACTCAATCTTCTCAGATAAGTTACGGAAAGCTGCACCTTGTAAAGCAGAGTGTTAAACTTTAAAGCACGTGCGATTACTCATAATTGCACCAGAAATTGATTTATTAGCTCTGTTGTGAAGCTGTGTGAGCTGAGTGCCATCTGACCTCCAGCTGAATTAATAATCAACAGACTCCCCGAGCAAGCAGATGTTTGAAGGTGTTGCCGTTTTATCGGGCCTGTAATGTGAACAGGCATGAAACCAGATTAAATTAAATGATGTGAGGACAGACAGCTGTGACACATTTGGACTTTGCTGCTTTCTCTCGTTTGTGCTAATAGCGGTTTATGTTCTCAAACACAAGAGATGCTCTGGTCTGTCTCTTCATAACGGTGTTTTTAGGGATTCGCTAAAGTACCGTCTTGGGGGAAACTTTTAAAATGTTTTTCTGCCTTTGCCTGTTGCCTGAAGTAAATCGTAACAGTAAAACGGCCAATGGAAACAACATCTTTGTGAACAACACTAAATCCAAAGCGGCTTTCCTGTGGTCACTACCAACTGTTTCTTAAGACATTTACTTTGAAGACGTCTGTGATGATTTCAGACCTTCGACACGTTTTCTCTAATAGCTCTTTGATTTCTTGCTTTGCCCTCTATGAGGTGTAGCCAGTTTAACAAAGAACTGATGAAGTGTTTATGATCTCTGAACATTCAGCACGAAGGAATTCAGACTACATGGAATATTTATTAGAGCTGTATTAAACCGAGGAAAACGTTTTTTCTCTGAAATCTACTCTTCAACTAATTAATGGGTCATGACTGCACTTTACCGCTAAGCCTTATTAACCTAACAAAAACCTGTGGCACGTTAAATAACTGTAATGCAGATATCATATACTATGTTTATACAGTACTCTGCAAAAGTCTTGAGTCACCCCTCATTTCTTTATACTTTGCTAAGAAAATACATAATAGGTGTAGCAGTTTATTGAAACAAGGATACAAGGATACATGGAAGGATACATGGAAATACAGTATATAAGGAAAAATAAAAGTTTGTACAATTCTTTTTTTTTCTATGCAGGTATGGTTTTGCTGCATGACTTTATTTTCATGCAGAAAAATGAGACTAATGCCTATAAGATGCTTTACGGATGGTATTGCACGGTAGATCAAAAAACTTTCTGCATTCGGAATTTCATCCACCTTTACTGGATCTCCAACACCACTGACTGAACTGCAGCCCCAAACCATGACAGAGCCTCCACTGTGTTTTACAGATAGCTGTGCACACTCACTCTCACTGATGATGATTTAAACCAAAAACTGCAAACTTGGATTCATCAGTCAGTAAGAGCCGTTACCACGTTTCATTTGGCATATCTTGGCCTTTTCTTCCTATTTGCCGTCTTTAAGAATGGCTTCTCAAAAGCCACTGCTCCACTTAGACCATTTGTGATGAGGTGTGATGGGAAAGCTAGATACATCTCTTAGGTCCTGTGTCGGGTTTTTGCTGGATTTTCCCTATTTCACAAGGACATGTCTGTCAGATATCGTTCATCTGCCTCAGACAGCTGCTGCAGAAAAACATTTGGATTCTGAAAATATTGGAAGTGAACTGAAAATGAGTGAAAAAACAGTCATGTCCAAAGAAAACCTTTTAAAAAGCCTTGAGAACTATTGTTCAAGACAACGTTTTTAAAAATGAAAAGAATGTCTGGCTCCTTCCTCACTTTTGCACAGTATTGTACATATCAATATTAGTATAGTTTAGAAAGAATTAAACTATATCACCAACTTTAGCTTAAAAACTATTGAAAAATAACTTGTAAGAGAGAAATAAATTTCACATGTCTTCTCTTGCTGTTATTTTTCTAGTTTGATGATGGTGGTGGTTTCATTGGGGGGTTGGTATTGGGCTTTGTGCAGATACCTTATCTGACCAGTATCACTTATGCAACTTGATACTCATAGGTGGGGCCGATGATGTTCTCAAGCTCATCCATTTTGCATGTTGTATCTGGTTATTAAAGTTGGAAGCTATTTGGATATGCTGCCACATCAATTACTTGTTTCACATGGTGTCAATAAGTAGATACTGAGTAACATTCAGTTAACATAAACTTTTAATAGGTTATGCACAGCAATCTCAATCAGACTGGGCTATCTCAGATCATCATCATCATCCCCATCAACTCCAACCAGTCACGGCAGTCATATGCCCCCCATGGCCCTGGTTCTGACAGTTTTTTCCTGTTAAGAGGGATTTTTTTCCTTCCCACTTTCACCAAGAGCTTTTTCAAATTAGGTCATCTGATTGTTTAGGTTTGCTCTGTGTTATTGTAGGAGCTTAACCTACGATATAAAGCACCTCGAGGCGCCTGTTGTTGTGTTTTTGTGCTATATAAATGAAACTGAATTGAATTGATTTAGCGTAAAGTTGTGAAACTGTGCATTGTTTTCAAGACTGCTGATTGTCCAACTAAAGAAAAGTTCGTGGGGTGAGAGCAAAGCAACCCACCAATCAGCAAACACTATATCTAGTACACTATACTAGATAATTTCATGTGCACAGAGGAAAATATCAACATATTCTGTTTTTGTAGAAAAAGTTCAGATGGCTTTTCTTTTCTCTGAAAGTCTCCAGTATGCAAAGCGATACTTTCAGGTCAAGAGTGGTTGGTTTGTAAGCTGAAGTGGTGGTCGTTATGTGTTGTTGTGTCTGCCCGGAGGAGCTGTCGACTCAAGTGTTTTTCTCCAAATCTGTCACATATTTCAGGAACAATTAGAGAAAAGAAAGTAAATTGTTCCCAGGCACTTGGATTGCTGTCCTCACGACATCTGCCACAGCAGTGCGGATGATAGATTCCTCCTTCATTAGCTAGGGGTGTGGGATTACCCAGTGAGAAGACATTAATCACCACTTTCTGTGGCAGCCTGAATGCACTGCGCTTTGTTAGAAAAAAAACTTTTTCCCCCCTCAATGTGTCACTCTTCTTCTGTGACAGGCCACAATCAATCATCTTGATTGACAGCACTGATGGGTTACACTGTTTACACAATGTGTAATGAAAGATCATGTTACCCGCTATTGTTGTTACTGAGACAACTCTTTTGGACTGAATCTGAATAGAGTGGGTGCTGTAGTACAAATTCACTCAAGCTTGTTTGCTTTCCCATTTTGTTTCCACAGCAGTTCGGCACTGTCCCTTTCACTCTCTCTTTCTCTGTACAAACACTCCAGCGATATATACACTGTGAGGGGGCCAGGTGCCTGAAATCCTATATCTGTGTGTGGGTGCATTTGTATTGCCAGTATGCACCAGAACATGGAAGAATATAGAGTGGTTTGACAAATTGCATTTCTTATTAGTGCCTCGTTATATCAGTCTCTCGCAAACAATCAGAAATTAGCGGCAGAGTTTTGACACATTTAACACAGCCATAGTTTGGTTTAGTCATTAAATGAGAAATATCTTTATTTCTTATTTTAAAACAAAACTGCTACGAAAAATGAAAATTAAAAGCTTTATTTATAGCATCACGTAAACAAGCAGGCTGCTAGGCTGAGTCACCGCCTAACATCTTAGAACCCGTAGTTAACCGGCATTGTAAAATAGCAAAATATAAATATTTAATTTGATTGACTAATATTTCTGGAACTAGCATTGGGGTTTTTTTTCTCAGTCAACTAATTTCACAACCCTAGTTTACACGTTAAAAATTTTCTTCTGATTGGCTCCTGAAACGATTTATTCCACCCCTCTGAAACTGATGAAGTTTAATTTGGGTCCCGCTCAGCGTGATTGATGTGTTTACATGGCACATTTGCACTCTGATTAGAATTGGAGTATAAGGCTTCATGTGGAAGTAGCTATTGTGTGAGCCGAAAGTTCTTCAAATATATCCAACTATGGGTTTGTTCTAACAATGCTGTCATGTCCTGAGGTAGCAGAAGTACCTTTTGGACAGCATGTTTTCCACCTTCGCGAAGAAAGGACACAAATGACCTTTATTCTGTCTCTTCAGCACTCAGAGCAAAGGCGTGCACTAAAGTGATGTTCTTCTCAAGTTTTGTAGGTTTTAGTCTCTCTCTCTCTTTCCTCTGTCACCTCTAAATTAGGCCTACAAATGACATTTACCATAGAGAACCCCTTTCTAATGAGAAATGTATTAAAGCTTCAGGAGCTGTAATACCTAAAACACTCATACATCAGTTTAATGCAGACAGGTTGGTAATTGTGCTCCAAAGCAATCAATCAAAATCAGCCCAGGAGTTATACTTAGCCCTTCCTGATTGATGTAATGACTGTTTGTATTGATATTTTACTCGGATGATCACACTTTGACAGATGTGTGCACATAAACACACACGCACTTTCTCACACAGCTGCGAGTGCGCTCATGCCGTGTGGCCTCCGGCTGACACCGACACACCTGTGGTCATGGCGTGGTCAGCAGAAAGGTCAGATGTCGCTGATCTTACACATCTAACTGAAGTGTTGATTCTGAAAATCCTGCCTCGGGACTTTTTAGTTATTATTATATCCACCTATAAGATTTCCAGGTGCTTTGAAACATGTGAAATTACAAGAATGAGTAAAAATTTCTCATATTGATCAAACGCACTTGTAACCTTTAAAGGAAGTTTGTTTAATGACACATTTCTGGACTGGGTTTCTTGAAACAAAAACCTCAAGTAAATATTTGAGTGTTTTTCTTTCATGCCTGAGCAGAGCCAAAGATATTTTTAAGCTTGAAACAGTCACACTGAATGACTCATGTGGGAATCTGCCACCATTTGGAACTGGCGGACACGTCTCTCCCTCTTGGACATCGTGAGATAAGCTGTATTATTTTACGTTTCCTGAGCGGCGATGGTGGTGTCTGTCCTGTTCTGGAATTAGGACGCTATTCACAGAATTTTATACACCCAATCATCTGATACAGCAAAGTACCTGTCTGACCTAAATGAAGGTGTGATATTTTATGTCCTTCCAGGCATCGGACAGCTGTGGAGATTGGTTTGCAGAAATATGATGAGAGGACATAAACCAACTGAACTTGCTGCCCTTTTCTTACATGTGAGCTTCTTGTCCTGAAGATGTTTCTTCAAGTGGAACATAAAGCAGTGTTATGCATTCTTGTCCTAAAAAGAGTGTGCTACAAAATTATTCTTTTTGCTATTGAGCCATTTGGCAATACGCATACGATAATGATGAAAGAATGCCGTCTCGGTGGTATTAATTCCTCTAGACACTGCACGTAGACCTCGCTGTGCTGTTATAACCCACACGTTAAAGTGCCCTATCACTCTTACGTTAGGCCTAGTTAACCTAGTTAGATTAGAGTCGACAAGACAAAGCACGCCAGTGACTGATTAAGATGGAACCTGTGGTGCTGACTGAAATAAAGCTATCTCATTCCCACCCACATGACTGCAGGGAGAGACATCAATTCTTACCTATCATCTTTTCCCGCAGTATATTTTCTCATTACAGTTATCTTGCATATACATACAGTGCATTAAAAGTCCTGTAAATCAGATCCTCTTCTTTTACAGGTTGGGCTCTAATAATGTAATGGCGCTCTCTTGATTCATTATGGAAATGGGCTACAATGTCAAGGAGTTTGGTTAAATTCTCTGTAGATACATCAAGAGGATTTTACAGTATGGTAGTTTTGATTAAGCTGGAGATTATCACAGAGATACAGCGCTCTTACAAGAGACCCCTTTTCGGCTCCTCTTGGGTGGTCTCTCAAGATGACTTTCTCTCCGTGCCTGCCTCCTGCTTGACGACCATTGTGTAACACAGACAGAGCACAACGGCAAGACATACACTCCTGAGGAGAGAGCCACAAAACACACTCTGAAGCCTGAAGCTTTTTGGCATCTGCCTCGCTTCTTTAAAGAGACTGTTAAATATGAGTCAGCTGTTGTGCTCAGGACTCCAACAACAGCTTTAATTCCTCTGCCTCCCCCTCCTTTGCTTAAAAGGGGGCTTTGTGCCTGTAGGGCCCCCATCAGTTACCTGCTGACAGGCCGAGCATGACTGATGAGCTGCCCGAGGCGCCACGGTATACTTTGTCAGCTGCTCATAATTTATACATCTTATCTCCGTCAGAACAAAAGACAGAACGCGGCTTTATGGAAATGAAAACAGAGACTTGTTTAGACTCCAGCATGTGGAGTGAAGTGGAGTGATCCTACTGATAGTTGTTTCTGCGAGCGAGACTAGCTCAGAGGCTTGTCTGGCTCTGAGCACTCCACAGCCATTCAGTCTACCCACACCTTGACTGTGTGAGTGTGCGTTTGTGGTGACCACTTAGGGGCCACGTGAGGTTGTTCTGGTTGTGTGTTTGGCTCTGGGAGGCAGGTGACAAAGACATGAAACACAAATATGCTTATACAGCATTAGTTGCTTTTATTTAAGGTTATTCTTTTGGTTGTGGGGATTCAAATGAATGAGTGCTATAGTAGTTAGCATAGCGGCTGGAAGAAGGAGAAAACAGACAGTGATTTCACATAGTGAGTCTCACACAGACCCAAAGTTTGGCTCTGGCTCAACTCCAGCTCTGTGCCCACAGAGATTAGACTGATATCAATCTTATCAGAGTATTTAAGTATACCTGTAGTTACAGATGAGCCTTTTGGCATTGCACATCAACTGAAATGACAGCAGTAACTAATGAAGACTTTAAGGATCATGCCAACACAAATCAAAGGCTAGTAAAATATTACACTACTACTAACTATGCCCTTCGTTGCATTAACTACTAAACTGGCAGCCAATATAGAATAGAATAGAATAGAATAGAATAGGGATGCTCGATTATGGCAAAAATGATAATCACGATTATTTTCACTGAAATTGAGATCTCGATTATTTGACGATATTTATTTAACCCTTTAAGACCTACCATAGAACCAAGTCCGCCAGAGCTTATATTATTTTTTTACATGCTGTAGTGCCATTTGTGGGTGCATTTCAAGTTGCTATACATCAATACAACTGTTATAGCCCATATTTTAATAATATGTATGCATAAGGTCCATAGTAACTACATTAATTGCAAAAAAAGTGCAATAAACTACAAAAAAATTGAAAATCGTTTTTGTTTTGTTTTTGTACATATATTTCTACTTGGAGAAATTCAAGAGGTTTATCCCTCAAAACTTTAAATACAAAAAAGTTGCAAAGAATAGTTTACAACAACAGGAAATTTATTTTGAGTGTCTTCATAGTTTTATTTTGGAGATACAGCAATTTTTATATACTGCAGGAAAAACAAAAAAACAATCCTATGACGCAAATTTGCAAAGAAAACAGCAGGTGCATCAAAATAAACTATTTCCAGCTGTGGAATTCGAGTTCTAAGCATCCCAGAAACGATTCAGAAAAGTATAGAGTCAAACATGACTTATAAAAACACCAGTATAGGCTTTTAAGGCCTACAAGTAAAAAAACTACATTTTCCGCGAAAATGACATTATTTCCGGTTTCGGGCAGGAAATGGCGGACATGCGATAGTTCCCGCTGACGTCTGTTTCAATGTGGGAAGTGTTACAAACAGCTGATCGGATCGGCTAAGCCCGTTTCTGGAATATTATGTTTTTGTTGCTGCAAGCGCTTTTTATGCAATTTTTGCAAAGCTATATGTGGAAGGAAACCGTGACCTAGGACAAGCTGATGGCATAAGATGTAAGTACAACTCCTCTGGTTTCATATGCAAAAAAAATTATTGCGCTAGCTTACGCGGTTCCGGTTCTACAGGGATTTAAAAATAGTTATGCAAAACGGAGCATGCTGCTCTGACCAGCTTTAAAGGGTTAACTATAACAATGTATTGAATAATGACTTTAAAAAATAATATAAAATAGTGTGCAAATACTGATAACAGTGCAAATGTTTGCAATATAAGAAATAAATGAAAAATGTAAACATCTATGTTTAGTGAACTTTGCAGTGTTGCTCTGTGGTGCAGCTACGACATCGTAGTAGAGCTGGGCGATATGAGATTTTTTCATATCACGATATGTTTTTTTCATTTCAGGCGATAACGATATCTATCACGATATAAGCCAAATAACTATATTTGTAAGATTTAAATGTGCCGTTGCTCACAAGTAAAATGTGAAATAATCAGCAGCTTGTTTTTATTTAAATATTTATTTCCCATAATAAGTTCAACAGGGTAGATGTACTTAAGGAACATGAGACTTTTTCAGATAAATAAAGGCAAATATTGCAAACTACACAAAAGGCAGCCGCTAAAGCGTTTAAGTTTCAAAATAGAACAAACGAAACAGACTAAATTGTCAATTCCACTTAGAAACAAAATATTAATTCTAAAAATAAATCTTAGTTTGTTTTACAGAAGAACAGACAAAACTGACTAACTTTTGTCAATATCAAATAAACTGAGAACTAAAAGGAAATTCTCAATCTCTCCTTGTTGTATAGCTGAGCTTTTCAAACAGTTTTAACAGTTACTTTAGTCTGACAAAAGCCGAATGACGAATTAGCGCTTCCAGTCAGAGACTGAGGCTACGTCCACACGTACACGGGTATTTTTGAAAACGGAGATTTTCCGTTTTCGTTTTAAAAAATAATCCCGTCCACACATAAAGGCAGAAATGAAGGAAAACGCTGCTATGAACATGCCAAAGCAGCAGGTGGCGCTAGATTCCTAACCGTGCAGAAATGTTGGCCAATCAGAAGTCTAGAAGCCTCGGTGGGAAAAAGTAAACAAAGCTGGGGCATAGAAGCAGAACCGAGTCGTATGTGTGGAGGGACAGTAACTGTGTGTATATGTAAGCATTTAAACACTGCAGAGAGTAGAATTAACAGTAACAGTATTGTAGAAATTCATTTCACCGAAACAATAACGTGGCGCACAGTGTGACGCATGCACCAGTTTATTGTATTTCCAGACTTGCTTTCGGCACAATTTACAGTGCACGCTACTCTGTTTTTTGTCGCCTCTGTCAGTGCGCCCCAGGGTGGCTGTGGCTACAATGTAGCTTGCCATCACCAGTGTGTGAATGTGTGTGTGAATGGGTGGATGACTGGATATGTAAAGCGCTTTGGGGTCCTTAGGGACTAGTAAAGCGCTATATAAATACAGGCCATTTACCATTTTGTCAGACTTGAAATAGCCGAAATACCTTCACACTACGGAACTTCTATGGCTCTTCCGTTTGACAATCTCTCCGGCATGTTGGAACCATCATCTGTT
The DNA here is from genome assembly GCF_018398535.1 of Haplochromis burtoni. Classification (NCBI taxonomy): domain Eukaryota; kingdom Metazoa; phylum Chordata; class Actinopteri; order Cichliformes; family Cichlidae; genus Haplochromis; species Haplochromis burtoni. The sequence goes on from NW_024582398.1 coordinate 928,629, forward strand.
TTCTCTTCGGTCACGCTCGGTTGATTTTTCTAGTCGGCACACTCATTTCCTCCATTACGCGCTGGCTCCATTACCCGCTGGCTGCTTCCCAAACAAACACACGTGCGGCTTGGCACTTGTGCTGTACGTAACAAGTCACGCGACGTGACGCTGCGGCTGTGATTGGTTCGGCTCTGCGCTACTTAATTTGGATTGGCTGACCTTTTTTTTTTTTTTTTTTTTTTGAGGACAAGAGCGGCGAGGTCTATCGCGATAGCTTAATTTCTCTATCGAGTAAAAGTTATATCGCGATACATATCGTTATCGTTCTATCGCCCAGCTCGACACTGTAGCAAAGTTTACACACTATGTCTACTTGATCCACGTCTGACTCCGCGAACCCATAATGTTTCCACACCACTGAAGTTTTTTTTACCTCTCTTTTCAACCAACGGCAGTCACTCTCCTCTCCAAATAACTTCTGCTTAGCTTTCCGAGCTTCCCTCGGGTCCTCTTAATTGTTGTGACGTGTTCGAAATGCAGAGAGGTGCGCTCGATTTGCCACACGGAGCAGCGCGAGAGTAAAGCACGAGGGAGGGGCTAATAATCGGCTCAGTCATTTTTAATGATCGTTGAAAGCCCAGATCGTAATCGAGATTAAAATTCGATTAATTGAGCAGCCCTAGAATAGAATAATCCTTTAATTGTCCCACAAGGGGAAATTTGGGTGTAATAGCAGCAAGAAAGACACATATACAAACAAACAGTACACAAGACACAGAACAGAAACATACACAATTTTTACATATTTACATCAAGGACAATGGTTACCAAAAACAGAGTACTGTACCGTTATTAAATTAAATTAAATTAAATACAGATAAGAGGCAAACCCTGGTTATAGTGTGAATCTGTTGATAGAATAGTGCAAGTTACAGCGCTGATGTAAACCTCTATGTTTGTTGGGAGCAGTTTTGATTGTACAGTCTGACAGCTGCAGGGAGGAAGGACCTGCGGAAACGCTCCTTCATGCATCGGAATTGGAATTTTAATAACTATGTGTTGGTATATTTTCAATATACTAAGGCATGTTAAAACTATTATCTTAAAACATTGGTGTACCTGTGATGAGACTCAATACACCATAATGAATGGGATATTGATGGGAACCATGTGGTAGACATTGCAGAGAAAAGCAATATATCACCGCTTGTGGAGCTTTTCTGTGGTCGGGGTGGATTTTTCTGTGCTTTGGTCTGTGATATTGAGAGTGATTTATTCACTGACTCATCCTCAACTACTTTGTCAGATTCAAATTGTCCTGCCAACTCTTTTAGTTTTGGTTTTCCCATGGCCTTAAAAACAAGGGATATGCACTCACTTGCAGCAGTTGACGCGGCTGCCAAGTCAAGCTGCTCATCCTGCTTTTGTTTTGCTCGGTTTTTAGTGCCTCATCAGCAATGAAATGCTGAGAATGAGAGTGCAGATATAATAGCCGGCCTATGGTCTTACTGGTATAATAGCTCTAGAAAACAAAAAGCAAAAAACTGATAATCGTAGCATTGTATGTGCCCAGACTATTACTATTCCCTTTACCTCACTCTTTGTTTCTGCTTACATAGAGCTTTTTATAAATGTTGTCCTTTGTGTAACTGAATTTTCTGACCTCTCACTGTAAGGTGAGTGTGAATAACAAAAAAAAGTGACTCTAAGCACACACAAAGGATGATATTTAAATCTTGTGTGTAATAAGAGAGCCATAATCCAGAACAAACAGGACTTTGAGAAGACCTCACCCAGACAGGTGTGTCTGCTGAGGCGATGAAGGATCGCATTATCCAGCTTCCCTTTCTTCTCTAAACGCTTCGTTTTTTTTTTTTGCATTTCACTAAGACAGGTCATTAAATGTTACTGGAGTGTCCATACACTTCTCTGATTCAGAACTGCAACAAGCAAGCCAGCTGTAACTATCAAGCAGAGGAATGAGCAGGCATCTAAACTGTTCCGCTGATATCCATATCTGTGTCTGGATTCTATTTGTTCACTTGGAGCTGGCCGGGCAGCGGATCATTTGCACCCCAGTGACAAGTACATCATCATCCGCCCGTAACCTTAGCTTCAAGAGATGATGCAGGCTTTGTTCTCCGCCAGGCTCACTTGGGGATGTTTGGCAGTGTGCTGATAGATATGATTATCCTTAATGTCAGTGCATAGCACCATCCCTGATAACAGATTCTCTCAGTAGAATCCACCTTGCTTATCTCGCTTCTGTGTTGTTAGACTGCGCCTGCCTTTCTGTGTGGGGAGATGCAATGTAGGCATTTTTTTTGCAGACTTCTGAGAGCTCATTCAGAGCACAATTCAAGAGAAATGTTGCCAGAATTTCTTGATGATAAGGATAAATTAACACTGTTATAATAATAATTAACTGATAGGAGCAATTACAAAGCTGGAAAGTTTAATATGCAAATATAACATTGAAATACTAGCATGTAGGTGACTCAGTATTGGCAATCACTCAGCAATTATCGTAGCAGGTACTACAGTTAATAGCTTTCAAAAAATCACCCGTTAGTGTTTTTCCTCACTTATTTTCATCTTTATCTGTTGAAAACAAACAGTCTCTTTGTTCTAATGCAAAAAAAAACCCCGCCTTTTTTGTGATAATAATCCCTTTTGCAGATTTTTTATGCTGTTTTTGGGAAACCAGTCTGTTTTGTTTAAAGCAGCATTAGCAGGAGAGAGTGGACAACCTCACCTGACACTTGCGATGGGTGTTGGTGGGTGTTGACATTGCAGTGGTAGTGAAGGGGGACGAGGAGGAGGCCTGAGGGGGAGCAGAGGATCCTGTTCAGCTCCACTCAGCAGCCCGGTGATGAGCCTGCAGGAGAGGACTGTGTCTGCAGATTAGAGCCAGGAGACGAGACAGGGGCCTGGAAGGGTTTGAGGATGGGGGGGAAGGTTGCAGACCTGGGAATGCCAGCTGCCAGACAGTTCACCGTGTGCAACACATGCCTCTCAGCACCTACTGTTCCACTATGCAAAGACCCCTTCACCATTAAGATGACAGAACAGTTCATATCCTGCGCCAGGTTGATAGATATGTCATATCTCTGAAAACCCTGTTTGTCTTCCACAGGTGTATGAGCTCTTTTTTTCCTTCCAGCAGACAGCGCACATGGCACTTTTCGACACTCTTTCCCTGATAGTGATTTGGCACGCAGGCAGTATCAAAGGGGAGATCTTTCCCATGCAATTATAGTAGAAAATAAAGGTGATGAGGTGTGTCGCACAAAAGAAAGCAAGGGATCAAAAGGGCTGGAATGAAAGCTGATTATAATAAAGGGGGTAGCTTCTACCAACTGAATGCCACAATGTGAACAAGCCAGTGGAGTTAGTAAACAAGCAAAAAGCATGTGCAAAAAATGCTAAAAAGAATTGTATTTAAATGCTTTTTAAATCTGTTTATTCTCTGGTTTCATCAGACAAACTTGGCTGCTGTGGATGCAAAAAGTTTGCTATTTAGTTGTCTTCCAGTATGGTGCGATCATTAGCAGAAAGCAGAAACTGTTAGAATCCTGAGTTGGGCTAGATTTTTGTGGGTGATACCAATAAAATTATATTTGAGTTTAAAAGAATGAACACTGATATATCTTTCTGTGGCTCCACTGGATGTATTTTTAACTGCGGTAAAGAAACATACTTAAATTTAGGGTCAGTGAAATTGACTTGATTACTGAGTAAGTCTCTGCTTTTTGTTAAAATGTGTTGAAAATTCAAAATGAGCATACTTCATATAGCATCCCAGCTTTTTACTTGGAGTCAGGGTTGTAAATGACCTCTAATCTGATTTGTCATTGAGTGGATTGACAATCACAACATCAATAACTTTATTTGAAATTCAATAACGTTTGGCTGTGCTCGCTGTTCATCATATGGATGGACTGCCAGTCTGTCCTTGGTCTAGATTGAAACCTTAGGAACTGCCGAATAGATGTTCATTCCTACAGATGGTCATGTTTAATGCTATAGTGACACTAGGGAAACTTAATTAGGGACTTAAATTCAGAGTCAGCTAGAACCTCATAGATTTGAAACAGAAATTCATCTAAAAATAAAGACATAGTTGCTGCAGAACAGACATTTAAATGCAAAATGACAGAATTGCCTGGAAACCTTGCTTTTACATAGGACTAAAACACAGAATGCAACCAGTTGGTAGCTAAAGTTGCCAGAGAGACACATCTCAGATCAGTTGTGCTCACTGGCACACAATGTCTCTGATTAATGGCAACCGCTATCTCTCTGGAGATTGCAGCATAAGTTACCTGGCAGTGCAAACCTTTGCCGATCAGTTTGAGAGTGACTGCAGTCAGACCAAGTTGGAATGCAACTGGAGACAAGTTGGCTCACTCATGCAATCCTCTTGCAATTTAAAGTATTCAGGGTCAGTTGGCCACTCCATCAGCTTACAGTCAGTTGTCGACAGTAAAAATAAATTAATGCAACTACTGATTTTTCCTATCCACAAGCAGATTGACATCTTAGTCTCACTGAGCCACAAAGGAGGACACAGAGACTGGAGTTATCCCTTGACTTCTATGTTAGCATTGCCATAAGAGTAAAATTTGTGTTTTGTGTAAAGTCTCCTGAAAAATATTGAATGAATTTCTGTGAAATTTAGTGTCTCATAGGCTTAATTGCTTTACCCTTATTATATGACCACCAGCAGGTCAACATTTATGTTCAACATTTAGGTATATTATATAAAAAGAAATGTCGGCCGTCCTTTATGAATATCTGCGGTGTCTGGAATATGTCTCACAGTGGCTACGTTTTTCCTGGTTGTCAAAAATAAGGGGTAATTGGTAATGAGTGGCCTCTCGCAAAGGCAAGTCTGTAGTTTTCTTCTTTTTTCTCACTGCTAATAATGCATGATTGTTCCCTGTAATCCACAGTACCGTTTCTCTTTCATCTCAACAATGAGATAGAAAAAGGAGATTTGCTGGCCAGGCAGCCCCATGCCATGCTTATACGGCTCAGCTCTCTCAAAGGGATTTATCCACTGTTGTTATGACTAATACTCTGTGGATTACAAGTTAGTGAGAGGTCACCGATCACTTCTGTTTCCTACAAATGAGACTTACGGTGCTTCACTTCGTTTTCATGCCCAGACATGAAAATTTACTACTCGTCAAAGTGGTGAATGACGGGGTGTAGTCGACACGCTACGGTACTCATTTGCCAAAGTCTAACTTGAAAGCTTTTGCCTTTGGACTGAACTCAAACTTGTCACTTTCTTTAATTTAGAGTAGAAATCTGCAGCTGCTGAAATAATGAATTAAGTTGATGGACAGAATTATAACAGTCTGGCTACCCAGCCATCCAGTGACATCCTGCTGCTCCCAAACGCTGCCAGTGATTTAGCACCTCACCCGGGCAAGATGAGGGAATTGAATTTATTCACAGGAAGGTGGCAGCTAGCACTGACTCATGGCCTTTATGCAGTGGACCATGTCCTAATTCATCAACAAACATGTCCTCCTTAAAAGGGCGGACAACACATACTTATTTGTTTATGTATAAAGACCTAAAAACCCCATTAGGTGATAACAATCTAGACGGTAAAGAGCAGGCTCTTTCATTAAACTCTGACTTGTGTCTGCTTTTAATCCACATGAGTTGTTTCTGCAGATTTATGAATTTTCAAGTCGGTGTCACAGTAAAGTTTCTGGCCTCCAGTAACCTGCTCAGCCCCCCTCTCAAAAATAGTAAAGTCCTTAAAGGGTTGATAGGTTTTGGATTGATGCTTAGCAACAGCATTCCTATGCCTTAAGTAGCAGTAAGCCCCTCACTGCACCCTTTGATGTGGCTGTCAAGGCAGATTTATTTCCTCTTAACACATTGTCTTCTTGTCCACATACATAAAGGGATGAAAGAGAGTGATGTTTACACTTTTTTTAGTTGTAATTAAATTGTGTTGCTCAGGATTTTTCAGGTGATGTGAGACATACATGCTGGCGGATCATAGGGGGAGGTCTGACAAAGCAGCTTAATTTGATTTTACCAGCTGACACTTGAAAGCTGATGTCAGGCTCTTTTAAGGCCAAGTTGATGGCTGTTGTTCATGACCGCAGAAGCTGAGGCACGGGCAATGTTAATAAGTGCCTGCTCAGAGAGCTAGAATAGGAATTGTGCAACTTTTTTTTTCTTTTTTTATCTGCACAATTCCTGTAAGAAAATAAAACTCCCCTTCAGTCGTTGCTGGTTCAGCAGCAGAGGGAGGGAGGTTATTCTTTCATCATATGTAACACTGAAACGCCCTCGGTCGTGCTGTAAAGTAAATAATAGCTGTGAAAATAACAACACAAGCTTTCAGATCACTCACTAGCTACTTGCCATCTGACATATGTATTTACAGGAACTCTTAATACAGTGGTGTTAAAGGCCGCACTGTGTTTAAAGCTTATTGCAAAGCAACACTTGACGTCTTCTTGGCCAGCCTCCCTGCTGCATGTCTCCAGTGAGCTCTGACTAACTCTCCGTGTGTTCTCGTCATTCTCACATGGGAATCAGGCAGCTGGAAAAGCACTTGTTCTTTGTGTTTTGTCAGACAGCCCACTCTGTCCTCAGCTACATGTCTTTGGGGGAAGATGTCCAAGTGTGGCAAAGTACCAAGAACTTCCTTCAAGGGACCAGAGAGAGTCAAACCCCTGTCCTTGTGTTTGACAAAGGTCTGTGCACAAGTTATCCGGTCGTTAAGTCTGACGTCACTAGCCGTGTCTGGGCCTAAACTCCGCTGCAGGTCCATATATCAAACGATCACTATGGCATTACTGAGAGTTGAAAAACTGTCTAAAGTCTTTCATCTTTAATAAAATGATCAGCGTTCTGCTCTACCAGGTGTAACAATTGAGTTTAACATCCAGGCATCCATGAAAACGGAATTTATGACATTTAACGGAGTTAGAAGTTAGCAGGGAGTTAGCTCGCTAGCTTCTATCTAAATACAATATAGCATGTCCTGACTGCGGGGTTTTGGAAACAAATTCAAACGTACAGCTCTGTTATCACTTCCAGCATAAATGAAGACAGAAAACTAAACAGCAGTGACGTTTGTAGGGTTACTGAAGTTGGGCTAGCTGGTATATAATGATGTGCTACGTGACCGCTAGCGACACAGCTATGTTAGCATAATATAAACAAGCTAACTTTTTTTCCACTCGATAAAAGTTAACGTGAGTGTTCTCGGTGGTCAGGAACAAATGTAATCGCATGGCAGGATGCTGTAAAAGGACCAAACTTCAGCCAGGAGAACAACTGAGATAATCCATCCACAATACGAGGTTAGTCATTCATATACTGCTGCATGGGCTGGGCTGTAGTTACATCCTAAGGTTTTAAAAACTGAGCTTAAATAAATGATTAGCGGTAATAAAAGCCGAGGGAGGTCAACAGTGATCACTGACTGTTTTAGGAGCTTTTTGAGATTAAATAGAAGAAAATACAAAACATTAAACATGTTAACAACACAAAAGCCATATTAAACGCAGACTACTTTAGGCCCGGAAGTAGGATTCGTCACGTCATCACTTAACGACCGGATGGATACATGAGTCTCAATATCACCTCAGTCCCATTCACCAGTTAAACTCCAGGCATCATTATGATTTTAACTTATTCCACTGGTTTTTAACTTAAACCCACAGATTAATGTTGCACTTTTTATGTTGTCGTGGATAATGTTTTAGTAAATAGTCGTCTGTTTCATTTTGTTTAATACTTGTCTGTATATAAATTAAACTGGGACAGAGGAATTTTAGCCTAATAAATTCAGTGTCTACAGGCAAATATCTTTAAACAGTATTTTGAAGAATCAATTAAAAATCCAGTTTTCTGTTTCTTCTTGTCTGGTAAAACTCAGTAACCCTGGTAATACTTCATCAAATGCTGATACTGAAAAATTGTTTTGTTTGTTTTCAACAATGTACCGGCCTTTTATTAGGTACGCCTTAATAGTGATGGCTTGGGGCTGCTTTTGCCTTGAGAACCGCTTTAATATTTCAGGGCGCAGATTCAATAAGGGTCTAGAAATAATCCTCAGAAATTTTGTTCGATTTTCATAATGACATGATAGCGTCACACATGATGGGAATCTCCCATTCTACCGCATCCCAAGTGTGCTCTGTTAGACTGAGATCAGGTGACCGCGGAGGTAATTTGGGTGCAGTGAACCGTTTCTCATGTTAATAGTTCTTCACACAAAAATTTAGTTTGAGATGACTAATTATGTGAACCAGGAATCTAATAATACATATTTTAGGTAGATTGCTAGCACCACTTTGGCAACAACGATTAAAAAAACCTTCTCCATCTTCATTTTGAATTAGACAAACATGTAATTTGGATATTAAATCGATGATGTACACGTGAAGGGAAATTCTGAAGGCTTTGACATATCAAAAGATAGATATATATCCTCTATACCTCAATCAGCTGTTGGTTAGGACCACTGGGAAGCCACAAAAAGCAAGTTAGTGAAGCATATCCTGATTGATTCCTGTTCTGGACACTACTTTACAGATATTATTAGGTTGTATAACAAGCATTGAAACAGCAGTTGAGCAAAATTTTTACGGAGACCAGGAGCGATGAGCCTGTTTCTCACAGGCTTCTACAAAACCAGACGTCATTTTGCTTTTGCCTCAGAGTTTAAGATTGTGGTTCAGCGTAGGCCATCATACATTCAAATAGTTGCGATACATTTGTCATTTGCTTGGTCTCCTTCTGTTCCCAGGAGCATCTTGAAATTTAAAGCACCATCTAGTATTTTACTGACAGACAATCTTTCAAGGTTGTGATATATCACAGTGAGAATTTCTCTTACTGCAGAAAAATGGTTTCTTTATTCACTCTGATAATAACTTTGACCGCTGACAGCGAGTGAGCCTGGCTTCCTCATTTTATGTGAAAATTCTCTGTACATGAAAAGAGAAAGAAACATCTTTTCATTGTGACGTGTAGAAGCCAGCTAGAGACACGATTTAATGATAGTATGTATGTCTACAACTCTGACAACTGACGAGAAGTGGCATTTCACTGCGTCTTATAAGGTAATGTGGAGTTTTCATCTGAAGAAATAAAACTTGAGTTTGCATCCAGTCTTCTCACCACAGCATTCTCTTTTTTTATTACTAACAAATATGTTCATTTAAATAAAAATTTTTTGTGTCTGAGCATGTGTCTCTAGTGATCATGTGTACTTAGATTTCCACTCTTGTCTATATAAAATAAAATAAAACATTATAATTCCCATCTCACCATTATGCAGTCCTATGAAAACCCAAGTCCACCCTTACTGTGTGGCAGAACAGATTAGGTTTGCAAAGTTGGATTTGAAAAAACTACAAGACTACTAAGAAAGTTTTCTTTTGACAGATCAGACCGAAGTGGAGATGTTTTGCAATAATGCACAGTGCCACATTAGGGCGAACCAAAAACAGGACATCGGCACAAACACCTCATACCAACTGTCAAGCACGGTGGTGGAGGGGTGATGATTTGGGTTTCTTTGTTAGACACAGGACCTGGGCTTATTGGAGTCATTGAGTCAACCATGAACTGGATACTGGCTCCGATTTGACAATTTGGACTTACCCAAATATTTCTACATGCTATTCAACTAGCTAGTTGGCTCATGAACCAAGATACATTGGCTACAAATGCTACATGCCGAGAGCACGTGATTGCATGACAGACTGAAGTGACGTGTCGTGATCATTCAGAGTTTCTGTCGGCCCTGACATGACGGAGGGGATATTGGACACAATATGGCTTTTTTTGTGAAAAACGTTCCCCCTCTGCATGGATCTACATTTTAATAAATACAAAGTTAATAAAAACACAATTCTGTTATATATAGCGAAACACTTTGCAGACCTCTTAGTCATTTATTTTAAGAAACACTCAAGAACTCAAGTTCAGAAACAAGTAGGTGCTTTTCAAAGGCCTACTCGTTTACAGGGTAGTTGCTAACTGTGTGACTGTTTTTTGGGGTAGCCGACAGATTAATTGTATAGATTATGCAATGAAAGTGAAACAAAACATTTAAGTAATGTGCAGCTCTGTTGACCAGTGGGTTTGTCACTGTGAATTGTCTTTTCAGGTATATGTGAACCACAGACAATCTACAAATATTTATCCAGCTGCTTATATTACTCTTTTATTATATTTAAGGAAGGACAGTCCATAGTAACAAGGTAAACAGGCAACAAGAGGTCCTAAAATGTTTCCCTTAAATTCCTTCTAGTTCACCGCACAGCTTATTTTTAAAACCTGCAGAACTCTGTAAAGAGTTCAGCTCTGCATCTGAGGAATGTTTGTTTAACTAAACCTGTGATGATTCAATGCTTAATCTCCAAAGGGCAGACAGCAGAAGACAGTCTTGTGTCTTCCAGTATGGTACTTTGATAAACAAGATGCCTCCGCTCAGCGGGACCGTCTTCGCAGTGGGGCTCCGTTGTAGACCTCAGGATAATCAAAGCTCTTGTTTGGAGATGTGAATGCCTAGTTTTCAGTTTGGACATCCCCAGTAATTTCTCACCACTAACAAAGCAGCCTGCTGCCTTCTGTGCTGAGTGGAATCTGAGATTTAGATCTAAAGACCTTATTTGAAAGTGTTGGTCATGCATGCAAACAAGGGGGTGCTATGAAACCATGCCCTTTGTCTGACACACAATAGAATTTCAGGCACTAGGGAACAGCTTGGATCTCCATAGAACTGGCATTACTTTCATGTCAAGTGACACTGAAGGCAATAGAGTGACCAAGTTCTCAAAAAAAAAAAAGCCTCCACGCATTCAGCTCTTACGCTCTCCCTTTTTCTCATCTGGTCTTTCAAAATGGCTGGATTGGGACATTATTTCATATTCTTTTAAAGTGGTGCCAAGCTATTCACACAGCATCCGCTTTGATCAACACTCTGATTTGTAGGGTAGAGGCTAATGGCTAAGACCTGTCTGGTAGCATTCTCCCTAGCATATGGTTACAGTAATCACATCTATTCAATACAAAAAGACAAAAAACAATGACTTTCTATCTACTTTATATTTATTGCTCCTGGACATTTATTTAGACATATTAATGCTCTGACCTCTCACAGCAGGGAGTGTAATTAAATCTTATCACACTGTTTTTCGGGTTAAATGTTTTGCTTTTCTGCCTGTTTTTGATGTTAAAGAAATCACATTTAACAAGCTAAATCCATAAGCATACACAGGCGGTAGGCAAAGGCTGCTGCTAATATTCATTACTAAGAATGATTTAATTAGATGTTTTCAACAGATTAATTCTCGATTTAGTCTGAAAAATAAAAGAAAATGGGGAAGACGGACATTGCAATATTTCAACATGCAGCTATTCAAATGAATGTATATACAGTGTAAATCTTCACATCTCAGAGTTTCTAGCTTTTTCCATAGGTAGCAGCTTTTGAAATGGGCCTGCAAGTGAAATGATAATCAGCTAATTGCTGTATAATCTAATTTAATCTTCACTGTAGAAAGCTGTGTGTGTGTATATATATATATATGTGTGTGTGTGTGTGTGTGTGTGTGTGTATGTGTGTGTGTGTGTGTGTGTGTGTATATAACCAGAGGCAAACGCACTTGAGATTCTGGTCTTTTACATTTACTTTGTTGGAGTCTTGGTTTTCATTTTGCTAGGAAATGGCAAACTTCAACAACTGTTTTTATTTTTATTTATTTATTTTTATTTTTTGAAGCTGTGCTTGATGCCTCTGACAAATAAAGGACTAGATTTAAAAAAATTTCCTAACCATTTCTTTTAAAAAATTGTGAATTCACTGCTACTGAAGCAAAACACTGAAAAAAAATAATAAAGAACAAACAGACTGAAAGAAAGACTGACAAGAGAGAGGGGGTACTGGAAAGAAAAGGTGAAGTGGGAGGGGGAATGGGAGGGGCTGTGTTGTTTGATCAGCAGAAAGTGGGGGGGAGGAGGCTGAAAATCCCTTGATGCTGATAGTGGGCAGTGGTTTAACCCCCCAGAGTGATTGACACTTTTGCCACTCCACTATGGGCCAAAGGAGGGCTGGTTGGAGATTGGGGGTGCACGCAGAGAAGCCTGTTCCTGCCTTTGCATTTGCATCCTCTGACCGTGGGTGGTTGTGTTAATAATGTGGCAACTGGGAAGATTAATTGTGGACAAGCAGCAGGATTACGAGGGTCTTTGTGGGAGCAAAGGGAGCACTGGTTGGGAAAGGCCTGTGATCTGTGAGGCTGAGAGGAAATTAGTCAGGGCAGGCTGGAGCTGCCTTTTACCAGCGTACCTAAGGAAATGAAAGACTTGTGCAAAGAGGATATTGAAATAAGTAGGCAGAAAATTGTTGACATTCTTGAGAGGCCAATATTATTAATATTCATTGTGCTAATGTGAATGCAAGGAAGACAAAAACTTTGTGAAGGGAAAATATTTCCCATGACACTGAGTGAAATACGTTGTTTTCTTGGAGTGAAAAAAACATAGAATGCAGTTTTGTTTTTTTTCCAGATAATCAAACATGAGATGTGAAAATTGGAATAAGTGTCCATCCAGGACAACCATGAACAAAAGGCATATGCAGGCTCCTGCAGCTGTGTCTCCTTTTCTGTTGAAGGCAGAAGTGAAAGAGCAGGCCAAGAGTCTCATGCCACCTGTTGGATTGTTTACACATAGCAGCATACATTCAGTCAGGTATCTGGTTCCTGACCCTCGTTTGACCTTTTTATCACCACGTTTTCTCACAAAACTTGATTTATTTTATGCTAATCTAGACTTATGCATGCAGTACTTTCATACATTTTTACACTCTAAGAGAAACCATCTTATCTAATTGGGTTTTAAGGGACTCAAGCATCTTAGCAATATGAAAGAAGCTGCGAGAGCGCAAACAGCAAACTCTCACAGCCTCAAATGCTTTAAACATCAATTTTCAGCCACACAAGAGAATTCTCACTTCACAACCAGCATCGATGTTTGGCTGCTTTGCTAATGGCTTTCTCATCAGTAATCATTTAAAAAAAAAAGGTAAGCATCTGGACATTCAGGCCTCTTAATTAAAACACTGGTGTTTTTCCAATGTAAGAGAAATCATGAAAAATGGCCTGTCATGACGAGTTTCTGTAACCAGATGACAAAACTGGATGGCTAGAGGAGGCCAAAAACACCGGGCTTAATAGCTGTTAATTAAAAGTAATCATTTAAAGCAAAATCATCGTACTCACATAGCATGGCTTAAATGTTGAGCAATATATAAGCAGATTGCTTGTTCCTGTTTATTCTTGCTTAATTTCAGACATATTGACCAGTCTCCAAGCAGGAAAATGATCTATAGCTTAATTTTTCGTGTTTCTTGAGCACTTCTGAGAAAACTCGGCGTATACAGAAGCCAATGTGCTTGTTAATAACAATACACGCCATAGTGCCATGTGATGGTGCAGAATAAGATGAGCATTACCAGATTTCCAGCAACTTTTGCCAGAATCTGGAAAGATATACAGTTGTAAAAGTGTGTGTAACATGATGTGCTTTGAAATAAATTCCTAATACACCGAGCCTTGGTGATTTGTGGTCTCTGAGCTGAGCATCTGAGATGTAGTCTCGTATTTCAAGTATGTTTTTAGTTGTGCCAAGATGTTGCACCACTCATTATTTTCCTCGGATTTCTGAAGCACCATCGTTTATCAGAGAGATTTATTGGCATATGGACTTCCAGATGTTTTGAGAATCTTTTCCAGAAGAAGAGTGTGTTTTAAATGTTAGACCACAATCGTGCTGTAGACATTTTTATTTCTAAGGAGAAACATATGGGCTTGATTAGTTTTGAATGCAGTATTTGTTAAAGAGAGTTTTTGTCCTAATTAAGCTAAATGCACAGAACTTCAGTTTCTCTCCATTTGCTCTACATAATAACTTACAATTCTCTCAGATAAATAGCAATGCTTTCCATATAACAAAAACACATTTCAAAACGTGGTTACGGACCTCGCCATGCTAACAGCTGCAAGTTTCCCAGGCTTTGGGATCTTCTGCTCTCGATATTGTCCTTACATGTCGACAGTTGTAAAAACCACCGATGTGTAGTTGTTTTTATTAAACATTTTTGGTCTCAGAGACCCAAGCATGACAGGCTCCAATGCAGTGATAATATTAACGCCACTCCTACCCAAGTGAGCTCATGCATACACGCGGATATGCAAGGCATAATAATAACAAGACCAAATCAGTTGTTTTAGCAAACGCCCCCAAATAGCAAATGTTTACAGTGGAGTTGCAACGAACTCTAGCAGCCATAAGAAATTTTGCTGGGAGCAAAAAGCTGAAGGTGATGTTTTATAGAACAACAAATATCATGGCTGTGTCTGCAATCACTCCTTATATCAACACTGTTTAATGTATAGCAAGCGGTGACTGAATGAACCGAGTGTTTTGACACTGTCCACACATGGAAAAGTCTGGGATGAAAAGTCCACCCAACATTAGAGAAAACATTCATTTTCTTTAGGGCCCAGTTACACACTGGGAACCAGTGGTTGCTACAGAAAAATTTGTGTTCCCCTGACCAGTCATCGAGTAGCTGCAGGTGATCGCTTGCCAGGGGAAATTGGTTGTAAAGAAGCATTTTTCTGCAGTCTAAGTCGTAGTTCCTATGGAAGACGCTGGTTTGCCACTGGTTACCGATGGCTCACTAAACTGTACTGAAATGGATGGATGACGTCTAACTTTCTGCTTCTAAATTCAGATAAAACTCAGGTTATTGTACTCCACCCTAAAATTCATAGAAATATGGTCTCTAACCAGATCCTTACTCTGGATGGCATTACTTTGGCCTCCAGAAACACTGTGAGGAATCTTGGAATCATTTTTATCCAGGATGTCCTTCAATGCATTTATTAAACAAATATGCAGGACTGCTTTCTTCCATTTGTGCAATATCTCTAAAATTAGAAACATCCTGTCTCAGAGTTATGGTGAAATACTAGCTCATGCATTTATTACTTTTAGGCTGGACTACTGTAATTCATTATTATCAGGATGTCCTAAGAACTCCCTGAAAAGCCTTCAGTTAATCCAAAATGCAGCAGCAAGCGTACTGACAGGGACTAGAAAGAGAGAGCATCCAAAAGAATTCAAAATCCTGCTCCTCACATACAAGGTCTTGAACAATCAGGCCCCATCTTATCTGAATGTCCTTATAGTACCGTATCACCCGATTAGAGCACTTTGCTCTCGCACTGTGGGCTTACTTGTTGTTCCTAGAGTTCCTAGACACTATCTCTACATTTAAGATTAGGCTTAAAACTTTCCTTTTTGCTAAAGCATATATTTAGGGCTGGATCAGGTGACCCTGAATTCCCCCTTAGTTATGCTGCAATAGGCTGTTGGGGGATTCCCATGATGCACTGAATATTTCTTCTTCAGTCACCTTTCTCACTCACTCTGTGTTATTAGACCTCTCTCCATTGACTCATACCTGTTATTAATCACTGGCTCTCTTCCAAAGCGTGTCTTTTGTCCTGTCTTTCTTCTCTCACCCCAACCGGTCACAGCAGATTTTCTCTGTATGTATCATTATAGAGTCTACATTTCAATATAAAGCGCCTGGAGGTGACTGTTGTTGCCATTTAAAGCTGTACAAATAAAATTGATTTGAAACAGCGAAGTATCCAAGTAAAAGTTTTTGGTTCTTTGGAAATGTATTGTGTTCAACCTTAATTTTGCTTTAACTCTTTCCCCCATAAAGACAACATTTGGGGACCTCCCCTGCACCATTAATAGTGCGGTTTGACACCTCAATATATATCAGTAGAGACGTGGTTTGAGACCATTATAATACAGAAGGTTTGGGGTTTTTCTAAAGGTAGCCCTAGTAAACGCCATGAACCCTACTCCGAGGCAGAGATCATCCTCACTAACTTTTGATGCACACCCAATCATTTTATTTTGTAAGCAGGCCTGAAATATTACAGAAACTGCTCAGTTCTCAAACGAATAACAAGGATTACCCCTTGTAGGTGCCCGAGGCAGTTTGCATAACGCTTTTTCAAGTTTCACTACCACCTTCCATGTATACTATGGGTATTCCCAGCAAACTGGTCACAATGGAAACCATCACAATAAAGTTTCTGGTGCAGCACCCTCTTTGTCATTGATTTCACCCAGTAACAACCAGCAACCTCCAGCAGTCACTCACCAACCAGTTGGCGAATACACATTTTTCTCTACCAGCAAGAGGCTGACAGGAGTGTCGTCGACTGGTCTTGCAGCCTGTGTGACTGAGGCCTTCGCTATTTTTAACTATGATAATGAAGGTCCTGTAATTTAATGAAAAAAGTAATTTTAACCCAAAATATGTTTATTCTTCTACAGTGACAATGATATATGAAACAGATGATGAATTCTAGGAGCAGGAACAGCATGTGTACTTGTTTAAATTTGGGAGAGTAGTTACATTTTTTTGGTTGCCTGTTCTGATTATCCACAAGGACCTCTGTCAACACATTTTACTGAAAATTATGTTTTACGGACAGCAAATGCCCATGACCCTGATACGAACAAGCAGAATGAATGGATGGATGGGTTAGCTGACACTGTGGTGTGGCTGTATCTCAAAACCTCTGCATAAACCCTCGGATTGGAATTAAAAAAAGAAAAAAAAAAACGCCGGTAAAGCTCACTGGGCATCGCCTCGATTCATCAGGGTTACACTGAGGATAATACATTATGCCGATTTAACTCTTAAAAATTAACCTTAAAGTCATCTCTTTGAAATGATCACCACTTTTTCCATTCCAGTACATTTCCATTAGTACCGAGACGACAGCTATTTAAGTAGTGGGAAGTTAAATTGTGCTTTTACTACAGTAATGGACTTCAGCAGTTGTAAAAAAAAAAAGAAGAAAAAAAGAAAATGTCATATGCATGAGAATAAGTGAATACATATTACATTAAGAGAACTTTGAAGCAATGAATCCTTACAGACGAGTAGGAAAAACTATCTTTGTGCCCAATACCATTAAAACAAAGTTTAAATCTGACCTATGGGTCTGCTCACAAGATATAGCTCGTCGATGCATCACTGATCATGAACCCAGTGATGAGATTATGAAGCTGCTGGATGGAAGCTAAAAGAGAGCAGATGTACAGTATCAGCTGACTTTGCTTTCTTGCCTGTTTTTCTGAGAGTATGATTTGATTTTTCAATTACTGTTTCAAGTTTAAGTGAGCCAGCTTCACAACTAATGCCTCATTGTTTGGAGGTAAATGGCTGCTTCCAAGAAGGCAGCACAAAGATTTAGTCATTTAAGAAGAAAAACAGGAGCAGTTGTTTATGTTCCACGATACTGAAATAACCTTGGGAGTGGAGATAAGAAGCCATGGGGCCACTTCTGTTGTCACTAACAAAATGTGACATTTGGGCATTAGAGCTGTTTCAAGTCAGCGTGCATAAGAAATTTGGATTTGAACAACTGGCTCTTTCCATCTCGTGCCTCGTGAACAAGCAGAAACAGGTTTGGCCTGGTGCTTATAGTAGTTGTATCCATAAATTATCATCAGAGAGCGAGCTGCTGTTATTGTACAGCTTCACCCTCTTCTCATTGAGTTTCAGATCATGTTCCCCTTTTCTCTCGCTCATATCTCAGCTGCGACTTTGTCATGCAGCCAAGCACGTAATATGCTCTGAGCTCTGTATCATGTCCAATTATAATTAGCTTTGTCAGGCCTGAGCCCTACAACCCTCATGCAGATAATATGATAATATGTCTTCATAACCAAGTGACCTTACATGTGCAATATTTCTCTCCTTCTTAAGATTGCGTGTCAATAAAGTAATGGAGTCTGGGAGGTAGTGGCAGGGGAAGATTTAGATGATTGGGCTCTCAGGTGCAGTGATGTATAACCGTTATTATTCTACCTGTCGGCGTAGTATACACAGCTGGGCGCAGCATGGCGGTGGCCGGGGAGAGAGCTGGGCTTTCAAGGGAGGCCTTTGTTAATAAGCCTTTAATCCTTCGTTAAAGCCCGCCGCCGGGGGACGCGTTCTCATTTTCATTCTGTACATTTGGAGCTGAAGTAACAAGTTTTACTATGAAAGTGCTACATTGTTGTAGATATCTCACTAGTAACTCTGTTGGAATTGATTATTCTTGCTGCTAACAGATGTGGATTTGTGACATAGTCCAGAAAAGTGGGCTTTTCCGCAAATCGAGTCATTATTTGAGTGAAAATTTAGTCATTTAATTTAGTCTGTTATTTATTGATGCTTCTAAAAATCTGACCAAGTGCAGGAGGCGAATATAAAGCTTCATCAGTTCAGTTCAATTCATTTCAATTTTATTTATATTGTGCCAAACCACAAGAAGAGTTGCTGAAAGGGACTTTATATTATAAAGTCAAGATCCTACAATGTTAGAAAGAAAACCCCACCCACTATGAGTAAGCACTTGGCAACAGTGGGAAAGAAGAACTCCCTTTTAACAGGAAGATATGGTTTAGCTAACAAACTTTAGCTAACATACTGAGTTGTCTGCATGCTTGAAAATAGCAACAATCGTAATATATTGATTGTTGCACATAAATCTGTATGTAACCCATCTCCTCTTTAACGACTGATCCACCCGGAATCAAACTTTGGACAATTTTCCCACATACTTTCAGTATTAACATTTATTTGGTTTTTCTTAAAGATTTAGAAGAAAACATAATTCCTTTCATTTTTATATATATTATATCTATTTAATTGTCCCCATGCAAATGCAATGTTACATTCTAATTTTGCGTTACTTTCACGTGTCACATAGCATAACATAACAGTCAAAATCTACAATTGCCACTAAATACAGAATGAACACTGCCTGAAAATGTTTGCTAGTAATAATAATAAGCAATTTTCTGACCTTGACAATTGAACCTTTAATTTTTTTTTTTTTTACATATTTTGTACATTAAATTAAAAGTTGGATTAAAACATGATATTGCAGTCAATAATAGTCATTTGCTGCAACCATAAAGCTCTTCCCGAACATTGACATTTCTTTGTCATGAGTAATTTGTGCAGACTAAACTCTTGCCCATGGGTACAGACGTGTGCAGTCATGCAGACATTTTGCATTTCGGGTAGTAACAGAGGTCAGCTGAAACACCAAACACATTGGCAAATATATAATAGCTGTAAAATTCCCATACACTGTTGCTTCTCGCCCTGCCCTTCTTGCTCTGAGGTTGATAGAAAGAACCGGACAAGAGAGGCTCTTTTAAAGGACTGAATTCCTGACAAGCGGCGGTTTCACTAACACTGACGCAATGTAATGAGGAAGCCAGAGGTGAGGCCTATCTCGGCACGTCTGTGCGGATTTCCCTGAGTGATTGATGTGTTCCAGTCAAATGAAGCATTGGGCTGAGTGATATGACACTTGTCTCGCTGCGACACACGTGTTCACGGCTAACGGTTATTGGTGTTGATGGGCCCTACTCCACTCAGCCAGCCCAGGCACAGTTATTTTGATCTCTTGTTCTTTTATTTCTGTCCCCCCTCTTCCCTGTTTTCTGTCTCCTTGCCACATCAAATCAGAGTTTAGAGATGGAGACAGAACCCTCAGGTAGTAGTTTATTAAGCTTCAGGAGATGAGATGAAAGTAATAATGGAGGCCAGACAGCTGGGTGGGCAGCTAGCATCCCAGGTAGGAAGTGACATTTTAGTTTTTCCTGGTAGAAGAAATTCGTGGCAGAGCGTTTGTGGCTTCAAAATGCATCTTCGTTGTCAAGTTGTCAGACAGAAGTTCCTGTGTGTCAACCGATTTCTCTGAATGTATCTCCTAGTGTTTGGAAAAGCTACATTTCAGGGTTCAGTAATGTGCTAGCAAAGATTTTGTCTTGCAATGCCAAAGTTGTGGGTTGTTATCTTCTTTTCTAAAGTCAGATTGTGCACACTGCTATTTGCTTAGGTTTCAGATTGGCTGATTGGCTTGATAGATATGTTTTAAGACAGCGTGCATGTGGACATTTTTTTTTTAAATGCCCATGTACATTACCTCTGTGTCATTATCATTGTTAGCATCTTTGCATGCTAACCAAGTAGTGACCTTTCCATCAAGTTCACTGCTAAATGTTTGCTGCCACATTTCAAGCTAACATGAACACGATGGTAAACAATAACAAAGTGTGCTCAAGATGTTCTGGTTATAAGAAGCCACTGTTGCCACGGTTGCCTTCTTTTGCAGTGCTAGACCACGTTCAGCCCTCCTACTGATTTAGCTTCCTGGAAGCCCTGCGGTGAACACTTGAAGTGGATGGTGACTAAATGTAAATTTTGGGGGTTTTTTTGAAACAATATGAGAATTCTACTTCTAAATTCAGTTAAAACTGAGGTTATTGTTTGCTGGATGGCGTTACCTTGGCCTCCAGTCACACTGTGAGGAATCTTCATTTTCATTTGTAACCTTCAGTGTCCTTGCTGCTGCTGCTTTCTCGCATTTTCGTAATATCACAAAACCATCTTCTCTTAGGAGTGATGGTAAAAAGCTAGTTTGTGTATTTATTACTTCTAGGCTGAACTATTTTAATACATTTTTATTAGGTACTGACAGGGACTAGAATGAGAACGAGCATATTTCTCTGGAGCGTATTTGCTCCAAGTTTGGATTTGGGAGACAGACGCCCTCACTACTTTTAAGATTAGACTTCCTTTGTGAAAAAGCTCATAGTTAAGGCTGGATCAGGTGACCCTGAACCCTCCTTTGGATATACTGCAGTGGTCTTAGGCTTTTGGGGCTTTCCCATGATGGACTGAGCAGTTCCTCTTCAGTTATCACTGCAATCGCTTATCACCATTACATGGTTGCAGGGTCTTTACTTTACAATATCAAGTACCTTGAGGTGACTTTTGTTGTGAATTGGCACTGTATAAATAAAACTGAATTGCACTGAGCTAATTACATGTTAAATTACTGTGTTATCAATACAAATTACAGACGTTTCAGTGTTAACATCCCATATTTAACTTAGGATGTCTGTAACTGTGTAAAGCTACAGTTTTTTTGTTTGTTTTTATGGTTTATATAAACAATACAAATCGTTAACAGCCAGTAAGAACCAGTATTCCTAAGTGTCATTGGAGGTGATGGTGACTTCACAATTAATAGCCAGTTATTTTAGCATTTCCAGCAATTTTACATTAATTGAATTCATTAGTCACAACATAATAACATTCTTTAAATTCATGTAAATATTACAGTTCAATAGAGTTGACTCAGTTAACTAATGTTTTGCTTAATTCTGTATTGTGAAAATTAAACTAATCTTTCCCAGCAGCTGTTGTCTTAGAGTCATAACTCAAAACATTCCCAGACTACAGACCAACACTTTTACGGCCAAGTGATCAGTAATCGGATCATTAATATCAAATGATATTCCATTACATCTGCATCTCGTCCTGAAGTTCGTTTCGTATTGATGAGAGCTGGAAAATCTGTGGACTCACAAGCGTTTGTGTTTTTTCTTCTTCTCTGTTTAATGCCTGCTAGATGTGGGCAACGAATCCAGTGGTCACAAGATGGTCGCCATCAAATACTATCTGCTGCTGGTCCGTGACAGCTCTCATTATTGGAGGCCACCGAATAGTTACCAACTGATAAAAGCATATCACAGTGTGGAGGAAATTGAATTCTGGAGGACATAAATTCTGACTGGGAGAGATCATAGTCAGAAGCTAATTTAAGGAAGATTTAATTAATTTCAATGACATCCATTCTATCTTGACGAAGTCGGTACATAACATAATGTAGCTCTGTTGCCTCGAGATAAGAGGATAGTCATTTTAGACTGGGCACAGCAGTAGCTGAGGATCAAGCCCTAATCCCATTGCTGCAACCTTTTTTGCAGAACATCATGGAGGATCATGGAGTGTCTGACAACCATTATTCAGTAAGGGGATTTTACAAGTCTTTCAGTTTGGTGTGATAATTTAATTGACTGCTGACCCAAAGCCTCAGGACACAACTTGCCTTCATAGCTACGCAGCCAGCTCAGTTTTAATGTTCACAGTTCTATTTATTATTTTTCATTTAGCGTCACATCAAACGTGAATGGCAATATATTATTTTTTTGAAGAAAACAAGTCATGCAGTATCTTACAGCTGAGGCTTTAACTTTCAGTTGTGTAATACAAATATCTGCTCTTTTTGCTCTTAATGCCTTAATATACTGCTTAATCCAACAGAACACAATAGGATGTCAGGAGAAAAAACACTAAGATTTTACTCCTGTTTTCACCTTCAAGTGTGAAGGTTAAAGCCTAAACGCTTTGTCCATTTTACCCATTTTTTTGTCTTTAATTTGTTTCTGAAAATAATTTAAAGCTTTCCCAATTCTATAATACTACCTTCTGAAGTCATTTGTCCAGCTATTTAGCATTAGAGAATGTCATGTTACATTCAAGTTAGTCTCTGTAACTTCAGTTTTTCAATGAAAATCTTACATTTAGCTTGTCCTTCATCTGTCGTCATGAAACAATGCTGTGTGTTGTTGTGAATCTCTTTCCATATTTTACAGCAGCTCAGTATCTAGTACACATTAACTGGGATTCTGACTGTATTTTCCCTCTGGTGATGAGGTTAAATCAAAGATCAAGTGATGTTTGATCAACAGAATGAGAAGCGCAGAAAGTGGCTGTGGGACAGTTTTCATTGTTTCTAACATTTGGTTTCGCTTCAAGACTTTCTGTGTTATAACATCGATCTTCTCTAAAGCTGGCAGAGGGATCAATATTATTAAACGTTAAATTTTTAACACTGCCCCGTGGTGACAGCTAACAGCAACACCATGTACACAGCTGTCTGCAAAGCTGCGCATAGGCTCTGCGTAGGACCATGGCGCAACCAGTTAGCAACCAGTTGCTTAGAGCAATTTTAGCATTAAATTGCAGTCATGTTATTGCAACATTGCACAAATTTAAGTGCAATATTGACCTTCTGTTAATAGCAGCTGTATTTTGGTATGGAATCTTAACTGTTCAGTGGAAAAAACACCATCCATAAGTTATAATTTCAGGTCATTATCACAAAAATAACTAAAAAAACATTGAGATAATAACCTACCTGGAATTGGACTTAGTGCTGCTTGGCAATTTTGTTATATTTATTGGTTTTTCAGTGGTAGAAAAAAAGCTTCTGAAATTTTGGTCACCACTTTGCAAAAACTTTATTTTTAGCTCTTATGTTGCTAGACGTTGGACTTTGTTCACCAGTTAGCAGTTGCTAATCTTCTGGTTTTACCTCCATGCTTGGTGTGAATCTTGAAAGGTTTGCAATTGCAGATTTGTCATACAAAATGTTCAGATTTATTTGTTTTTAACACGAGCTAGATTATTATTAGTACAAGAACAGATTTTGATCTTTTTTCCCATTACAGCTCTTTCGCTTGAGCTCCAAACAAAGTCGCTTCCACTTTTGTACGCAGTCTTACAAACATGAAATCCCGTGTACAACATTAAACAAGTTGTATGCCATTATTATTTAGTTTGACTTTATATTTTTACTGTTTGAGAAATGGCCTTTTCTCTCAAGACAGAGCCTTGTGGTTGAGCTGTCTAAATGTCTAATGAATTACAGATGAACATTAGTGCAAATTAATCTCCCAGAAGTCCCTGGGTAATATGGCAACCATTTAAAACTTTAATCAATAACCCTGACGTTGAAAGCGTGCGGGCGCTGCTCTTGTTTGGTCACAATAAACAGAATGCAGACTGCAGCCTCCTTTAAATCATGGTGACAGGCACAGTCACGCTAAATCATTAGAAGTGAAAAATAAATGTCTGCATAACTTTATCAGCTGTGACTCCATGTTTCCTTCGGGAGAATATCAGCAAAAACAACAGTGGAAATGAATGATTTATTATCTAAACTACCACTCAAGTCCTCTCATGATGGTTGTCTGTGTTAATGATGTACCTACTGGTGAAATGAGCACTCCATATCCTACCATTTAATTAAAAACAACATGTCCACAAAACATCTAAATGTCAATCAGTTTTCATTTGAACTTGCACTCAACGTATTCTGTTGTGACATTTTAATTATATTTCAGCTAATCAAACACGCATGTCAAATTATGAATTATTATTTTACAAACATTTTACAGCACAAAACTAATTTAAAGAAGAGCTGCGTGGCAACGTTAATTGTTGTACAAGATAAAAAAGGCTCTGAACTGTATGTTTGTCATCATTTTTTTTAAATCAACTCCACATTTTGTGGTTTAAACTCAGAAGCTTTAAGTGATTAGGAAAGTGTAACTGCTGTTGCACAGTAATGCAGTCTTTATGATTGCTAACAAGCCTCCAGATATTTCAGACTCGTTTGGCTGTGTCATCTTTTGACACGACGGCGACCTCACAAATGTGCTCGCCGCTGACGATTGCTTCCATTCTGACGCATCGAAAGGCGTTGTTTCTTCCATGAGGTCATGGGTAATCTGTCTGTCCCACCTGTGCGCAGTGTGTATTCTGTGTATTTCAAAAACAGATTATAAAACTGAAGCTTGCACTGACGGCAAACTGTGCTCTTGGGTACCAACATACTCTGTGTACAGTATGCGTTGTTCCCGCATTGCTTTCATGCTGATGCCTCCTTGATTGTATGCAGACGCCTGTGAATATCAGACAAGTGCACTTTTCTTTTGTTACTCTGACACAATAACGTTTTATTACCTTCCCCTCATCTTCCATGTTATGATAAATTTAGCCCTGATCCTTCTCCTCCACCTCAGAGAGATGATACGTGGATGCAAGCTCTGCGGTTCCCTCATCTGTCTCTTCCTCCCACTATCCCTTTCCTGCTCTCCATCTTTCAGAACTGTAACCTATGGTCGCCAGCTGTGCAGGGAGCCCCAGAGTGTGTTTACGCTGAGCTGCACTTTATCACACACAGCCGCACAGCTGCCAACTTTACTCCGAGCATGCTCCAGCCTCCCTGCCTCTAGCCATGTTTCTTTTCATTCTTTCTTTTTTTTGTGATGATCCCACACTGCTGCTACATGCTTCTTTCTCTCCAGCTGCTGCCCTGCTGGTGGAGTTACGGTGAACTGTTAATGGCCTGTGGAGTACAAACAGTGGTGCCCACCACTGCCACTGGGCAGGCTTACAGCACACCTTCCAGTAAAAACACTACACTAAAACAAACAGCGCCATTCACAGCTGTACCGGCTGCATAGTTCCTGTCATGCAGAGTTTAACAGTGCTCTTTTTGTCTTCCAAATTTTTGCAAAAGGAGCGATGCATAATGTAGGTTCTTCTCTCTGCTGGCCTCTTGTTGATGTTTTGATACGGCATTAAAATAATTCCTCCGTGAGCGGCCCGGTAACGGCATAAATCTGTCCTTAGAGTGCGGGGGGCCTGGTGATGAGCTGCCTCTTTCCCTGCCGACCTCTTGTCCCCAGGCGGACAGAGTTGAATACATTCACCCTTCTCTCTTATAGGGTCCCCAGTGTCCTTACAGCCTATCAGGACAGAGAAATCTCCACCCCCTCCCCCCTCGTAACATATCAGGATCCGCTGGTGCAGAGTTTCATGCAAGGTGACAGCTCCTCACACTTCAGTGTTCGGATCACCTCAAGTAGCTCAGATATCGGAAAAAATGAGCACACTTCCCACCGCGGTGACCAAATGTAGATTGACTGAGAGTATCCGCAGGCCGCTGCACCCCTATCCTCCTGTCCTGACAGAACAGGCCTGCTGGTAACTCTCCACATAAGAGAGCGGAGTGTGGAGACACATCAGAGGGAAAGCTGGCTGCAGACAGAAGTGGGTGTGTGTGTGTGTGTGTGTTTGAAGCCATTGGAGGTGATGTCAAGTTTGCTCAGACTCAAGGATGGTGTTTGAATATGCTGGCCACTAATATGGCACCAGTATCTCTGTCCTCATCTCTGTTTTCTGTCACTATGTACAATCTGGGCTCGTCTCCTCGGCTCCTGACAATGTCCTTTCACATCATGTTATTGCACACTCGGAGGTGCAGTCAGCAAGCCGTCACTCAGCTCCTTTGTCTGAAAGTCAGGCCCGTTTTTGCCATTAATGCACTTGGTGCCTGCTTAAAAGTGTTGTGGATTTCCTTGTCAGAAAATCATTGACAGTGCAACTAGAATATCACTCACTACCTTCCTTATTTACACCAAAATGTAGGTGTGTTATCTCTTACGTGACAAGTGGCATTTTTTGCATGCAGGGATTTAACAGGAGCTTTTCATCTAAATTATCTATAATGTATACATCAGCACAAAAGACCAGAGAGCCAAGTTTCAAGCCCTGGGCAAAAACTGCAAAAACTGCTTGTTTTTCCAGAGAAACTAAATGTATTTTACTCCCTCTGGATTTGTTGTTTTTAGTTTGTTTTTCTAATGTCAGCTCGCCCTGAAATGGTGCTGGAGAGATGCCCGAAAAAAAATAATAAAGCATTTTATATTTCTTCTAATTGCAAAGATCATGGCTCAGCAGCGTGATACTCTGTTCAGCCAGTAATCCCTTTAAAGAGTACTCAGTCTGTCTGGCTAGACACTGTCCTGAGGCAGAAACATATTTTGAAGGTCAGACGCAGAAAAACGTTCATATCACGCTTTTTGTGTAATATTAAAAAGAGCAGCTTTAGATCGCTGCGATGCATTTCTTTGTGTATAGATGAGGGAAAAAAGAGTGCATTACTTTTCCTTCATCTCAAAGCAAAGCAGGGTAAAATCAATAGTTTAGCAGAGAGGTTGGATATTCATTGGATGAATTTCCTATTTTTTTCCCCCCAGTTTATTCAGTCAGTTGTTCAGAGGATAAAATCAGCCATCATTTTTTGGCCATGGAGCAGTCAGACACAGCCCTCCAGTGTCTTCAGCTGACTCTTGTGGCCCTGTCAAGTCCTCCTTCAATCTGGGAGTCTGAGCAGTCGTGTGGAGGTTGACATGATTGCCTTTAAGCAGCCCCTCTTAGCCAGTGACACACAGCTGCAGCCAGGCACCTCTTCTGACAGTAAGAGCACCATGATGGATTGCCTTGCCAAAACTGCTGATCAAAGGAGGTCAAAGTTCAGATGTGTGTCTGGCTGCAGAAGGCATGTGAAATTACAAGAGATGGCTTTTCCTATCAAAATATCCAAGCATGAGCATGAATTTTTATTTAACTAATAGCTGCCTGATGGAGCTGGAGAGGAATTATGTCATAAATTATTTGGAGTTTAACAAATATAAAAAAACAAAGACAAAAAGCTCATGTGTCGAGAGCCGTAGTATCATGTATCATGTATTGAATACAAGCTTCAAACTTGACATTATGTCAATATTACAGCAACTGCTCCTGGAATTTCATACACATATTACTGCACATGAAATGCCGTCTTTCGGATGCTGAAGCACTGTGCTGAAAAGAGCAGACATTTAAAAGTTTCTGACATGTGTCGCACTAGTATTGAGACACCGCCACTGATGTAGGTGGAGCTGACAGCATCCCAGCCATTGAAGATGGCTCTGGGACATACCAAGTTTGGTATGTGTCAGCTCTCATTGTTGTCAGGATACATTCAATGTGAAGTCGGAATATGTAAACAGCATCATTAAAGAGGGAATTATACGAAACAGTTTGACTGAGGTGACAGGAAGATGTGTTTGATGTTTCCCCTTGTTCTTCTTTAAACACCTAGAGATTAGATGGGGGAAATTATTTAAATACTATTAATTATAAACTATTTCAACAATAAAATATATTGTTGCTAATACATGGTGCTAATTGTGAGTGTGTTAACCATTTACTTATTTGACTGATGGAGCTAAGACAACCTTATGTAAACATGAATGGCAGTACAATCACAGCCTCTTGCTTGGAAGCCACTGGATGACAATGGAGGCACTTACTTTAAAGTCCTCATCTAAATGAATGGGGACAGAGCCAAACCCCTTTTTAACTGCATATGTTAGGTTACCAGTGTTATGGTTTTTTTTGTCTAAATTGTTTGATTGATTTTTACCCCAGATAACCTTTGATATTTTGATTAATTAAATTCAGTCAATTTCAATCCAAGTCAGCACAGAGAATCTTTGTTTGAAGTGGTGGCAATTTTGCCAGATGTTAACATATTTTATTAACAAAAAAATTAATAACTAAAAATTACATTTCTTTTCTTTATGGCAGTAACATTTAATTTATATCCACTAAAGCTGAAATATACATGATGTAATATGACACTATCACTCTAACTGGTAGCCACGTAGCAGTGGGCTAAAAGTATTTTTGCTAGGTTGTGACAGCATTAGCAATTAGCAATAGCTGCAAAAGTTGAGCTAAAAATCCTTTGCAAACACCTACCAATGCACTGATATGACTCATCCAATATCTAATATTGCTATTGCTATAGTTAATATAAAATATAACTATCTGCTTTTTCTTGTATAATTATGTATTACAAAGATTTAGCATTGCCATTTTACCTATTCCTTACACTACACAGGGTTACAGGAATGCTATTGTGCTGAGCAAAATTACATTTTAACAATTGCAATAGTAGTCATAGTGATGGTGTTGTCACAGAAACACTGGAAACCGCATCACATATCCACAATAATAAAGACAAAACAGAAAATAACTTAAAATGACCAAATTGACCAAAATTTCCAATTAATCTTAAACATTTATAGTTCAAATCAAGTCCCTAAAGAAAACAGTACTGTAGCTTGCTCTTAACATTTTTCCCAAAAAGGCATTAGCTGTATTTATAAAAATGTATTTTAATGTAATTTACAGTGTGTCTCTTCTGAACTGCTGGCTAGCATAACTTAACCATGAATTTACCAAAATTTGTAGCACACACCTTCTGAAATCTAATATCTGAGTTGTACGGCTGGTACAGTAGCTCTTTCTGAAACTTTATGATGATGCTTAAATACAAATATGTGTATATTCCAGTCTATTTGAGCACTAGGTAGAAATGACCTAACAAGGGCAATATTGCAATTTGGGGCATACATTCTTTAAGATACTTGATTCAGGAGGAAATGAAGTGGAATGAAGTATCCCTATCTAAAGATCCTGGACATAGTGAGATACTATTGTAGCTGAGGTGACTAAGGAGTCTTATTTCTAGGCCAGATTCACATTAGTGGCATTTATCATTGAGAGGAAAGATGGTATAATTAGCTTGTCAGTCTACTTTAGGCTGAGCTAGCGCTCTCTGTGAAGAAGAATGGACCACGGGCCCAAGGAGCTGACAGCAAGTCGATAATGTGGCAATTAATGTTATAAATAATTCTAAAGCCAATTATATTAAAATGGACCTCATACTCTAAAACAGCACTTTATTTCCTATCATTTCATGAAGTGTTCTGTATCAAATAGCAGGAGCAGAGTTCTTCTTTATTTCGACATATGGCCAACATATGGCAAAGCCATAATGTGAAGCATAAAAATCAGAAGGGCCATGCAAGAGATTTATTTGTTGATTCGTTTGCCTTTGACTTATCAGTGTCGTCCTCATTGCTGAAGCATCGCCCACGGTAAAAGGCAAATACAAAGTGTAAAACCAGTTTTAATCAGAATGATACTGCCTTCATGTTGCTGGCAGTATAAAATGGGCTCAGCTTATAAAGAATGTGAGTAATTTAATGGCTGTAGTGGTTAAATATATCAAATGCTCCTTCTGGCCTTGGGAGGGTCAAGCCCAGTGTGATATATAGAGAAGACTGTGATGGCTGAAGGTCGTGCTTCTTCTGCATAATGCATGAATCCTGTAACTCTCTCTGACTCCAATCTTCTGAACCTGAACCTTGAGATGAAAATTTTACTAAGTAAATCAGCAAGCTTGCTGGCATTTCTATTAACCTCCAGTGTGGAACTGACAGAAACATGAATCACAGTAAATAATATCGTGCAAATTGTAAATCATGTTTACAACTTGAGCTGAGTAGTGATGTTATGGGATTTGCCATCTGTTTGCTGTTTGTTATTGCTAATTTCTTTGCATGGAAGTAAAAGAGAAGGTGATTTAAATGGGCAAAAGTATAATTTAGCACAGTAAATATGGGAGACTTTGATTGCTAATATGGAAACAAATTACATTTGCAACAAGCTCCTATTTTGCAAATCAAGCAACATGCATGGAGTATGTAGAGATGCTGCCTACATCCCTGATGAAGGTCGGCATTGTGATTTAATAAATGCTTACAGCGTACAGGAGATCCATTCAGGTGCTTTACAAAGTGTTTTCCTCTAATGCACGTTTCACTCTGGTACGTGGGGATTTTGTGCAATATCTCAAACCAAAGAACAAAAATTGATTAATGCGTAATTTATTGACAAAATATCCTGATGGTCTTTTCCTTTATCTTTCATTAAAGCTGTAATATTTATGTAGGATTTATTTTGCTTTTATTCAATGATATTTCCTACTTCAAACTTAAAAAATAGCCAAGAGCTTTGATTTATGCATGCATGGAGTGAAACAAAAGAAAGGAAATGTCGACCTTTAGAGGAAACATAAAGGGTCAGTGTTACAGCTGTGCCTTGCAGGCAAATAGCCTCCCAGTGCCGTTGATCTATCCTCGCAACAGGGATGAAATTCTTATCTTTTTGTTTTCTGTTTTTGCTGGAGAAATGTGGAAAGGCATGTTGTTTTATCTTTGTGTACAGGCCACATCAAAGCAGCTATATTAAAAAAACGAGGAACAGATGAAGAAATGCCACCTGTAATGTTAACAGCGAAGTTTTTTTTCTTTTAATTTAAAGCATATTCAGTGCAGAGAATCTTTACTTTGTTTCTGACTCTGCGCCTAAGTCTGCAAGCTCCCCTGCCCCCTTTCATTTCTGTATCAAAGGGTAAACTAATGCAAAATGTATATGTCCCTTGGCACAAAGGATGGTGGTGAGGCTCAGTACAGGAAGATCTGTGTGCTAAAAGCTTGAAACATCTGTGTAAACACATGGCTTTTTTCCAACCATGTAGACAATGTTCTCATAGCCTTAAGATAGATGTCCAAGGCAATATACCTTGCCCCGGGGCCATGCTGCAATGGCTTTGAACATCTGAAAAACCTTGAGCTTCAAGCAATATCCACTTTCAATGTTCCAGCTTGACAGCAAAGCATAGAAGAATTCAGACTGTGGTGTTTATTTGACTTTTTGTTGTTCCAAGCTTTGGTTCGATTGCGCCTTTGTATAGTGGAAATACATTGTAAAGGTATAGTCCTACAAATTTGAAAAGTGTTGCGGAACCATGATTGGTTTTCGCTAGATTATTTTTAAATTTAGAGGAGTGGAAGGTTTTGAAAGTCAGGAGCAAAGAGAACAAAAAAAGAGAGAACCTTCTGCCTTTGTTGTTCTTTAATTCTGTTAATAGCCCAAGGTAAAGATTTATCTGCTCTTGTCAATTTACCTCAGTCTCAATATAAAGCACCAAGGTCACTTTTTCCTTGCCTGGCCCACAGGATTAAATTGTCATGTCCCTCTAATAGGCAGCACAGGGAATCATTAGTCCAGCTCAGCTGCCTGACTGATAGGCATTTCAGTCCAATCATGGGAGTGTGCCGCCACAGGCCAGCCAGTATTGACACTGTGTCAGGACTGAGAGGGGACGCCTTAATCAGGCAGGACACTCTCAACATTGATTTGACAAGCTGCCGTAATGACCCCCTTGTTTTGGTAAAGGATCACTGTTTATCCGAGCTGGCATTGATGCACTTGGAGTGCTGCATTGTCATGGAAACTATTATCACCCGTACAGCTGGACAAGAGTTGTCCTCAGAGGCTACAGTGGATTTCTGTGTTGCTGAGTGTGTGTTTGTGAATAGGCTTATGCACTCACAGCATAGCAAAGTTTCAGTCAAGGTATTTCTTTAATGCGAATAGATTTACATCATATCTCTGTGATCATTTGCTTTTTTGGTAGTTCATTTATTTTAGTGGGATTTTTTTTTTTTTACAGTAATGGTTTACACCTTCCAATAACAAGTGCAAGATCCCTGGTTCGATTCCACGTGGAGACACAAATCCCTTTGGAGTTGCACAGGAAGGGCATCCAGTGTAAAAATCTGCCAAAAGTAGCTTTACTGTCCCACAATCTCAAGATTTTTTTTTTGTTAGGGCACCCCCTCTCTTAAACAGCCTCCCCCAGGAGGTCAGATTGGTGAGCTTCCTATCATCGTCCTTTAAATCTGTCTTAAAGACATGTTTTTGTAAGCGGGCTTTCTCAGTGCCTCCAGCTGGAGCTACTTTTACATCGTCTCCTTTTGTGAGATTATTTAAGTTATTTTTATTCCTTTAGTGTCTCGTTCTACTAGCTTCCCCTCAAAATTCAGTAAAACTTTAAAATTTTTCTATTCTTTAATGTTTATCAGTGTCTTGTTTTGTCTTTTAAAACCCTTTGTAATTTTATTTAAAAGATCCTATAAAGAAAGTTTATTCTTATTCTTCTACTTAATATAGTCATTGTTGTTTTTGTTGTTGTTATGTATTTATGTTGGATATTTCTAATTACTGTTATACTATTTAAGACAACTGACCATTTTTTTAATTGACATTTACACACAGTCACCAAAATTTCAGCTATACTGGTACTGAGAATTTATTATTTTGGGTTTTTTCCAAAATATTTGCCCTTTTAAAATAAAAAAAAATTAAAAAAAATTAATAGTGCATATAAAAATGTAATATTTTACAGTACAATTTTGTTACTTTCCTCTCTCTGTCACAAACTTGACTATGTAACAACTATTCACTTTTTGTGACACAAACCAGCAATGTCATGTGATTTAGGAGAGGCACAAAACTCAAAACTTTTAGTGTTTTAACCCCAAATTTAGCATTTATATATTTTTTATAACATTTTTTAATGTTTTGTGCAATAATAGCTGATAATGTAACCCTTTAAAAAAAGTGCCAGCTCATTTATAATTTGACACAGTAAATCACTGCTTTGTAAATAATACACATATATAGTAGTCATAGACTGTTTTTAGTTCGATAGTTAGGCGTGTTTGTTTACTAAGAAGAGGTGACACTGCTGTTGGCAGGAGGATAAGGGAAATCAGCGGCCTCTCTGCGAGGTGTTAGACTGTAAATATTATTGGCATGCTGACAGTCTCCCACAGAGCCATGGTGTGTAAAAATCGTTAACAAGCACGATGATGGGCTCTCTCCATCCCTCAGGTGAGAATGTGGAGTGTGTTTTTACATCAGCCATTATCCAAGAGGGTACAACGAGGTGTTCTGTGTCACGTGATCCAAAATTGTGCAGCGTTATCAAAGAGATAGTGTAATTTATTTTTCTCCTTTTTGGGGTGCGCGTGTGTGTGTAAAACATCATTAACATCCTTTTAAAATCTGAGAAAATAAAGAGACAAGACATATTATAGAACACAATACATCTGCTTTTAATTTGTGAAAATACAAAATGAAATCATGTACAATTTATATACAAGGCTATTTGTACAAGACAATAAACAGTTTTTATTATTGTGTATGATGACATAGTCAGAAATATCAACTTAGCACTGGCATTGTCGATGTGCTAAAAAAAAAAAAAAGCACAAAATAATACAGACTAGACTGCAATGTTGAATGTCTCTCAACCCCACAGGTACTGTCAAACGGGAACACACTAGAAAAAAAATACTTCACATTAAGCTTTACACATTTACATACAACTGAATTGCTTTCAGGCGCTGCTCTTGATGATGGATTGATTTAGAAGAAAAAAAGTTTTAAGACTTCTCAGACTGTTTGCGACAGTCGTAGCTATCTCCAGTGAATTTTTAAGAACGCTAAACTAGAAGCCTCTTTTCGCAGCAGTGGGTCTTCCTAGAGTCCTCCATTGGCTTCAGCACTGCCTGGCACATTACTGGCACTGAGGGATGGACAGCTTGGGTTTCCTCTGTGCCAGTAAAAATGTCACAACCTCTCTCATTTTACATCCAACATGAATCCTAGGCTGGACTGTTATGTGTCATATATGGATCGAGAAATTCATGGAGCAATATGTGCTTTTCTTTGCTCTTTTTTTTTTTTTACCTTTCCTTCCCCCTCATTGATCCTAAAGTAAAGTGACAACAGTGCCAGTATAGCTGTGATTCATTATTAAAATAAGACATGATTAATAACACCACACACATTATTCTGTGCTTCCAAACAGAAACAAATGATTGGTGCTTTATTAGAAGCAAGTGGATATGAAAGATATGTAATCAGTCATTGAGGAGGTAAACAAAACAAAGTATTCCAAAAAAAAACCAAATAGCCAAAAATTCAGGGTTTTGTTTTTTTTTATGATAGAGCTGTTCTTCATGCATCAACAAAAATCATGTCTGTTTATGGCATTAAGATTGGTCATGGAGAACATACAAGTTGCTTAATGGCCTCCAAGACAATCCTGTGTCAGGCAGTGCTTACAGCCAAAGGAGGACTTAAATGATGCCCACTTTATGCGATATGTGGCTTTTACATTCATCTTACCTACAAGTATATCATATATGGTCATAGCATTTGGCTTAGCTGTTTATAGTGACTTAAGTAAATGGATAAATGTAAAATGAACAAACCTTTGGATTTTTGGTTGTTTTATAATATAACCAAAATTTTTAAAAAACCCAACAAAAACAGCTCTATCATATTTGGCTATTAAAAAACAAAAAGAAAATTTGCAGATGCAAGTACTTGTTAACACTTCCGGGGTTTTGGACAACTTGAAATAGCAACATGAAAACATTTATAACACCTGAAAAAAGGCAAAAAAAAATAAGACAAACATAAATGGATTCAGATAAGGCTGGACCCAAATGCCATTTACATATGGACACTGGCCGTCGTAACTGTCACAAATGTTGTGAATTAGCTCCAAATGGCAAAGGAATCACTGAGAGTCAGTCACTAACAATGCCATTGTGGTGGGGTTGCAGCTGGGTGTAAAATACACATTTTAAACATACTGTACAGACTAACTCTGCAACATTGGTTAACGTAAATGCAGAAGTAGTAGTAGTTGTTCATACACAGCTAAGAAGGCAACTTTTACAATTGCAAAACTTGATCCATTAATCCTAATAAACACCCCTTTTAGCAGTATTAGAAGTAGTTATTCTGTTTTTTTAACATTGCTTTTCTTGTTGACGTGACCATCATTCCCCAAAATAAACCAAAAAAGTCATGGAGTCTGGCCACTGCTAAAGGTTAGCTGTGCAAACTAATAGCTGAGTGACTGTGATATTTGACAACGATTGTCTTTAATGAAGATTACGTAAAATAAACTTGCTGCAGAGGTGAATGACGAAAGCAGTACATGTTCGCCTTATACGATGAAAAAAATGATGATTTGCGTTTGCAGATGAGGCGATATCTCAGATTCCGGACGGACGCCTACACGATGAGTCTTCTAGGAGTCCAATAACCAGCACGCGTCCAGAACTCAGCGCTTGTGCTCTGCTTCTCTGATGGGTGGAATCAAGCTGCTTGCGGATGTACAGTATATCGACTGATGTGATTGACGGCGAGAGTATTCACAGGCTTGAGCTTTATGGTCCTCTGGTGGGTATTCTGTTGCTCATCTGTAAACCATGTCTTTTCTGAGAAAGAGTCAAAATCATAAAAAGACAAGAAGGGAGGACATCAGACAGTTAATGCTACATGGAGGTCAAATATTTTGCATTAATATGATGCATTTTTACATGCACTAATAACATTTTAAAAAATGTTTTTTCTAAATTGTTGCTTTACGAAGGTATTTTAAGCTCCACGGTGAGTTTTTAGTGGTGGGAAAACATCACTCATTATGTTTTTACCTCCCTCTCTAATATTTCAATCACGCTAGTGTAAAAATAGGACAGCAACCTCCTTGTGATTAGGAGAAATTAGCATTTGCCCAGTGATTGGATTTAATTGTTTTGCTGTCAGGGGTCTATTACAAGTAGTCATGGTTGCCAACTGGTTGCCCAGCGACTGAGCTTGCAACACCCTCCACCTCTGGATTGAGGGTGTTGCACGCAATGGCACTGCACAGATCGCCTGGTGGGAGGCAAACTGTCTTCAAATAACTGTAATCACTCTCACACAGATTGGCGAATGTTTGCAAGTAACTGCCGCCCTATTTATTAATCTAGAAAGCAAGGTAATCTCCATCCCATAGCAACTATTTGTGGAATTTCTGCTTTAGGTTAGAATGTAAGATGTTTCTGTGCATGTAGACAAGAGTAGCATAAGATTTGTGAATTTCACTGAGAGCAGACTCTTGGTGCAGTTTGAGAGGGCAAGTGACGGCGAGTGGTCGGAGGCAATAGATCTCAGGTTCATCGTGCACATTTGCAATAATTTTGATTGTGTTGCTGTCTCTACTTTTGTCTCCTAGTGCGATTGTAGCATAATGCCATTCATCTTATGGCCATTTTTTAAAAATATACTGCCATGAAGCATGCAGCTTTGTTGAGTTTAAAGACATGCAAGTTCCAGTGAAGCAAAATCTCTTTACCAAATTACAAGTTAATGCAGGACTTCCACCTTCATATTTATTATATGTATACGTATATTTTCAAACTTCAAACTTTTGGTTTGATGCAACTTTTTTTGGTTAAGAAGGAAATAGATAACCTGACATTCTACAATGTGATTCATCCGCTTGGCAAAGTCCATGGTCATGACCTAAGGCTGTTATACTGTGGTGCATTAATACATGTGCCAGCAGACACATGTTGCCAGTAACAAAACATTAAACAACAGTAAAATGTAGCATCAAACCATTCAGTTGCAGTCACACATTCTACAGTCAAACCCGCTGTGAACTGTGCTGCTTAGGTCACGACCATGCTCTCCTGAAGCAGTCATTTGGAAATGCTAAACTACTTGGCTTTCATTCAGAGGGCAACATGTCAGCAGGGACATGACCGTGTTCAGTGCAAGTATGTAATATCATGCATATTCATTCACTTCCATACCTTGGCCAACTCTACTTATCCTTGTTGCACTTTGAAAAGAGAAAGTAGTACACTACGTGTAAGCTAAGTGGGAAAATACTAATGCGACCATTAATAACAGAAAAGGCAGAGCAGGAAGATCGGAGGCATAAAACCAGCAGATGATCTCATTGCGTATGGATTTGGAGTAGGTTAAACAGTAGGTTGCCACTAATCACAAAAAAAGATAACGAAAAACAACATAGGTCATGTAAAAATATCTTTAAGTGCCATTATTATGCATCCAGCATAATAATGCATGTCAGACAGCCATAATCTTCCCATGCCTATTGTTAAAGCAGTTTTAAAAAATTATCTCCAAGTTTCAGATGGAAATACCAGCATGCAGCTGCACGTCAGATGTTTTTAAATCAAACGAATACACTGGTGTGTTAAATGGATCTCTGTAAAAAAGTGCAATGCATCGTATTAACTGAGCATGAGCAGTATTGTTAACCATAAAAAGCCTGTAGTGTTCATTCAGCAGCTGTGACACATAAGCATTCCCTTTGAATGAATGTGAAAATATTATGATATTGCTATTATTTGTAGAATGCATACCTCTGTCAATTCTGCAAAGTCCCTTCACTGTGTTAATAACAGTAAAATACTGAGATACCTGTAATCAATATATACTCAGAGACAGACAATTAAATTAAACCAAACAATCTTAGACCCCATCCATACCGGGAATATATTCAATAAATATAACCGGCCCCATGAACCAAACCCATGAACTTAAGGACAGGCCTGATTAACAACATTTAGTAATTAATGCAAATACAAATACTGCACATGGCACAAACAAGCTTTTGTGATTCAAACAAGTCTGTACTTTATGGTCCAACATACATTAGTAAAGACATAAAATGAGTT
Organism: Haplochromis burtoni; assembly: GCF_018398535.1. Classification (NCBI taxonomy): domain Eukaryota; kingdom Metazoa; phylum Chordata; class Actinopteri; order Cichliformes; family Cichlidae; genus Haplochromis; species Haplochromis burtoni. The sequence continues at coordinate 966,495 of NW_024582398.1, forward strand.
ATTCGGAAGCACAGAGGCATACTTATAGACAGTATAAAAGATGGATGTCGGTCCTGAGCCTGACAAGTGGAGCCGATACAGAAGCGCCCTAATGTTCTTTGCCCAGCAGGGAATTATTTCCCTGGTTCCAAATAAGACTTCCTGTTGTATAGACGTACATGGTAAAATAGCTCTAAGCTTCATTATTCTGTGAGCTCAGTAAATATGCAACTGGTGACTTTAATCAATAGTTTCAGATAATATGGGTTATTTGGGAAATTATGGCTGTTATTCGACTCATAAAGGAGGATTTACAGGGAATGTTCATTATCCAAAGACTTGTGATGGCGAATGCGATGAAGTGTCTTCGGTTTCCAACCTCTCTGGTTTCAAAACTCCAAGAAATCAACAACCTTTTATATATCGATCTTACAGTCTTTAATTAAATGATTCACCTGATTCATTATGCCAACTTGCAGGCACTCTATAACAAACACCTGCCAGACACCACAATGTATTTATAATAGGGTATATTGCACTAAAAGTACAGGTTAAGTGTACTTAACAAAGGCATTATTTCATTATGGGACCTGGTAGGCTTGCACTACATTGGTACAGCCTATAGAGAACAACCATAGTGTACAAATAAGTCCTGAAACTCTAAGTGTAGCTTAGAGGCTCTGTCTTCTTGTACAGTGTAATGCTTTACAGCTGTTATGTTTCTATATTGCAAATTGCAAGTTGAAAGCTTATGGATAGGAAATGGATTCTTTACCTTTTTAGAGTTATCGAGAGAAAGGAAAGCCAAATACATTTGAGGACATGCTTTTGTTAAAAATGGGCTGGAGCCACCTGTGAAGAATTATCTACACAATCTAAACTCTGACTTCTGTACATCTGGTTAAAAAAAAAAAAACTTGTAGGTATACGTGGTACCATTATAAAAGATTGATGACTGATCAAAGTGGTATCATCCAGTCAGCTGCTTGTGTCTTGAATACACTATGGTTGAAGCTGTCAGCTTATCAATCACTTGAAAAAAGTGTATGTGGTCGGGGACTTGGTAAGCCCAAACATGATGTTGAATTGGGAAAGTCTAGCCAAAGTAATAAAATCTGGAAGTATGAAATCTACTTTGAATAACTATCCCTGCTTCTAGCTAAGAGTTGGATAGGATGCTATGTACATTTCCACAGCAGAAACGCCTTCCTATAGCGATTCACACCAACTATAGTGTCATCTGTGGAGACCACAGGTGTAGTAAGGCTTCAAACTGAAGTAAGACCTAAATTGTGAAATCAAGACAAAGGCAACAAGAAGATTATAAGGATTCCAGCTCCTTTGGTTGCAGGTCGAATACTCTGTAGAGAAAAAAATGCTAGCTATTGCTGCCGTATGCTGACAGTGTAGTACTCACTGCTTCATCGAACCTTTACTTTAAGCAGTTACGGGCCCAATTTGCAGCGGTGCATAGAAATTCTGATTCAGTTTACCAGTCTAATTACTGGTAATAAAAGTGGTAATCATAATACATGAAAATGTCTCTTCACAAAGTTTAACAATTGTAGAATAAAACTGAAATGTGACATTCACATTGTGCGGGTCAAACTTTATTAACAACCGTAGCATTTTATGCTTGCAAATTGTCTTGACATAACTAATAGTTCACGGTGGCAAGTAACATTTAACTAAAAGCGCAGCTTTCTAACGCAAATCAAAAGGCATTGAGAGGACACGATGTGCAAGAATTCATTGACATGACATGAACCTTTAAGACGTGTAATTTTAAAAGTGCAATTTAGTACAATAAGTTTCAGCTTTAATTCGAAATTAAACAAAACTCGGAATGCTACAAGTGGAAAGAGACGGTGGCCATAATCACAGAGGTGCTGGATATTAGCAAAACAAAAAGGAAAGATGGAGGTTGTACAATGTTTGTCACTTACTACCCTGAGGGTAATTACTTTGTCATGTTCTATGATGTGTTTGCCAGTGTCACATATATAATAATATCCTTTTCTTCCACATTAGATGGAGGTTGAGAGGGGTCTGTGAGTATAGGTAAGGCTTTCGTAGTTAATTAAAAGTTGGTAAGCGGTTAACTGGACAGAATTAGTTGTAGAAATCCTGATCTATATTTGCACTTGACTGAAAGTGTACTAGTCAGGATGTTACTACTGTTCTTGGCTTTCAAATGCACAAGAATGTGGGAAAAAAACAGCTAATGGATGGAATGAAACTCAGTCCAGGGGAGTTCCAGTTATTCTTTGACCTGCAATATTAGCCAATCCTGCTAAAGAGGAAACCCAATCTGTACTAAATTGCTTTGTTAAACACAAAAGTGGCACATACATACACCATCAGATGGACATACACAGTTTGACACTCAGACGTGTGAAAGTCTGTCTGGACAAACAAGTCAAACGCTGTCGGCAGGCACCGGTCACGGACATAGACAGTCACAGAGCTTTAGAGGGGCACATACTTTTGTTTGTCTCGCGAGTCCCTGCTTTTGGCTCGGTTGGTGCGGTTGGTGGTGGGGATAGAGTGGACGGAGGAACTCTTTTTGCTTGAAGAATGGGATGAATGGGAAGAATGGGAGAGGCTGGTTCGAGACTGGCCAGCGTTGTGGTCAAACTGCATCAGGCAGAATATCAGGTCTGAGGGCACCAGCTCAAATGCATATGGTGGATTGGTTATGACATATCTAGAGGAAAAAGGGACCAGATGTGAGGCCAGTTATAAATAAAGTAATACATGAATCCATTATTATTTGGATTTCAGTTAAATGCAAGAACACATACCGTTTGGTACACTGGCTTTGTGTGTTTAGATGTGCGTCTCGTAGCCGATAGATGCCAAAACACAACATGTTATAAGTTTTTAGGGCTTTACAAAACAGGTCACCATAACAACCACCATCCTGTAAGAGAGCAACACAAAACTGATGAGTACACAATTTGTATTTTGTAAAACCAACACTAAAAATACATATTAACGTCATAGAAAAATAGAATCTGTGTTACACAGCGTAGTCTTTTCTTTTCCCTTGCATGCTCTTTGTTTTGTTTACTGTTGTCTATGTAAATGAAGGACAAAATTGTCTCCTGACCACACTCAAATAAAATCGGCAAATAGATCTCTAGCATTACGTCTTTATCTGATACAGCTGGATAATAAAGCAGAAAGTCATGGAAATTAAGCAGATAACTCGAAAAGAAACACAAGCATTCGACAACAACATTTTACAGCACACAGTTAACTCATTCCAGTTGAAGTGGAACTGCCACAATTAGAGGATTCGGTCACCAGGGTAAAGCAATGATGGATTTCATGGAATATTAGAGAATATTAAGAGAGCCATAGCACAAAATAAAAGAAGCCTCCTTGGCTCATTAGCTTTGTTCTGCCATTTATAGTACTGTACAGGAGTCTTGAGCCACCCCTCCTTTGTTTATATTTAGCTTCCTAGGAGTCAGACTAAATTTTAAGTTGTCTTTGGAAATAGCTTTCTGAAGGCTTTTAGTTTTTCTTTGGACATCGGCTGCTTTCTGTCATTTTCAGTTCAGTTCTTGTACCTGACCACTGTCAGAGGATTTTTTTTTTTTTTTTAAATCATATGAATCATTCAAGCATAAATAAAGGGACCTAACAGACGGGATGAGTTAGGAAAACAAAAAAAGAAGATTTTAGTCACTTCATTACTAGCAACCTGTCACAAAACCCATCATTTGTTCCCATGTCTTTAGTTGATTTGGGTTAATGAAAAGGACCAACAAATGTAAATTCCCAAAATATATTAGCTTGAAGCTTGGTATATCTCATGGTGTGTAGTGCGTACTTAATTTGAGGAAACTGAACAAGTAGAGGACAAAAGAAAAAGTGGCAGGCTTTAAAATCTATCTACAGCAGATGACCAGTGTGTGAAAGCTGTGTCCATAAGAAATAGGAAACATCCAGCAAAGACCTGAAACACGACCTGAGAAATGCATCTGGCTCTTCAGTTGATCCATCTACGTAAGTGCTAACAATCAGTCAATATGCTATTAAAACTAACATCTTAAATAAATGCCAAAATACTTATTTTATGCTTATTCTATAGATAAATATAACTTATTTTCTATTCATTATACAATTTCAGCTATGTCACAATCACTCAACACAGTTTTACATCCCCATCCCATCCCCATTACTCTGCATCCTTCAGTAACAGCAGCTCCCACAAAGCAAGCTGACAAAAATGTCCTTAGCCCCCAGGTGACAAGACCAATCACTTACCCCGAGGTCGGCAAAGGGCCCATCGTACAAGGCCAGCTGTGCCACGCGACACCTGTCCCTGTTTGCCAGGGTCTGTGGTGTGCTGTAGCCACCTCTTAATGCATTCTCCTCTGCCAGCAGCCCCTCCAGCTCCGGTGTCGCCCCGCCCGTTACCAGCGTCCGGATCAAGGTGAGGATATTATCATTGAAGTATGTCTGAAGGAATGAAGTTAGAGGGGGGTGAGTCCTTAAGCAAACACTCCCAAAGTCACAACTGAACCTTCTCAGCGTGCCAGGCAGATTGAATGGTGCTATCTAACCCTGCTCTGTCGCATCACATTGGTCTGAACATGGAGTGAAAAGACAGGAGAATCCAGTTACTGCAGGTCACACCTACTTCCATCAGAGCAGCGAGTCCATGTTCACACTTGTACAAGGATTTATTACTTAGCTTTATATAAGAAAGAAAAAAGTCCGCTTTATAAACCACACACTAAACCTGAAGATATACTCCTCTCTGTAATTGTTATCTTTCTAATCCCTCCTCAGTTATTGCTTTGCTGATTTTAACAAGGGCAAATGTCTCCCCTTTTCTTTTCACTGCAGTCGCTTGTCTCCCCCTGCTTGTACAGCATGGTGACATCTCCCTTGGCTGCTGACAGCACTATTGACTCAGATGATGGATGAGGGCTGTCCATTAGGTAGCATTACCTTTGTCTACACTGGAGCACACTTGAAGGCAGCTTTGTTCTAACCTCACTCAAACTGAAAGGCAGACAAATGAAGCCATCATGCCTTGTACAAGTTCCAGTCTTGTCATTCATTCTTTTAACAGAGGACCAGAATGTGCCTACTTTATTATTTGTATTATTTTTTTAGATTTAGTTGTAAAGCTCGGCCAATATAGGATTTTTAAAACCGATACAATACTGATACCGATATTTGGCAGTAAAGAATTCAGTATATTAGCGGTTATTCTTTTTCTTTTAGACACACGACACAAAAAAACATTTGTTATGTGTCATTATTAAGGGTTATATTTTTTATTTCATCTCATCCAAGAGGGTTCTTCAGTTCCATAACCAAAAGGTTATGGAGGTATTTAAACCCAAGTGGGAGTTTCCCCTTTGGAGATGAACATGTGTTTCATCACATGAGCTTAGCAGAGCCCTATTAGGGTTTAAATACCTGGGATTCTCCACGTTTTGCTTCTTGGACTGAAGTGAAACAAACAAAAGCCCAATCTTCTTCTTTTCAAGCTCTTAAGACTGCTGATACAGCTTTATCAGTAAGTAGCTAAATATCAGTCGATACCGCGACTATTTAGTTGACCTATTTTGCAATTGACAGATGTTATTAGAAATTCGATTTTTTGACTTACCGCACTCATTAAGGAATCCAGCACACTGACTGCAAATGCTGTCCCACAGGCAAAAGGCTGTGTGAGGTACAACTCTGTGTCTGGGTCGTCGTCATCATCTTGATCCAGGAACTGAACATTCGAGTCATTCACTATGGGGTAAACGTGTTCATTTTATTAGCTATTTCAGTTCAGCTTGTTTTTTGTTGGGGTTTTTTTACTGCACACTGAGTCCAACATGGCAAATGCTTGATTCACGTGAAGAGGAGGACACAACAATACAGCGGTTGTGCACAACAGTCAGTAGCAGCAGATATGGACTGTATTAGAAATCGGTGAATAGTTTCGCATATTCTCCTCATTTGCTTAGTTCCAAATTTGGACCACATTTTAGTTTCTTTAAAAGAACTAAAATGACATATGTGTCTGGTGTTTGTATCCAGCCTTGTGGCCAACTTGCCTCTGCCACATTCCATATCCAGGCCATTCATGCACACTCATGACACCATGCATATTGTCAAAGTTCCAGGCCTTAACTTGAAGTCCTCCTGAGGTCACTATCAGTAACACCATTATGCCATTGTTTGTCTTGTAAATCCAAGACAGAACTTCCAATTACTTGTACTTGCATGTCAAGTCAAATGAAAGTATTTCATTGCCCCAGAACCTTCTTTAAAGATGTCTTTGAGCACAAAAACACATGCAGTAGCTGGAAGAAAGTAATGATGTAAAATTTAGTTGGAGAACTGCTTCTTCTGTGAGGACAGAAATAAATGTCAGTCATATCGACAGGGCTGAGATGAAAGAAGGGCACGGGACAGAGAATGTGATCCGACAGAAGATGCTATGAAAACAGCCACAAGGACTTCTGAGGGATCAAAGACCCTGTAATTCTTAGAAAAATAAAAGGGAGAAATTTTGCTTTGAGATAGGGAGCCAAAACAAGACAGGCAATTTCAACCAGAACCAAGGGTAAAATGTGCTCAAAGTGATGCCATGGGAATGGACTGAGCCTCTTGTGCAGCACGAGAAATCAAAAGAAAGCTGATATGGAGGCAGCAGCAGTTACGACACTGCAGTACAGGACAGAGGCACTTCTTCTTACCCAGCTCAGTTATCATTTGTATGCTGGTCCCACTGCTTTTATCCTGACTGAATGAAATCACAGGCAGTTTTTTGCCTGGCTTTGCTAATGGCGCTAGACAAGTGTTAAGGAAAAACAGTTACTGGTACATGCCAACAAGGGACAAAAGCATAAACAAATTCCACTTTTAGTACAGTTAATCAAGTGATGACAGCCTCTAATTGCATAATTTGTGTTTTCGGAGATTTGTTTACAACTACTACACTGAAAAGAACATAAAACAGCAGAGCTAGCATATCAATCAACACGTAGCAGCAAACCATACCTAGTTCTGTTATGATGGGGATATTTGCTCCAGTGGTGACAGAGGTCTGCCTCACCAGTCCATGGACTGGACTATTCTCAGGAGATGATCTATCCATTCCTGGTGGTGTGAAGCCTTAATGGACATACATGTCACACAAAGCACATCAGTTAATACTAGGTTCAGTACTTGATTTTAGAGGTTACGATAATGCACATCAGCAGAACTAATGTGTCGGGGTTATTTCATCTATTTGCAGCCGCGAGTGAGGTGTAAAGTGCAGTGTTACCATATTCTTGACAACGACCAGTATTGATTTATATATAATAGATGTGACAAACAGCTCATTTTGTTTCCCTTTGATTGTGTGTGCATGGAGACAGAAACATTTTACAAACATATGCAAAAAAAGCATGTACAATATGGAGTCATGAAATAGAAAATCAGTGACGCAAGATTGAATCCAAATTGACTTGACATTTCTTGCTTTCCTCAGACTGACAAGTAAGCACATTAAATCAGTGATGCTGTATGTATAATACATAGGGTATGTTGTGATATCCATCACTTACTGCTGACTAAGCAGCACCATGCGAGGTCATACATGTATTAGAGGAATAATGAAATTGTTGGAGACCCTACCACCACCACACCCTCCACCCGTCGCGAGGCCAAAAGGTTTCTAAAAGGATTTCTCTCAGTGCCAAATAATGGCCCCTTACTGAAGACCATCTGAAGCTAACTGAGTGCTTCAAGTGTCATTTAGAAAGCTATAACATGCAATTTTAATACATTGCACACATTAGTTTTATGAAAGTAGTCTCCGATATTGAAAAATAACAATGTGCAAGCCAGGCAAATCTCTTGTGCCAGAGCTGTGCTTGTTGCCACCAATTAAGTTTGTGAAGAAACCAGTTGTTACAGTAACCTGAGGAATAGTCAGCTGGGTTTACTGTCAAACACAGTGACACCAGGTCAGCCAAGCAGCACCCACTGAGGAATATTCTCTGTGCCAGGGCCCTGTCCCTTCCAGGCAGTGCAGTGAACTATGATAGGGCGCTCCTTACCTTGAGAATTAGCCTGCAAGACCCCGATGCTGTCATCAAACTGCATAGATTTGATGTTGAGTGACGCCAAGATGCATTCTTTGTCCTGCAGTGATGCATCGTCAATATTGTTCTGATTGGCTGACAGAATGACACACATGTCGCAGAGGTTGATGTTGACAGCCCTCAGATCTGCCCTACTCAACGGTGTGCCCTTTGAGAACCAGTGAAGGAGAGAATTTGTTATCTCACCTATAAGGTACAAGAAATAAATCAAAGTTTTGAACGGCAGGCAAACTCGAAACTTATGTCGGCCTCGTGTGCATGCTCCAAATTATACTACGCGCTGCTGGCGAGTCCTGACAAATGCTGCTACTGCTAATTATGTCTTTCACAAAGTCTTTTAATGGTGGAACAAAAAAAATTGTGGATGCTCATATTAAACATGAACAAAGTTTCAAATAATGAGGTCAGCGAATGTGCAAGTATTCACTATAAGCTCGAGCTTAAGACTTTTCAGGCCAGATTTACTAAATGGGACAAAAAAGCATGTGAGCGAAATCCTCATAGTGCTCATGGGTGTGGTTAGTTTAATGGTTGTGCCTATAAACACAAGCACAGTCAGTTCATATAAAGTGCACAAGTTAAGACATGTTTTTTTCTGTGTTAAATATCAACGCAATTAGCAGTAAATAATAATAATGGATTGCATTTATACAGCGCTTTTCGGGGCCCTCAAAGCGCTTTACAATTCCACTATTCATTCACACACTGGTGGAGGCAGCTACAGTTGTCGCCACAGCTGCCCTGGGGCAGACTGACAGAAGCGAGGCTGCCATATCGCGCCATCGGCCCCTCTGGGCATCACCAGTAGGCGGTAGGTGAAGTGTCTTGCCCAAGGACACAGCAACCGAAACTGTCCAAGCTGGGGCTCGAACCGGCAACCTTCCGATTACAAGACGAACTGCCAACTCTTGAGCCACGATCGCCCTTAGTGTCTATTGTAAAAATTTCTACGTTGATTCGTGCAGTTGATTTAAATATTCTCCTCCCATGTCTTGATGCATGTTCAGGCGTCCAGGTAAGTAAATCTCCAAAAGTTGATTCTGTTCATGTGGACATCCAGATGAAAAGAATCAACTTTTGGAGTTTCTCCTCCCATATTTTGCATCTTATTGAAGGAACGCTCAGAAACATACATGCAAACATCTTTAAGTTGTCACCTCTTACGCATAATCTTCTCACTGCTATCTCTTTGTAAATACTAACAATACAATACAATTTTTTATTATTTTTTACACCTAAACCCAGTTTGTGCTGATGCAACGTGTTTATAAATCTGTCCCTTGGTGCGCAGCTTTCTGACTTTTTTTCCCCTTCTGGCACTGTATGATGTCAGAAAGAGAGAATAACCTCCATATAATCAATTCGGGTACAGAGGTTTAGCTGTGAGCCACCTGCTATCCGTCTGATTGAAATTTGTAGCCAATCAGTAGAAATCTGGCTTACAAGGTGAAGGAACAGCGCTGAAGCTTGTTTAACACAGCAGATGAACTGACAGGATGCAACTAAGTCCAATATGAGATAAATAAGGATTCCTTATTCTGGGAGTCATGCATAGCTTCCCTAATAAAGTCCAGGCAGAAATTCGCATAATCAAATCCACAATGTTCCCCTAAACCTAGCCAAATTCTTTGCTAGCATAACCACATAAATATTAATCATTATGTAATGTCCAGGATTTAATATTCTCCCGAAAACCACAAATTGTTGATGGCTTTAAGATTTGTTAACAATGAGCATTTTGCAGGACAGCTTGCAAAATAACAATGTGCTCTTTATACTGATGAAACAATATCACGTTTCCCACAAAATACATTTGTTAATGAGCATTATATGCACACCAGTTTAGAAAAACAAAGGCATCACTTTGACGTGATCTAGATAAACATTTGAAATTAGTGATTTTTCTCTACTTACAGGCAGAATGGAGACTTTGGGGAAATTATGCAGAGTTTCCCATTCCCGCTTCAGATACTCAAGGGAGCCGACAAACACAATATGCTTCAGCTCATGGTAGTGAAAGTTGCTTGCTCTCAGAGGCATCACAAAGTTTCGGACACCGATCAGCGCTGATTTCACGTCTCCAAATATGCACACGACCACATGACCGCTCAGAACAGTCATGGCTGCCTCACTCCGTGTCTGAGAGGGAAAGAAAGGGATAAGGGATCAATATGTTCCTGGCTGGAATTTGCATAAATGGGCATTTCCAACAAATGTTAGCGCTTTCTCCTTTTGCAGTGAGCCTGCCCCCCCTGTAAAATATATCATGCAGTTCTGCACTGCAATGAAAGTAATTTGAAAAATGGCATATGTATTAGTACAAGAAATTTTCCATAGTGCAGGGCACTCTTGTAGCAAATGACATGTCAAACACCTCATTACAGAGTGTTTAAGTGCCCTGTCAACCTCTGATAGTGCTTTGTGACATGACACATCTGTCACCAGGGAGAAGAGTGTCGGGACAAATGACGTGTACCGAGTGAAGGAGCAGGACCCACCAAGATGACCTTCTCAATGTCTTTGGACGGGCACCAGTGAAACATCCCCGTGGAGTCATATTTCTTTACGTTCTCGTCCATGCTCTCAATCTGCTCGTTTCCCAGGATGAGGAGTGGGTCATGTCTAATCAAACAAAAAGATGGGAGGGAGAAAGTGAAATTATATCATTGATTTGAACAAAAAACACATTTTATAAATTAACCATAAGAATATTTGGCAATCTGCAAATAAGTCGCTTTTACTAAAAAAAGAAAAAGAAAAAAAAAAGGTTGCTTTCTTCCTAGTTTTTCCCGCTTCCTCTTTTCGTTTTCCTGTCAGAGGCCATCTGCAGAAATGCCAACAAAACTGCCATGTCATCAAGCAGAGTGACATCAGCAGCAGCAGCCAGGCGGAAGAAGATGGCAGCAACACACTGCGTTGACTGGCATGAGCACGGAGATGCAATTACGCCCCCTTACTGCATACGGCTTTTGACGTAGTGCGCTGCGTGGTAAAAGCTTTAACAGACCAGACTTTAAATATTTCAGCAATTTGCCCAACCGTATTTGCTTTCCAAAGTGAAGGGTATTAATGTTTAAACAGACCATCAGAACTATATAAACTAATTTCACTGGTGAACATTAACGCTGACCACTAAAAGTTGTCTCCCAACACGAGTACCTGCATTTCTATCACGCTTGTTCTGGTCAGGGGGATATGATCTTATGAAGTCATACAGTTAATTTAAATAAAGGGTTTTGATGCATGTAATAGAATAATCAAACACATGATCTATGGTATGAAAAAGATTAACAGAAATTTGTAAGTTACCCAAATTTAACATCTCATCAAGCTGATCCCAACGAAAAGTTTTTTATCTGCGGAAGAAAACTCACATAAAGATTGTCCGAAGCCAACCGATATACGTGACCAGCCACATTAGCAGTACTGCTCAACACAAATCCCTTTGCCCTAAATCAACTTTGTCAGATTCAGATCAAAGTTAAAGATGCTGTCTTCTGAAAATCCAGACAACAGTCTTCGGTCTCTGTCCAAAACCTTTTAAATTGTTCAAGTCCTCCCCTCGTAACAAGAGCGTCTCTTTAATCCATCCAAGTACCTCAAAAGAATGGGCACCTTAAGTAACATGTTAAGTATGTATGAAAGTGTCAGCTGAAACTACCATCCCTCAGGCTCCAAGAGACTGAAGCCGAAAAAACCCCCGCCTTTGGGCTCATACACCCCCAGGCAAGACCTGGATGTCCTTTCAAGAATATAAGTAGCAGTAGAGGGAAATGTCTTTTCTACCTCTCTGTCGATGCGGCTTCACTTTGAAAAGCGCGTGTACGATAAAATTTCAATGTCAAAGCGTGCACATGTTTTTTTGTTTTTTTTAAAGTACAATGTTAACAGAAACGTGAAATAAAAAAATAATTAAATACACTCCAATATATTGAAAGTGGGGGTCCTAAAAACAATGACACTCACTCCCATTTGCTGCTTCTAGACTATTGGTTGTGTGAAATCAGACATCGCCGCTTTTCTTTTTTCGGTGTAATCAAAAGAAGCGGAGGCGGCAGCTTTGATAAACTGTAGGTTTACAGGTTTACAGCCAGGACAATCATAAATGATCATAAAAAACTGGAATTACGGTGCTTAAAATCCACGTGAGAGTGCAATTCAAATTCTAATAAGAGTGAAAGCATTTAGTGGTTTTACACCTTGGCTAAATATTCCATCAAAAGTCAAATGTTTCACCACTCACTCAGTGGAGCCGCTGTCACTTCAGTTTGTCCTTGTGAAGATGACTGGTGAGGCAGAGCTCTGCCAGGATAGCTATCGCTCACTGTCAGCCATGACGGCCTGTCACTACCCTGCACTGCCAATTGCCTCAGCAGTTCTGTAACAGACATGACGTGTATGTCACGGCACTCCGATGTGACCAAACGCGTTATGACATCCCGCAGTTAGATGTGTCTTATGACCCATCAAGGAGCCCGTGGAAATGGTGTTAATTTCAGTGAGGTCGTCATTGCTAAGTTCCAGACAGGTCATGTTAGTTTGCTGGAACTAGAAGCGAACTGTCTCGTGGAAACGTGATCGCTTTTTTTTTTTCCCTCTTGCGTGGTTTGTTTCGTTAAACAGCGCAGAAGTGTCCGTGACTGTCACTTCTGTGTACTTCTAAAGATTCAAACTGATCAGCAGCATAATTCACTGCTTTATGATGACACGTTTGACAAGACTTCACACATCATTACCCCGAAACATAAGGCCAGGTGTTTTCTGGAGGAGCGTAATGACAGCTGAGAGAGCCATAAAGAAGAAGGCAGACATGCACATTATGTCGATCTTCTAATTCGGCAGCACTGCACTAGTTTTCTCTAACACAAGCACTAAGAGCAGGCAAAGTCTTTGAAAACCCGGCACATCATGAAAACTGACAAAGGCCTGCTCTTCAAAACCCACAGCCAATCTGTTGATCATTACTTATTTACAAAGGCCTTGAGGCCGCGGGTCCTGTAAAAACACATTTGATATAGTATACACCCAGATGTTTTTTTCTCTGCTTGTTGCAATGAAGTATCCCTTAGGCTACCACGGCGAATCCCTCTCTAGGCAGCAGATGCTGCACGAAATATCACATCCACCTGCACTGCACAGTATTAGCATGGCAAGTAGATGGATTGGTTTGGTGTGTTGATTTTTTGCTGATAGCATTGGAAAAGCCTGGTTTTGCTTCCCAAGAGCCTGGAAATCACCTGGAGCGATTCAACTTTCAAACCACTTTGAACCAAATAAATAAAGGGCAAACGCCCACCTGGAAAAAACAGAGACCAGACATCAAAGGAAATGGTAATGTATGCATACCGACACTTTTAATTATAATACAAAGCAATTTTTTTTTCCAGAAATAGTGAATGTTGCTGATCTGTACTGTATCTGACGGTATTAAACAATACAGACATATGTGGGTTTGAATTCCAAATGTCAAGCAGATCGCAGCCATATTAGCAGTGAGAACGTAAAGTCATCTGTCAGGTTTAATTAAATTTCATTTGTGCTGTTGCACTTTGTATACATCAGGCTGCAGGTCTTCCCTGTTGCCTGGCTTCCTTATAACATTGCACTTAATGACAGTGACTACTATTATTATCGTCCCTCTAATGGGTTCTTGTTGAATAACAGTGTTATCTCCAGTCAAGATCAATACGCTACGATTTAATTTCACGAGACAAGATAAAAGCAAGGTAGGATTTGAATTCGCCTTTCATTGTGATGATACATATCATCTGTGGCCTTACGTGCTGAAAAGACCTCAGAGGGATCCGACAATAGATGAATAGCCTTGGGCTATCTATCCTTTAGAGCCCCTCTGACTGCCTGGTGCTGTCATTAGTGCCAGGCCTGTTTAAGAACTGTAGTCTGTGGGTGTCACATGAAACCTTGTGGCATAGAGCTCATCTCAGAGGCTGACATATTTTCCATGAAAAAAAGGAGCGTAGAAAAATGTTCTTTCAGATGCTCTTTGTAATGCACTGCTTAATCCAACAAGTACTGGTTTTCTTCCTAAAGCACAGGTATCTGTACTTTCTTCATCAAAGATTTGTTAAAGCTACATTAATGACTATATTTATGTCCCTAAGAGGTTAAATTGATATGTGTAATGTGAAAGAGATTATTTGATTATGCTTATAGTTATAAACCAACAAAGGATTATCACCTGACTGGAGATCCCTGCAGAATATTTTTATACCGTCCAGCAAGTTGTTTTGGTTTCATTACTCTTATGATGAGCAGGAACAGGAAGCTAGTCTGTATGTTACCCTCCCAACGCTAAGCAACAAATATAATATATAGCTGTTCGATATAACGATATATATCGGATGACGATATAAAAACGTCTATCGTTTCATTTTACATTATCGTTTCATTTCGTGGTGTCGCAAAATAAACTGTTTACGGCAATATTTTTTCATCGTTTTGATGGTCACTGTAATGGCTATATTAATTTCATAAAGTTCTCTCTTTCTCTTATATAACCACACTACGGACTGACAAGCGCCTGTTTTTATGCGTTATGGTTAGCAACAACGACGGTAACAGCGTCGCGTGTCCACTTGTTTATGTTCCACATAAACCTTTCACAATAAAGCTCAAGATCCTGTTGAGACTTTTCAAAATAAATTGAATCATGTGAAAGAGCAGATTATTTACGGATAAGAATTAAAAAAGAGCCGCCAGGTGCTAAAAAATAAACGTTAAACTCAAACGTTAGAACAGGCTTTTCCCTGCAGCACGACGTGTAATAAATACTCACAAAGAAAACGGCGGCCGTTACAACTTATGTCTAAAAATATAGTTTCATGCATCGGTTAAAACACTCGACTCCAGCTACATGACGCACAGCTGGAAACACTTCCCGCAAGTCGAGCTGCCCGAGATTCACAGAATTTACAGAAAATGTTACATTTTTGTGATTTATATCGTTATCGAACGATAGAATTCTTATATCGGGATATGAGATTTTGGTCATATAGCACAGCCCTATAGCAAATATCAACAAAGTTAGCAGCTAGCTGCTGAACATCTTGGAATAGTTTGCTGGAAAATAGCCTTAAGATTTCCCTCGCCCAGAGACCCAAGTACAGCTAACAGGAGAGTAACTCTTTGAGTCATCAAGTGAATGCAAACAGTTTCTCTGTATTTACTAGTTGTGAATACAGGCAATCATTTTCCTACTCCTTAATCATAACCAGGTCATTCTGATTCCCATTGTGTCAGAACTGCTGGTGTCTCACAGATGCACACAACATGGCCTTTGGCATTGACGCAATGATGCAATGGATTCAGTTCAGCGGAGAGCTCTGGCACCCATTGTTCTAGGTCTAAAACTACCTAGAACTAATCAGAAAACCATAGAACACATGAAAGAAAGGTTGAAAGAAATCTGGACAATATGTGGGAGGACAAGGGTCATAGAGAGAGGTTTGAAAGTGAGGAGCAGAATCTTGTAATGTATTGGTAAAGAACTCTGAACCATTGGAGCTGGATGAGGGGTGTTATATAATTGGTGGACTTGATGCAGGTGATGATGTTTCCTGTCAAATTTGGTACCATTTGGAGCAGATTAAGATGTTCATTGAGGAAACCAGAGAGAACGACATGACAGGTGACTGGGGCATAAACAAGAACTTGTGTGTTGTGTTGAAAAAGGAAAGGGTATGGGCCGTCTCGTTGTCCTAATTGTTATGTAGGCTGAATGTGAGACATTATTGATGTAAATAATAGAGTATTATCTCATAAAGACTTTTAACACTGGGGGAGGCATGGACTGAGGATCTGTGAAGGAAGCAAAAGGGTGTATTTTGGACAATAGTTCTTTGAACCAATGAGGATAACATGACTTGAATTGCTCTTTTAATTTAAGGTCATTATTTGTCATCTAGCAAGCAATAGCGTAGAGACAACGCTAAAGAACCCCTTTGGTGTCAAACCTGAAGGCATTAATTTTCAACATGTAGGGTTAATGTTGTGATGAATGCATCAGGTGGCTGCCCCTCCGTGAGCCTGGTTCTGCCGGAGGTTTCTTCCTGTTAAAAGGGAGTTTTTCCTCCCCACTGTCGCCAAAGTGCTTGCTCATAGGGGGTCATATGATTGTTGGGCTTTTCTCTGTATCTACTGTACAATATAAAGCGCCTTGAGGCGACTTTTGTTGTGATTTGGCGCTATATAAATAAAATTGAATTGAATTGATAAAGCATAGTTTAAACCAAGCCTAAACCTAACCAAGTAGTTTCTGTGTTTAAACTAAACCGAGCGGTGATTACAGTTTGTTGTGTTTTGTTGGCGTTTAACATTTGGCTATTAAAGAAGCTATCTGTATTTTTATGGTGAGGGAATTTATATGTGTAAAAACCCAAAGACAGATAGCTCCTTGTGGTACCTACCTCATAATCTTAGGTGAGGAGTTTGGAGAATTCCTCATGCCTCCATTACGTTGCTTTTTTTTGGGTGATAGTGCTGATTGTTGGTCCTCTTGAACTGCAACAAAATGCCAAAGAAACAGCGTGATGGCGGGAAATGATCAGAAGTCGAGCAAAGATCCACACAGCAGGGACAACAAAAGAACAGCACAGCACAATTTGAGGTCAGTGAATTCAAAGAGATAATATACATACAAGGACAGAGTGGAAAGAGGTCCGGTGAACAAGATGGAGTGGGACAGGACAATTTAACCAGTGGGTAGCAGGAAACAGTCCAATGTTAGCATAATGCAGACAGGATACATTAGCACATCATTGGCATGGTTGTGTATGGAGATGCAAACATGCAGTAGTGCCATTATCAACCATCATGCCATTTGCTGAAGTTTAATCTGGGAAGCTTTATTTACCATACGCACTAATCCATTGAACTGCTGTAATCCACCTGTCAACAGTTTTATCATTCAGATAATGTAGCACCACAAATAAGTTGAGGGCTGTTAAGAGGGCTGTGATTTCGTAATCATAGATTACCGTACTACAGATAGACCTAGACTCGCATCACTGTTGCTCACACTAATCACTCATGTTCTCATTTAATTAAGGTAATAACCTATAAATATTAAGCATCTAAGACTACAAGCAAAGGTGCTTTGAGTCAGTGTTGAATCCTGGATTTCTGGTCTTTGTTCGTCTTGAGAGTGGTGCCCTTGGCTTATACAATTAGGTTGGTCTTTGTGCCAGAGTGATTTATGTACAGCTGAGATGCCCTTTGGACATTGTCTTTATCACTTCAGCAAACTGCACTGAGCTCTTCATAGGGAACGAGTTATAACTTTTACCCCCGAGTAAAGTAATCAGGCAAATATTTTTACAAGCTAATATCGCAGCTGCAGAAAACAACTCTACTCTGTGGCAGTCGCTGGTAAAATAAATACAAGCAGCAAGAAAAGTGTTTCACTAATAGCACTTTAACAGCCATCGTTCACTGGGAAAAGATTGTTACAGGTCCTGGAAAATACACTCGGGTACCTTATAACTGATGGTTCAAGCTGTGAACTGTTTCTTTCTTTTTAGTCTTTTCTGTCTTTCTTTCTTTTTTATACAAAGAAACTGCAATTGCTTTCATTAAAATTAATAAAGTCCCAAAGATCTTGCTCCTCCGCCGACGAACACATGATTTCAAGCACCGCTAGCATGTCGAAGACTGACAACATAATGGAAAACGTTGAAGAAAGAGGGGGGGGGGGGCTTTCCAGTCGAGAGGGATGCTCCAACACACTGGCCCTTCACATCTCGCTCGGCCTGTTCAATATTTAATGTTTCACAGCTGACAGCTGCACACACTGGGTCATTAGTAAGGAATGCTACACATGCAACCACTCCAGACTGGCAAGCACATGCTTTGGTTGTGCTGTTGTTGAGTGCAGGCCTGCCAAACACACTGAGGGTAAGAGGGATGTGGGGGGATGTGGCCCTTACACTGCCTCTGACTGAGTGTGGCGTTACTGGAGTGACCGGGGTGGTATCTGTATTTCACCGGCAGGCTACGGGCTCGCTGGAGCCGGCTGACCTCTTCTGTCACCCCTGGCGGGCGGCCTACCTGGCCTGAGTCCTCGGAGCCCACGAAGCTCAGTCTCAGAGCAGAGGGCTCAGCGGGGGGCAGCAGGCTTCCCTTGCGGTTGTTTACCAAACGGACCGATAAAGCAGCAACTCCGCTACGGGGCCCCTTACAGACCTCACTGGCTGAGGTGTGGTTCATTTTAGCTGACTTGTACCGATAAGGCTGGATTAAGGGACTGTTGTTTACTGCTAAATGAAGAGGAGTCAAAGTCAGCAGCTATACAATACTTATGTTTTTTTCTTCAGGTGTTAGTTCACTCAAATCACAGAAAACACAGTTCCCCTCTTAATTCTTTGGATATCTGTCTCTTTGGGTAGTATTTGCAGAAGGTTTGAAGAGACAGTGCAAAACTAGGGAATAAAATTTCATTTGTGATGCTAAGAAACACTGAAAAACAAACTGACAAATGATATTACCGTGGTCTGGGATAATCTTCATACCATACCGAAGAATAGAAACAGCTCGTAGTGGATGCTGTAGAAACATAGCTGGCGTTTTTCTAATCTTATTTTAATGCCGTGAGAACCACGATAGGAAAAAAAAAGCTAAAGTTATCTAAATGAGAAAGCAGAATATGGCACTTTCTTTGTGATTTTAGCAAACTAATCCTTTAATTCTTGAAGCTAAACACAAGGTAGGATTTGATTTAAACTGACTTCCGTAAGACCAGCAGTGTGTATGTTAATAAAACATCTTGTGACTCTTATCATAATTAAAGGACAGTCACTGGTTTAGGGGGGTAATTCTTTCTGGCACAAGAATGCTAACGGCTGAATAATTTAAAAAAAAGCTCATTTTTATTTAACACCACTTAACCACTTCCTGTAGCCACCAATGAAAAGCTGGATTTGACGTTTACTTTGATATTTATAATAAACATGAATTAATAAATATGCTTTCAGGTGTTTTAGCAATTGTTATGCTACCAGAACAAGGAGGTGACAGTGTGAATCAGCAGCCACTAGCTGCTACATGCAGTTTATGCCTGATGAAGGAGGGAGGAATGAATTCGATATACATTTTAATACTAGCGATATAATAGCGGTGAGGCTGGTAAAGATAAAAAGAGACAGAAGAGCTGTGTTTTCCTTAGTTCAAAAATGTCTGGGAGCTAAAACCGGAGAAGAGAGATGATTATTTCAACAGTCAGCTGTCTAGCAGATTATCCTTCCTGCTCCAGACCTCCACTATTCATCTGCCCCACGTCAAACATGCACAGCACTTCTCCAGGACAACGCAATGTGGCAGATTTGCTGCCTATCACAGATCCTGTTAAAGTGGACTACCCACTAGTTTCACACTCCTGTAAGCGTTGGACGAGAGCTGAGAGAGTTTAAGATCGGCTTTTTGCATTTTAATATGTTTTACTCAATTATGCGAGGCTGAAATGCTTTTCTTGCATACATTTAATTTGAATGTTTTTAAGTGATTTTGTCCAGACTTGGTTTATCCACAGTCATGGTGAAGATGCCATGAGTGTGCTGCTGAGCCCTAACTCATACCTAACACAAAGAATCAACTCAAAACTGTTTCCTAATGCTATGCATAAGACACACAGTCATGGATGATGATGATAGACTAGACAGTGAAATACAGCAGGTCAGGGACAGCTCAAATATTAATAGCTGACAATGCACAAATGGAGGGGTTAGACACAAGTGAGTCGAGAGAAAGAGAGAATGGAAATCAAAACTTACTTGATTTGATATATCCATTATAGCTATTTTTAGCTGAGAAAAATGCAGAGACGGATGAGAGGTTACAGAGAAGAACAGGTCGTAATGAGAGCAAATTATAAGTGACGACTGTGAACGGAAAGCTGAGGGATTTCTCTTGAAGGCACTTAAAAAAAATTGAGGCCGTGGAGACAACACGGACAAAGCAATGAGAAGTAAAACAGGTCGGTTAGAAATCTGATTTTCAGAGATGTGGGCAGTAATTTAAGAGTAGCTCGCTGTCTATGTTTGTAGTCATCTGCTAAATATCTACGGTGTCACTCTAAGCAGTGATTTGGCTATTTTCAAGTCAAAAGAGGACCAGATATCTTGGCTACCTTTAAGTTTAGATGAAAAGCTTCTTTACTCCCATTAAGAATTTAAGACTGAAATATTACCACGTTTGTGTGACTGATAATTATTTATTATTAGCAGTTATTTAGTATCAGTTATTATAGCTGCTCATATTTACCCTCCAGTGAAGGCTAAATGTAAGTTTAGCAGCATTAAGTGAATACTCAAGTGAGAAGCAGGTTTTTATATATCATATATTTTCAGCTTGACATGTTCAATCAAAGACACCTACAATAAACTCACCAGCGCACAAAACTTAAGAAGCGTTACTGTCTTATTTTTGCCTACCCATGCCTGAGACAACCTGCACAGATGTGTGTAACGTTCGGTGAGTCCCACACATGCTCATTAGTAACTTATTTCAACCCCTTGCTTACATTAAAGGTCATGCATTGAGCTTAAGGCAGGACAGTGACAGCAATGTTCAAACAGGGACCGTGCTGGTCCTGGCATCTGTCGCCTGCAATCGGAGGGCGCGAGCAGAGTCACAGGACTAACAGGCTAGCATCTGTCCCACAACGAGAGAAAAGGAGAGGGGCGAGGGCACTCGGCTGCCTGGTGGTTAGAAACTGTCAGGCTGAGTTTCATGACAACCGGTAGCACTCCAAAAATGAAAATGCAAACATAATTTCCACGTCAGGCCGCATAAGGCCTCGCTCCACGCATCTCCCGCACCGTGTCGACAGCAACTCTGGAGCTCTTGCTCGAGCTTTTCTAGCCAGGCCACGCTCACAGCACACAACCCTGGGAGACACACTGAGGGGTAAAAACGCCCAGACGTGTTCAGCTATACGAATGGTTTTTGATCAAGAGTCATTCACTAAAAATTTATGACAGTCTGCAATGTTTTCCAGCAAATTGTATCAATGCTCTGCAACCTCAGACACATTCTTCGTGCCTCCTGCGACACATCAGTACGATTTAACATACCCCCCTGGCTTAAAAAGGGAAATCACACTTGAATTAGGAATTCATATGCAGTTCAATTCTGTTAAAGTCCGCTTGTTAAACTCCAATATGATCCAGCACTCTTCTACCGTCTTTTATTCCTCTTATATTCCAACTCTACTGCTTTGTGTTCTCAATTTAATCACAAATCAGCAAAAACAACCAATAACTTTGTCTGCTTTGCAGATTTTTCCCCCAGTTCTTGTTCAAGCTGTTGATTATAATTTAATAAAACCCATATGTTAACCTCAATATGTACTGTAATAGTCATCATCACAATATCCCCTCAGGTGCTCTCAAGAGCATTATTTACTAAAAAAAGAAAAGAAAAATTAATCGTCGGAGACGTCTACATTTACAAATACCTCAAATCCTATCCTGTTCACCCATTTCTCCAGGGTACAGTGGTGAGATATTATTTGATATTATTTTTTTTAATGTTATGTTATGTCTCCAGTGACATCATTGTAAGATTTAGACAGTCCTATCAGAATAATTATTTGGGAAAATGCACAGTAACTGTGCATTGTGAGATTTTTTGCAGGGATGCACAGCTGTACATTGTTCATGGCTTTGACTTTTTTCTAATATATTTATGAGGTCACTGGAGGGAAACAAATACTGCTGTACACAGCAAAAGGTTTGCATTAGTGACTGTCAATCTAATTTTAAACTACGTTTCAATTTGAATTCACGTTCTCTTGACAAAACACCAGCAAAACAATAGACCAGCATGCTTCACTGCAAAACGTAGCAACAGACAGAGAAGAGCACCAAAAATCAGAAAGCTAAAACACCAAAGCAACATCTACATCTGTGACAACACGGGTGCTTAAATTTGAAAGCACACAGAAGTAAAGACACACGGTGCATGTTACAACACTGAAGAGCACATGTCATGGCGACAACTTACAGGCACGTAAAGTGGCTGAGCAATCATTAACAGAGACAGCAGAGAGTGGGATGTCCCGTTGAGGGGAGTCCATGTTACAACGCACATTAACCGGCATGCAAGTGCAGTCCCGCTCTGAGCGACCGCAATCAAAACAACATGCCAGTTTCATTTTCTTGTAGGCAGGCTTCTTGGCTACAGTCAAGGGTTCATATGGGAGGAGAGGAAGAGCAGGTTAATGTTGAGGGTCATTCTGAGGGAAGAGGGGATAGAGGAAGAACAGGGCATGGAGGACGGCTGCTGCTGGGATGTACAAGATTAACCTTTGTTGTGCCGCTTACACTAGTATTGGCATCCTGTAAACCGACACCCTTTCCCCTCACGTGAACATGACCCCGTGACCTCAAATATGGTTTCTTTAACCTTTTCAGACTTTTTGGAGACTTTTACCCAACAAAATCCTAATAATGCTAACACAGATTTAGCTTGTTTGGGCTTAGTGTCACTTTACTATGTGATGAAATGTTTTTCTATGTTCACTAATTAACTTGCTAATGAGCCAAGCATGAACATCAAATGGCAAATTTGGTCTTACAAAGGCCAATCTTGGCCCAAGGATAACATAAGTGGAGGTTAAAGACACATAATGCATGTTTAATTGGAATAAATAAAACATTTATATATGCACAATTTGATGATTTATAGCTATTTTTTTTGTAGACACCTTGGCTATGTGTCATGGATCTGGATTCTTCTCTTAGAGCCACTGAGTCATATGAGATATAAGGACAATAATATTTCATTTTACAGCTCTTAAATATTTACATTTGTTACTAATGCTTATTAAGAACAGGAGATGACAGAAATCTCCTAAACAAAAGACTAAAGGTGCTGGTATTTTACAAAAACAGTATCACTTCTAGAAAAACCTGCAAGTGCCTTCAGAAAAGACAAAAAGGGAAAAAAAACAAACACTTGAAAGCGTTTATAGTGCATAAAAGCACACATAAGTTAGATGATCCATATTCCATGACAGATTTGCTATTTTTTCCTGAAATATTTCTCCTAAAAGATATGCACACATCTCTGTGGATTACGTCACTTTAGTATGGATGCCAATTTTTTCCCATAATATAAAAAATTAGCAAGGAGTAATAAGGATAAAGGTTTTCCAGTCTTCATCCCAGTCTGTTTCTCACTGTGGTCTTTATGCAGGGGTCTTCTGCTTAATAAAGGGCAGCAGGGCCATCTGGTGGTGATGTGGTGAATTACTAACTCAAGTAGGCATGAATGCTGCAGTGTTTACGTTTGAGCAAAAAAAAAAAAAAAAATCTACTTCTGCTCTGGAATTTTTTTGCAAAATCTATACTGTTGCTAATTTCTTTTGAAAGCTATAAAATTCTATCAAAAGAACGAACAAAAAACAACGTGCACATGACAACAACAAGAGATCCAGGCAGCATCAACCATTGTACATGCAACATTTAGAGTACATTCAAACAGGTCACTTTAATCTGAGGTACACTAGCACGCTGTGCTTTTGAAGGGGAAACAAATCCACATTACTCACAATATATCACTATTAAGCAGATTTTTAAAGAAATGTGTGCCAAGTTCCCAAGCAGCAGGAAAAGAATACATCACATGTCAATGTTAGGTGTTAGCTTTAATACTAGTGGTTTATCCAAGCAGAAGAACATGTAGCACGTGATGTTTATAAGGTTTTAGAAACACGTGATCCGTCCAGGTACCTGTGGTGTTAACAGTCTCTCTGAATGCCTGTTAACATCACAAAGTTATCAACAGTGAACACAGCTACTATACAGAAAACAAACAAAATGCACATTTAGACTGAACTAAGAGGTCTACTATGTGTATTTATAAGAGCTGGGAATCACATGGAAAAGATAGCATGCTATAAACACTATGTAAGAGTGTGTCTGTTAGAAGAGACGTCTATCTGAAACACTCTGAAGGAATCAGTTCATCCAAATCCACAAAAAACATACATTTTGAAGGATATCTGAAACCTCAGCATGGAAAAACCAAAACTATTTGCATGATGAGAAAGTTGGAAAGCATTTTTTCATGTAATTTGGGGGAAATGACCCTTAAATGAGAGCAGGTATTCATCTCATACAGAGATCCAAACATGTAGTTCTACATGGGGAAACTGGAGTGCTTCAGTTTGTTTTGGCTGCAGAAAGAAATCTGATCTTTCTACATGCACAACTTACAAGGCTTCATTTCAAGGAATAATTAATGTAAGAAATAAGTGGTTGGGACAAATGGCTATGTATAGTAGGTCATGTAAATACGCTGTCACCCAGCTACTCGAATGCTAACTCATTATATTTCAGTTTCATCTGAGCAAGAAAATAATGGGATCAATCTAACTTAGATCTTGTGTTTGCATGCAATCACACTTACATTTCTTGCATCCACATTTCTTTATCCTTTTGGGATCAGTTATGTCATCGTGGCAGGCCTTACAATAAAACAGTGCCCTGCGGAAGGAAATCAAGAACAGCATGAGTGCTCAATAAATTGTTTACACATATTTTGTCTTTACTATGGCTGCACAACATCTGCAACAAGTCATTTTAATTTGTGTGCAATCAGTTTATTAACAAAAAATTAATGAAGCATCCAATGCATTTGTCAATGTTTAATGTGCCAAAAGTTGAGCAAAGAGTGTGCAGCTCTATGAGAAGTTCAGGACCAGTTTTAAATTAAGCTTTGATCTTTCATAAGGGCGCTGCAGTTTGTCTCATGCTGTGCCCTCATAAATCTTCTGATCCCCTCTGGCAGGTAACATCACCATCCAACCTCGACCATATGTACCTTTAATCTGTCTTTGAATGTTATCTTTGTGCAAGCAATGAGCAGATACAAGCTAACAGCCAACATTCCTCTTTGGCCTCAGCAGTGCAACTCAAGGATCCCTGAACCGCTGATAAATCACTTCAGTCTGGTCAATTAAACATGCAAAATATGGCATTTTTCTAAGAGCAAACACAAAAGCCAATATACACTTACTGGCCGATTTGTTAGGTGCACCTGTTCAATTCCTCCTTAATGCAAATATCTAATCAGCAACTGCATGCATTTAGGCCTGAAGACATGGTTGGCCCTGCTAAAGTTCAAACTGAGCATAAGAAATGGGAAAGAATGTGACTTTGAATCTTGGTGTTGGTCCCAGATGGATGGATTTACTGTCCTACTGGGATTTTCCCACAGTCTAGGGTTTACAGAGAATGGTCCAAAAAGGTGTATGGCAGTTCTCTGAGAGAAAATGCCTTGTTGATGTCCGATATCAGAGTGGTCAGACTCCTTCAAGCTGGAAGGTGACAGCAAAGGTGCATCTAGCAGCCATTAGAAGCTCAAACCATCTCAAACTGCTTTCTTGAACAAGACAATGAGTTCAATATACTCAAGTTGCCTTACGATTTCATCATGGACGTGTGACCAAGAAATCTGCAACAACTGTGTGATGCTATCATGTCAACATGGGCCAAAATCTCTGAGGAATGTTTCCAGTCCCCTGTTGAGTCTATGCCATGAAGAATTCTGAAGGCAAAAGAGGGTCTAACCTGGTACTAGATAGGCGTTCCTAATAAAGTGAATGAGTATATTTGTAAGCTCTGGCAACATGTAGGTAATACTAACAAAACAAGCGTTTGCAATTTTCCTACATGTAATAGCTCAAGATACAGAAACCGTATGACATGCAGACCAACAAAGGCACTATTGCAGAAACAAGACTGGAATTTAATCAAACGATTGAATCTCAGGTCTCATTCATTACCTCTTTACTTCTTTGGCATCGCTGGCAATAAAGAAGCCCAAGGTCCCCTCCTGCATTTTCACGTGGTTTCCAGGGTTTATCAGGGTGCTGTGAGGATTTGTAGACCAAAGATGTCAAAGCAGAAAGTTATATCACAGAATTTGCAAGGCTTTGCACTAATCACTGCGTCTGGCACACGCTGCAGGGATTAGTTTTCACAACTCATTTGGCAGGATAGCCCCTGTTTATTTAATTAAGTTGATGAAAGCAGATAGCACTTCAAAGAGTATAAATGAGCATCAGCGTGTTAGAGAAACTACTAAAACAAAGCTTCTGCTGTGCTCAAAGAAACCAACTGCCACCTTCCCCACTAATTTGTCACGATGTTATCGGAGAGCCCTGTGATGTCTGTGAATAAACCCATTTAGACATCAATTTAGACACATTGTGTAAAGCACTTGTGTTTGCAGTCAAACAGGGAAGCTGATTCACAGTAGCTGAAAGCAAATACTGACACCTGCGTATTAAAGTTTTTGCATGCATGAATTTTAATGCCCCGACTTACCTGCTTTCCCCTTGATCAGACTTGTACTCTATAGCTATCAGCAGCAGCTTTAGCTTCACATAGCAGAGTCTGTAAGGGGGAATAACAATATAATTAGACCTGAGGCACACTAAGAACTTTAGTTTGAAATCTTCTTAGCTTAGGGTGCCACTTTCTTTTTTACTTTTTAGAGGATGAGAACCTGTTTATCCCTAAATTATTTACACTTAGATTTAGGTTTACACTTTCAAATATTTTAATATGGGATAAATATGGGATTTGACAGCCTATAAAGTATGGAGCCCTTATGTGAACGCCATGTGCTTCCTCTCTATAACTAATTTAACCTACCATCTCCAGAAGCCTGGTTAATAAATACTTGCATAACAATTATCTTTGGATCTTTAAATTCTAATGACTGCAGTTTAAACATCTAAATTACTTGCATCCAGGAATGACAAAGTACCAAAAAAAGGGGGTAAAATAAAATGTTTTAGTTTTACGTACTCGCAAATTACTGGGAAGGACAGACCCACAAAGGCACTGGACAGGTACTCTGTGTACATTTCATTGGCTACTCCTTCAAGGTAATACTTCTGCCATGTATCCTCCTCAATCTACAACAAAATAAAGAAGGTTATACAAAAATATAAAAAGGTGCAAGTTTAAGATCATCACCACCCGCTCACCAGATGCTGCATACGGGCCTCATCTGGGATAACCATTATTATCTATTCAGACTTTGTTTCTTGGCCAACTTTATTTTTGAACTTAATCCAGTGAGCACAGATGGATCAGTGTTAGTTGCAGCTACCTTGATGAAGGACCTCATGGAGAAAAGGTTGGCCAGCATGGTCGAGAGGCCCTGAGCCAGGCAGCTCTGGGCGATGAATCCGAGCTTGAGTTCTGCAAGGCAAATGGCGTCATCTCCCTCCTTCCAGTTCCAGCTTGGGATGTTCAAAAGGTGGGCCTGAGGGGAAGAGGAAAAGGAAGTCAGGCTACAAGGTGCATGCTGTTAGAAACTAAGACAGACAAATGATTCAGTGATCAGATCTTTTCAACATATACTGAAACGTAACTAACTATAACGGAGTGACTAAGTGACTCCAGCAGGCTTTATAGTTGATTAATACAAACCTTATTGTGGTACTGCAACATTTGAGTGATTATCCTGATCTTTGGGTGGTAGTTCTTGATGGATATTACTCTGATAAAGGACAAAAAGAAAGCAATATAAGAATATCTGCAGCACTTTCAAAAGTTACACAGATTTAAAAAAAAAATCTGATTCACTCTCTTTTTATAGAAATTAAGTATCGTAGTCGACTGTATGCTTTAGATGCTTAGATGTATGCTTCATTTAGAAAAAAAAAAACAAAACAATTTTAAGTTTGCATTTTATTTTATAGTTTAATATTTTAAACTAAAGGCTCAAGAAAATAGAACAAGAGAGTTGCATAGTAACATATTCCTAGATCCAGCTACAAAATGCTGACTTTCTCTCTGTCTGGGAAGAACTGATGTCAATTTGACCATTACCAGTTCAGCCTGTTCTCCGAATTTACAAACCTACAACTTCTACCAAGAAATAATTAAATCAACCTGGAAAAAATACCATTGTTAACAATTTCAAATTACTATTCAACCAAATGAGACGTACATACAGAATCTCTCACTGGATAACGGCAAGAGGGGTTTTTTTTTTATATCTTTTATAGTCATAGGGAAGTTGACCTTTAAACCTTTGGATATAAAATGTCACTCTTAGACATTTGTGTGCAGTCATACTCTGCCCAAGCACACAAAAAAGTCAGTTTTTGGCTGGCAGCAAGTTATTTAACCACAGTTGTTGAGTAGTTTCTCTTTTCCTAAACCGCATTATTAGCCTAACTAAATGTGGGTTAAGAACGGTCCAGTGCATTATCAAATATACCATCATCGTTAAGGAAGAAATGTGGTTGGAAAACAAAAGAAACCCAAAACTTTATCTACTTGATCTTGATAAGGGAAACAAACATCTGGTGAAATCAAATGGTAAGAAAACAACAGTAAATCTCACGGGTATGTTTAATAGTGAAAATAGCAAAGTGAAGAGAATTCTCTCAGAGACATTGGGACTAAACAGCTGAGTAGCCTTTAAAAAACAATCAGTGAGGATGATTGTTGGACGCTGGAGCAATGGAAAAAGGTCATTTACCATGTTCCAGGATGATCAGCCCATCAGAGAAAGAAGAGAGGTGGAAAAAAGGGGTGATCCCAACATGCCTAGTGTCCTAGGGTTTTTTTGCCTTTTGAATTTGGAGCTTTTGCATTAATATTTGGATTGATATATTTATTGTGTTTCGAGTTCTTTTCATTGTTATTTTCCTTTGAGTAGCACATGATATCTGGTTGTTTTCTTTATGACTAGATTCTCAGTTTAGTTTTATCTTTAATACCTTTTAATCTAGTTTCTGTTTCTGGTTATAGTTTATATTTAATTCCTTGAGTGTCATATCATCCCACTGTCACTGTGTCCTTCTGTTTCTTGCTGTTAAGTCTATGTTTTAGGTCTTCCTGTTTTCTTTCAGTAGAATTCTTTCAGTGAATTTTTGGATTCGTTTATTCTCTGTTCTGGATTTTTGATGGACTTTCCTTACTCCACTTAAATAAAAGTTATTTTTGTTATTTATTAAGAGCCACATCGAGTCCTGCATTTGGGTCCTTCTGCCAACACCTTCTGTATGCCTATCGTACACGCCTGTGGGGACAGTGTTATGATCTGGGGTTGCTTCATTTGGTTGCGTCTACATTCAGCAATGTTGCGTGCCCAAAACATGGTCCGGCACGAGACATCATTTTAATACACGGAGTGGCCACCATAGAGTTCAAGGAGAAGAGGACCTTTGACTGTTTGACCACAAAATACAAATCATTTCCTTTGAGTCCTAGTGGACATTTGTGACAAATGAATAAATTTCATGTCCGGGAGAACATATGGGAGAGATGCACAGACAGACAAGACGGCTCTACTATAATGATTATGTATTAATCACACAGTGTTTAGATTAGAATCAAGCTGTGATGATTTCTGCAGCACATTTTAAACGTCTTAACCCTTTTAGATGGAAAAGAAATGTCACATAATGACTCTCCGACTTTTTATAGCTGAGCAATTTAATCTTCAGTGGAAAACCTCCAATCCTCAGACTTCATTATCGAACAGAGCTATTAATAATACAATTTTATTAACCAAATTTTATCTGCCTTGCCCTAAAACAGACTGTTCCCCATCACTTTTAAAATATGTTGTACTCTCATATATTATCCACTTGATAATCCCTTAAACCCATTAAAATAAGTGCAGTTTCCACATCCAAAACTACGACTTAATCCACTCCGAAAATGTCTTTTTCTCTCAGAATCCAGCTGAATGTGATTGTTCATAAAACAAATTGAATAAACAATGAAAGCAGGAAAACATAAATCATGATTTGGTTATGCAGTACCTCATGATGTTGGATGCATCCTCGGCATCGGGGTCAGCGCAGTATTTGTTGGCTAAGATCAAGCAGGCATCAGCTGATTCAATCTAAAACAAAATTGCAAATAGCAAAGACAAAAATGAACAATCACATCAAGTATTCAGTCAGACGATAACCAACAATATTACAGAGGAAGAAGTATTGACAGTCAGGTACCTTGACTCTGGCCAGGTCGTGTGGATTTAGGACAGATCCTTGGTAAAACTCTACCTGGGTGAAGTGGCGCTTGAACAAGGCTTCCAGCTCAAGATTAGGGGAAATACTGAGAGACAAAAAACAAACACTCTTAAATCAGAGAACTCTCTAATCTCCTAAAGTTTAGTTTTTTCCTCTTAAACAATGACATTTGCACAAAGTTTTGTACTTACTTATGGAGAAAAACAATTTCTACATTGACATCATCCCTGTCCTTGTGTAGGAAGTCTTTTAGAAAGTTGGATACACTTTCAAGTGTTATGTGACCACAAACCACGATGTGCCTAGAGAAAGGAAGTGCAGAACCATGAGGAAACTCAGAACAAAAGCACACATCTTTCATCTTTTCCATCTTCATCTTTGAGCTGAAATCAAAAGGTAAATGTGAGACGAGGGGCCTGTAACGGACATTTAGGTCAGTGATTTAGAATCTGTGATAAAAACTACGGTAGAGGAGGGATGAAATCCAGAGAGCTCTCTGGATTTCAGTATCAGATTATAAAGGATCAGTTTACTTAGATGAAGATTATGAAATGAGCGCACAGTCTATGTCGATCCCTACATATCATAAACCCTTTATATAAAGATCCCAGTTCAGATTATTTTTCCATCTGTGCTTAAAATATCTTTATTAATTAAATTATTCTGTGTAAATTATTTTGTCTTTTGCACCGATTTGCAAGAACAGTCACAGCTGGAAATACTGCAGTGGTTCTTAAAGTACAAAATACGCATCAGTATCACTTATTTTCTGATAATCTAGAGTAACAATAAGTAACTCAAAGAAAAACACATACTTTCCCGTAAGAAACAAAAAAGCAATGATGCCGACAATTTTATCGAGCTTTTAAAATCACCACAATAATAAGAAAAATATTTTTAAAAAATTGTAATAAATGCAAAATAAGCATGATGTGATACTTTTTCTTCTCAATTTATAAACTGCGATTTTAAATTAAAAATGAAAAAAGCACAAGAAGCATATACTTGGTTTAAGAAAACTTCCCAAACCAAGTCTGGTTTCTTTCAAATCGTACCAAAAGCATGCTACCAGAAACCACGACTTTAAACTCTGAGGCATCTAGCAGAATCTCCCTGTCTTTAGGCTAGATCTTATGGCTAAAAAGGTGTTGAAGGAGTAGTTTGGCATTTTGGAGAATACGCTTATTTACTTTCATATCAAAAGAAATATGCCATCATACAATTTGCTTGCCTTCTCCTTAGCTGGGGAAACCAGCAGCCCTGGCTCTAGTTTGAGTTGAAGAAATCAGCACCTCTCAAACTGCTTAAAAAAATGTATTAATTAATTAAACAAATTCATACTGGCTGTAGTTTTTTGTTCGTTTGTTTTTTTCAGAAGGCATTGTGTACACTTGCGTGTATTTTTGAGCTGCAATAACATCATTTGTTTTTAATTAATTCCGCTAATTGACGCCTTTATTTTGTGTTCTTTAATTCAATACGTAGTATTATTAGTTAGTGGTACACAATAGCATTCTCTGTTTTAATAAAAAATAATAAAAAAACAAGCTCAAATGTAGAATTTTGTGGGCAAGGACAAGAGCTCGGGGTTTTCAATAAAGCACGGGGTACTTGGCTCCGTTCGAATCCGACCTCTCTTAATTAGGAGGAGAACAGAAACACAGCGGTGAGCCTCGGGGTGCCCGAAACTTTCTCCTTTGGAAACAGGAACTGCACTGATTTATACTGCTGTCAGATGGACTGATGGACTGCACCACGCCCTCCATGTATCACTTGCTGGAAAGCACATCGGCTCCATCTCCACTGCACTCAGACACTAACGCATTTTCCGAGTTGCTCTCACTTGTCTTCATTCTTTTCATATTTGTTGGTATTATAAGCAATAGCGCAACAATAAAAAAATGCTGCAGAAGTGCAGGCTATGAATTCAGAAGTATAACTTAGTTTTCTGGCTTTGTAAGAACATTTACATTTATTGTTATTAAGTATAAATTTATCCTTTTTCATGTATTTTATTTTTTTAGTTTGTTTATGAAAACTATTTTGTTTACTTTATTCTTGAGGCAGTCCTTCTGAAGTAACCATCAGGAAATGTGTTTTGTTTTTGGCATTTCCTCTCTGTAGCACAAACAGGTGCTACAGCTTAAGAAACGTGGTGCAGCTGCATCAATTCAAACTTAGTGCTGGAAGGCTTTATAACCCACTACCATGTAAGGCTAGCTGTTTTGGAACTTCACTTAATGTGGTGGACCCTCCACACCACTGTGCAATAAGACTGAAAGTGTGTATGGCCTTTATATTGGATGAGGATTTCCTCATCCACACAGGGCCAAAGTGGAAAAAGTAATGAGCTGCCCTACTGCTTACTCAAGGCCAGATCATATTAGCAAAACTGGAGTGCCACACAGTGGGTGCCTCATGCACACCACAAACTACTTGACCTCTCACAGAATAGGCCCAGATACTTCTTGCAACCTGGGTAGCTTCATATTTAAGACAAAAAACAAAAGCACTGTATGTTTTTATTTATTTAAAGGAGACTTATTAAGCTTTTCCTAGTTATTTGTCATATTGTTGCAAAGTTGGATGCTGATGATAAAGGTGGGCAAAGTTTCAAACGTCAGCATATGTGTAATATGTGACACAAAAGCTCAGTTTTTCAGACTATTACAAATATTTCACACAGTGTTTTTTTTTTTTTACTTTTCATTCTGCATGAAGTCATTGAGAGATCTTTAATATGGTCATCTTGGGCACAAAGCTCTAGCTGTGAACACAGAGCTAAAACAGTCTACTTTAGCTAACAAATCAACTGAGGAGCTGCACCAATGACCAATGCCACATAAATGAGAATTTGAACTATGAATCATGCAAAAAAGTCCAATAATAAAAAACATGGGACAAGAAATGAATGTAAGAGTTCCCTTTTAACTTGAGGCAAGAAAGCTAATAAGAATATTCCCCAAACTGCCAAAGCATATCTTTTAAACTTCGCCTTCAGGGTGTAGGTCAGACTGAAGATTAAGGCCAAGACTGTTGAAATAGCAAAGCATGGAAACATCACAAGTGGAGCAGGGAAATCAAAGTGTTTCCAGGCATACAAAAACTGATCTTAGCAAAAATCACTATGAAGCATGAAGCAATGGTACACGACAAAATGTATGACTTTAGCATTTTCTTCAGTGCTGAAAATGCAGGTGAGCTAAAGTATATGATTTTCTCAGAATTACTCATTGATGCCTAAATGGCTGTCCTTCAACCGAATTATATTATTACTGAATGTTATTATATAATGATTGAACTTCAAAAAAAAAATCATAATTATTTCTCACTGTGTGTCCTTGACATCCATATTGGTCTTTCTGTATTATGTTAAGTTAGCTCCAATGTAATTTGTTTTTCTCGTTTTATCTTATTAAGACTGTTTGTCTGACATGAATTGGAATTTGAGTGATGAAGGAGAGGATGGGTGAACAAAATGTAAAAAAAAAAAGAGAGAATAATGGAAACACTTGATTAACAAACACACATTTGGCGCACACACACTAACAGTAAGCAGCCTAATTACATCAAAAACAACCAGGATTTTCTCACAGTAAAATGATCAATCATGACAAAACTGTGAAATCTGGAAAGAAGGAAATTGTTCCCACTGTTTTGTTCAGAAATAAAAAAAATTTAATGTTCCTTTTAACTGGGTTGCAACCATATTAGTTAGTCTGTTCCCTAGCAACCTCTAATGTAAGTAACTATTTGTATTGGGGAGGAGAGTCTGTGCATAACAATACCAGTAAAACTTTTAGTCATATCAATCTAGTTAAGCAACATTACTCAAAGTAAAGCATAACTTAGAAAATAGATGAAAATAGTGATTTATTTGATACCTCAAACAGTGATCTGGACGGCTGTAGCCAATCAGAAGTTCATGTTTTCCATAGCTAGGTTAAATAGTGATTAAAACTGGTAGTAACCATTTTCATTACAGTCTTTCACTTCTTAACATAAAAAATAATATTTAAAATTAATTCTTTCCTCTTTTACATAAACTAAAAGTTAAAAAGCAAAAATTAAGTTAATGTCAATTCAATTCAATTTTATTTATATAGCGCCAAATCACAACAACAGTCGCCTCAAGGCGCTTTATATTGTAAGGTAGACCCTACAATTATACATGCAGAGGAAAAAAAACAACACATATGACCCCCTATGAGCAAGCACTTTGGCGACAGTGGGAAGGAAAAACTCCCTTTTAACAGGAAGAAACCTCTGGCAGAACCAGGCTCAGGAAGGGGCGGGGCCATCTGAATGTTTTTATGCATTCAAGAATTTTTCTATGTAAAATGTTGATGCTTGAGTTTAGATGTTCTACAAGACAGACAAGAATTAGGGGATAAACTTTACACATAACGGAGTCTTAACCCATCACACTATTGCATTTTACTTTAAATACATAAGTATGTATTAAAACTTTGAATAAACATATTATTTGAATATTATTAAATTGGCTCAACTGACTATAGTTGTGGGGTAACCAGAACTTTATGAGTTTGACATAGATACTGCTACTTATTAACATTACATTATTACTTTTTGTTTTCTTTTTTTTGAAGTTATATTGCTGCTGTACTGTATTGAACCACAATGACGCAATTTACACTTCAATCCATAAAAGGGATCGCTAAGCTACGTGACCTTTTGAGTCATTGGTATGGAGTCTGCACAGCCTCTCCCCATTTTTGTTACAATGAAACAATTCCCAACAGGATAATCACAGTTTATAACACAGTGAGAGAATCCTACAAATGCCACTATTAAGCATGACAACAGTACATCGATATGATTACACTGAAAAATATCTGCCTTTTCAAGATATTTGTGGCTGTTATTTGAGTTCCTAAAGTCATATTTTCTAAAAAAAAAAAATTTGGAAAATCTTTACCAAATCATTATTATTATAAAGTCCTTTTATTATACAGTCAAGGCAAAAAGAAAGTACACCCTCTGTCAATTCTAAAGAATTACATATCAGGGCATAACAAAAATCATATTTAGCCCTTAACATGTTTTAAAGTTAGGCCAATACAACCTGGGATGACACAGTGACATATAACACCATGCCATTATGTATTTATACCCTTACATTTGACTCTAGATAACTTTGGTATACAGGAGTTCATAGCTGACTCAAAGGCTGCAATGTGTCCAGGTTCATGCCTAAAATCATCACTCCTCCACCACCTTTGCTGGACAGTTGGAGCGAGTTGTGGTGCTGTGCATTGTGGCCACTTTGGTCCTCTCTGTCCAAACGATAGAAGACTTGCAGTTTGTTCAGATGCAACTTTGCAAACCCAAGCCTTGCGTCCACAATCTTTTTAGAGAGAAGGGAAGCCATGCAAGTCTTTTTCTAATAGTACTATCACACACTTTAACATTCGCCATGATAACTAAGGCCTGTAGAGTCTGAGAAGTAGCTCTTCTGTTTGTTTTTTGTATTTTGAGCATCGCACAGTGTGACTTGGGGGTGAATTTGCTGGGATGTTCCCTCCTTCATAGATTGGCAGCTGTCTTGGATGTTTCCCCTTCATCCTCACTGCAGAATAATGGACTTCAAATTGTTAGCAGGTGCTTTATAACCCTCCCCAGACTGTTGGGCACCAACAACTCCTCTCTCTCTCATTGCTGATCTCTTGCTTTTTATGGCGTTGTGTTTACACACGCCTGAACGGGCCAGACCAGCAAACTGCCAAAACTTCTGCCTCGCACTTTTGACCGTTAATGAAGTTCTTGCGATCATCAGCAACCTTGTAATTCCAATGGAAGCTGTAGAAGTGTACTGAGTTTTTCACACACTGCTTCTGCAACTTGGTATGGTGTAATACATTTACTTAGTTTCAGGACCTTTT
Source organism: Haplochromis burtoni (assembly GCF_018398535.1). Taxonomy (NCBI): domain Eukaryota; kingdom Metazoa; phylum Chordata; class Actinopteri; order Cichliformes; family Cichlidae; genus Haplochromis; species Haplochromis burtoni. The sequence continues at coordinate 1,002,521 of NW_024582398.1, forward strand.
TTTATCGCCTGTATTTAAAAACTTAGAACTGACAAAGGGCATTCTTTTTACAATAACTGTAAATACTTACTGAAAACAGGTCACTTATTTTATGAAAATGATTTTTAGGACTCCGTAACAGACAATCACTTGCTTAAATGGAGATTTTTTTTTCCAGCGTAAAACCAGAAATTCATTTATTCAAAATTTTAAAAAAAACTCCAGCAATGACAGCTCGTACACATCTAAAAGCAGCAGAAATAAATACACATTTATCATGGCCAAGTTCTTCAGTCACAGTGTGACTTTAATGCTCATTGAGATCATTACAATTCAAATCATAATCATGTCACCTCTTTATGAGAGGGCCACTTGAGTCACACAAAACCACACCATTACAAATCTGCTGTTTTGTCTGTCTGTCTGTTTGTTTTCTATTTTATTTATTTGTTTGACTTACTTTCTGCCTCTGGTCGAGTTATAACTCCCTCCATATTTCTTCCGATTAAGGATGAGAGCAGCAATTTCTGGCACGTAGCGAGCAAACATGGCCTACATGCATGGAAAAGAAAAAGAAAAGGGCATGCAGAGAAGGTTCTACTGCGGCGGAGGCAGTAGAGCCTCCTTGAATACTTACTTTCTCCCATTAACCGCACTATAGGAACCACCATATTTCTTGCGGTTTCCTATTAACTCTATGATTTCAGGGACGTAGCTTGCAAACATGGCCTAAGGAGAAGATAGGAGACAGAAGAAGAGACTAAAAAAAAAGACAAGCAAAGAAGAGCAGGTCCTCTATTTTAACTTTAGAGAAATCTGTGAAGTCTGAAAGAGGAGCGCTACTCTACGCGCTGGAGTAGTTTTTTTTAATGTGTTAACAGGAAAACGGTGAAAGAGAAAAAGAAACGTGTAATTATTCAAATTGACTGAAGAAAATCATGTGAATGTAAGCTGAAGTTATGTCACAGTTACATTCACAATAGAGAAAAAGTATGACAATGGAATCCAGTTTAAAGGCTAATATTTTCAGATACTGAAAGAATAAAGGAGAAAAATGAAAGCAGATGAGCGACATGTTGAAGAAAAAGAAAAATTTGAAAAATTAAGAAAAAACCTTATGTGCCATGTTTCGCCCAACAAACACACGTCGGGTTGATTTCAGTAGCAGAGCTCAATGGATGGCAAACAACTTATGGCTGCACGCCACTGCCCAACCACCTGAATATTCCTGCGTGGAGGAGGCAGACGTGCCAGCTTACAACAGATCCAAGAAATTAGCCTAAGTATAAAATTTGTTTTTCTTTTTACAGTGTTTTTAAGAAAACACCTCAGCCTTTCCCCTTCAAGCTTAGAAAAATCTATCAGCATAAAATATATTTTGTATTTTGTTGTTCTGACCCTTCAAATTAATTACCAATCAATTCATCATTTACACCTCTGCTTTTCATTGCCCTACAATAATAGAGAAATAAAGCTGCACAGTGCCCTCCAGTGGGCAAACTACACAATGTCGATTAAGACTTCTGGCTCTAATTTAACTAACAGTATAGATAACCACTCTCATTCTTAATGACGTGTAGCACAAAACAAAATGCAATCGAAGGGAAAAGTGGGCCTGATTACACCCTTTGAAGGTCTGCAATTGGCTTGATGTCTGTTTCACACTGGTGATTTTACAGGCCAATGTGCAGGTGAATGAAAACTGAAATATCTTGAAAACAATCTTCACCAGACAAGCTATATAGTCACATGAGCCCCCTAGCATGCCTTTTAAGTTTAACGGTAGATTATTATTAACCTTTATTATGGTTTTTTTGCATAATTTTGAGCAAAATGAAAACATTTCAGATTTAGAAGACTGAAAAGTCGCTTTAATATACCTCAATCTTACCTCAGTTAAATCCAGGTATTTGATCATATCAAAGTACTGTATGTCCACGCTGAATAATACTTTATAATCCGGTTAACTGTGCCCTCTAAATCGTCATTGCCTATTTTCTTTATCAGGTAATTCGGGTCTGTGTTAAATCCCCGACGGGATATTTTCTGCCAGACTATTCTGAAAGTTGTGCAGGAAGAGGACAGCAATGTTGCTACATCCATATAAAGCTGGGCTGTCATGAATCAACTATCTCACTGTGTTTGTTGGAAAGAGGGAGGGAAGGCAGGAGGGTGGAGCCACCTGAAACCGTAGTACCTTTACAGTTAATAACAGATGCAAAAATTCTCAAATATTCTACATGTCATTTAAATCAAAACTTCAGCATTATACCAAAATCAATGCTGCAACACTGTGGACAACTCATACAGTACATGACATGCAACATACTGTGGTGAAGTGGTGAGCCACAAATACACTTCAATGTGAACAACGGGTGAAGCGGGCGTCTCGACTTAAGTCCCAGCATTTATGTGATGGAGGATTTTAAGCAGGAATAAGTAATGAGAGGGATTTTTACCAAACCACCAAGGATGAAGAAGACCATAAACAGGCGGCCCAGGGTGGTTTTTGCATACACGTCTCCATAGCCAACAGTGGACATTGTAACCATGAGTAAGTAGACACATTCCCAGTAGGAAAGTGCCTGGGAATTTTGGAAGTTTTCCCAAGGATCCCCTGAGTTTTCCACCTGGAACAAAGGTCAGAATTTACACAACGACCACGGAAACACACAGGTCTTTGATGAAGCAGTAAATAATTACTGATAATAGGCATCCAGTTGCTACACAGCACCACCACATTTTCACCTAACTTACCAAATGAATGAACCCTGCTGCAGTTAGCCATGTGCTTATGAAGATTGAACACAGGTTCACCAGCTTAATCGAGTTGCTATGTTAGAAAGAGCCAGACAACAGAAGATGAAGTATTAACTGTAGCTGTTACACCAGGATAAGAAGCCAAACTGGAAGCCCTAGCTCACACAAAAATTCAGTCTATGCTTTAAAACACATTATAAGTCTGAGAGTGAAATCAGAATTAAGGTTCAACCTGAACTATTAAAATATGCAACATGAGAGATTTAAGCTCTTAAAACTGTAGCTCCTACTTGAATTTATAGCTTGTACTTTTTCTTGTGTTGTGGTTAGCCATGCTATTCTTGTTACATATGGCTTTGCAAAAAAAAAAAAAAAAAAAAATCCAAGCAGGCTCCAGGATATTTTCATCATATACAGCTGAACGTTAAGCCTAATGTCAGTGTAAACAAATGCATTATCAAAGAGTCTGTTATCTTTAATGCGTACTATAATCAGGATTTATTAAGTATTGCAGTGTATATGTTATTGCAGTGCTGTCCCTGTTTGACTTCTATCCACTTCTTTGTCTGTTCTGTCAAGTGAGAGGATTATTCTAAAGCATGTCGATATACTCAAAGCTCTTTCTGACGTGACATCTGTGCAAAACTCTTTAATTCTAAGCAGAAGGGGCACAGCAGCAATCTCTTTTGTTCACGACTGCATGATATGGTACGGTGATATAGTTCAGTGTGCACAACACACAAATACACTTGATGTCAGCGTTTGCCAAATGAAACCTTGTGTTTATTTTGCTGTCAAAATAAAACTACATTCTTTCTTCGCGTGAAGCAAAAGGCAGATGAAAAACAAACTGTCAGCTGTATGAACAAAAAAGAAGAAAAAGCATCAATAAACTTACCTTGTCTTTAGTATATTCAAAAACTGTAAAATTTCTGAGAACTGTATCAATCTTAAGGCCCTTAAAAACCTCAAACCTGTGAGAAAATAAACATAAAACACTGATTAGCAACAAGTCAGGCATCGTGAGTGATATCTGATCGTCATTTAACAACCATACCTTTCATACTTTCATCCATGTTTACAAGCTTCATTGGATTCATATTGACAAAAAGTAAAGTCCAACAGATCGACAGGTACTAAGCACTTACGATATTAAAAGAAAATATTTGAAATATTTGTGGGGAAATAAAGCATAATAAAAAACACAAAACAAGCTCGGCATTCCAGATCTTCATCAACTCATAACACTGTGTTTTAATCTCAGGAGCCCCGCTCTGCACCGACATCTACCTGATACGTGCGTCATTCCCAGTGGATAAAACTGAACGTGGACGAGATGAAAACCTGGATTAGAGTAAAGACAGGTGGATGCTGCCACGCCAAATTGAATGAGTAAACAGATGTGACGTCAAATCCTAAATTTGAGGGTATTTATTTGTTGGGAGAAATAAATGGAGCCGGTGCACGCTGCCAACAGTCCAAGGACGGCAGAACACCAACAAACGCCAGCCTGAGCTCCTGCTCATAATCACCACTTGGCTGTATTCACATTCAGGTTAAATGACGACCGTGTCATCGCGTGTTTAATGCCGTTACTGTCGATAAGCTCAGATGATCTGCCACAAAATCACATCTGATAAAGTCAAATATTTGCGCTACGCTTCATCGCCGCACTGCAGCAAACAGCCTGCTAAAGGGCGCCTCATATCTGAGCTTGAAATCTAAATGATTCATAGAACTCACTCATTTTGAGAAAGAAAAGCTGCACTATTCACAGTGTTTGAGCTGCATAAAAAATTTAATGCCACCTCAGCCAAGAGAGAGCAATCAAGTTAAATCCGTATCCCTCTGCATTAATTGGGATGATAAATTCTCCTGCTGGAGTGGATTTGTGTGAATGCCAAGTGACACAAATCAAAGACATTACAGGCAATCATTCAGTTAGAGAAAATAAAAATAAATCATCTTTTTTTTTCTTTTTTATAACAACTAACTGTGTTATGCCTTGCCAAGCGAGTGTTTGCCAGATGCAGAGCATAGCACACAGCAAATTTTGAACATGCTCCAGCTGACCCACAGCATCCAGCACAGGGCTTTAGAAAGAGATTCCCCTCCGCTCTCACGTCCTGAGGATCTTACCCCAGTAGGAGATCACATGGAAGCATGCACCGAAGCTGTAGCAAATGCTGTCCTGGTCCTCTTTATCAATCACCTGGCCGTGGCCCATCCTCACCCTGTAGCCATTCTGGAAGAGCTCCCCGGTGGATTTTTTCCGTCTTCTTGTACTAGAAACCTTCTGGGAGTGTGTGCCTCCATCAGGCCCCCTGTACACTAACATCTTAGTAGGAATCATGTCTAGAAATTGGGTGAAAGTCTTCAGCTTTAGTCCGAAATCTACTTCACATCCACCTCTTCACTGTTCTTCGTCTGCCTTACCAAATATTTCACATGAAAAAAATTTTTAAAATCTCCTCCAGAATATAAAAAAATTTAAAAAATCCACAAAAACAGCCAGGTGCTTTCATGTTTCATATTTGCACCCGACCGGCTGGCGTCAAAAACAGGTCTTTTTTTCGAAGAAGTATTTTGATCTGATTTACCTCGGACCTTCACAGTATCCTCGTGGCGAGCTTAAAGCAAACCCTTTTCCCATCAGGATATTAGAGTGTAAGCTCCTTTAGGAATCATCCAGGGAAAGGAAGAGGCCAGACAGCAAGTCTGTCCATCAGCTGGCTTCACAATGTAGCCTACATCTCATCCCAATAACACGGCAACTGCTGCTGACAAACCAAATTTCATTCTCTAATCTTGGAAAGGCACAGAATGTATTGTAGTCTCACATTTAGAGCAGGAAACAAGATGTCATGTGAACAGTAAAGCTGTGTAGGGAAAAATGAAAAGCTTTGGCAATCACTGTTGTGTTTTACTATGGATTTAGTGCTTCAACAATAATCCCTAAATTAATCGTAGCTGATGTAATAGCTGTTATTGTAGTTATACAAAAAAAAAAATCACCGTACAGAAAAAATACATGAACTGAAGTTCATTCATTCATCCTTTTAGTGCATTTCAGAAGACTGGGCAGTTCAATTAAAGGACTCGTTTTAATATTCAAGTGATATTAAGAGTAATCTGAAGAGAACTAACTGAGAAAAGAGTGAAATTTAAAAAAAGGGGGTTTTTTTGTTTGTTTTTTTCAGGTCCTGTAATTATCTGAAATGTATCTGGGCTCTTCAACCTCTTTATTTATTTAACACATATCACAAATATTTAAATTCGGTTACACTGGTGCACATCGGTGCAGTTAGAAAGGTACGTAAAAGAATAACAGAGCTGTAAAAAATAATCTGGGCTCATTTTACTACTTCAGGACTTCATTGTTCTTACTAATTCATGACTCAGATATCAGTCCACAAAGTGTTGCAAAGAGACGTGAGTGAAGGCGCCAAAAGCCAAAAACACTTGGAACCACAGATCAGTAAACTAAACATGCAAAATATGACATTTTTCTATGAGCAAAGATGCATGTCAACTTACACTCACCAGCCACTTTTTTAGGTACACCTGTTCAACTGCTTGTCAATGCAAATATATGATTAGCCAATCACATGGCAGAGTGCTTCAAAGTGATAAAAAAGACCAAGATATGCAGAAAAGCATCTGTGGACAAACTCTGAAGCAGATGGGCTCCCACAGGAGAAGACCACACCAGACTCCACTCCTCAGCTAAGTTGTTTTTGTGGGGAATATTATCTTCACATACTGTGGGCCCCTTAGTAGCAACTGAGTATTATTTAAATGCCATGGCCCACCTGAGTATTGATGGTGATGATATTCATTACTTTATGACCATAGTGTAACCGTATCCTCGTGGCTGCTTCCAGCAGAATAACATGCCATGTCACAAAGCTCAAATCATCTCAAACAACAACAGAGCACCTTTGTTATGTGGTGGTATAGGAGATTGTGGACGTGCAGTTGACAAATCTGCAGCAACTGCATGATGCTGTCATGTCCTATGGAACAAAATCTCTAAAGCATTTTTCCAACAGCTTGTTTAACCTATGCCACAAAGAATTAAGGGAGTTTTAAAGCAAAACAGGACCGAACCCAGTGCTAGTAAGGTGTACCTAATAAACTGTCCAGTGACTGCATACGAAGCATAAAAACCCAGAACCAAAAACTATTATCTTTTCAGCTGCTGCAGTTTGTTTCTGCGTGAAATATCTGAAGGCATATTCTCCGTAACATCCAAAATGTGTGTCATGCTCGCACCCCGAAGCCTGTCATGCATCAATGAGCTTGTTAATGTGCGATAATATTGGTGCAAACTGGATGTATTTGTGTCAAAGCGTTCAGACAGCAGGACCGGCAGATTGGCAGTTCAGCTAAGCACTCAGTGAAATTTGGACTTTCGAAGGGAAGAGGCAATTCGACAGCAGCTGAGCCGGATGCGACCTCATCACTTGTTTGACCTCAGTTTAGCCACACACTAAATCCTCCATGACCAACTGCACCGTCCATACTGAAAGAGATTAAGATGCTTTCCATTGAAAAAGAAAGAAAGAAAAGAAACAACAATACATTTTTATGCTTGGAGTTAAGAGCGATCAGCAGAAATCATTTTTTTAATCAGTAAAATTAAATAGACCTCTCTATTCTATAAGTGTCCCAGTGAGCCAGCATGGCCAGGATGACACCCTCAAAACTAAAGCAGGTAAATGGAATAATTTAGTATGAATTACCAACAATTTTATTATTTACAGCTCTGCTTTTAATTCGCAAACCATGCCCGAATGTCTTTTTTCTAAACCCTCGACAGTAGCCTACGAGTACAATATTAAAAACTAATATCCAGCATACAGCCTGCGCATGTGTAATTTCATTCTCTAGACAGCCTTCTATCTCCTGCCCATGCACCTGATGTGTGACAGGAAGCTCTCTGTTTTGGCTTGTATGAAATACAGTGAAATGAGTCACGCAGGGCTGAGCGAACAACAAAAGCAACAACACCTACACAAACAGTAACAGCGGAACAACGGGGTGCTAACAGTAATAACCGAATCTCAGTGCTGCTCACGCTGTTTGACAATTTAGCAAATGCAGCCTTAACCGAACAAACCTATGTACATGTTCAGATTCTCAGAAGGCTACTGTTGGCTATATGAGTACTGACAAGAGAAATGTTGTCATATAATGTAAACTATTAGAGGTGTATCAAAATATATGTTGATATTATGACCATGATTTGAGTCGTTTGCTAATCTGAGCTTCTTAGACATAAAGATATTAGAAGCGATCGACTGATAATAAAACAAACTGTGTGTCCGAACCACAATATCGCTCTAACATTATGTGGATAATAGTGATTTAATCACTGTGACATGACTGTTGTGTTTCTTGACAACAAGCAGACATATTTGTTGTGTTAGTAAGCCTTAGACTGCTATGATAGATGGAAAACCAACGCTGAAACTGAACAGAAGTGTTCCTACGGTGTCATTCTGCTCTGCTACGTGGATGAATGACTTTTACATCATCTCTAAAGAAATATTCTTCTCTTTTGATGCACTGTCCATAAATGCTAACTCAGTGCCAAAAGCAAAGCAACAACCAGTCTGCACACATTGTGAAATTTTGCAGATTAAATAATCCAACAAAAACAAAGAAATTGGACCAGACATCAAGTACAAGTACAAATACCATTAAGGAATTGATGAATAACACAATAACTATATGTAAATGTATATAACACTATAGACAGTCTACAACATGTATAAACAAAATAACAATCTGATATCCAAAAGACAGCCGATCAGCTAAAATGCAAGCTATACTCCCATGTGTCCACCAGATGGCAGCAGCAACCAGCATCAATACATTCTACTGTTTCCTGTTTTGACACCGCAAGTCACAATAAATCTGCTCAGTGAAAACGCACAGGCACATTATTGAAGTGTAGTAATCAGGCTGTTCTACTGACTTAAGAGGGCAGGAGTGTTTCTTGCTGAAAGCATAGCTGCTGTTGGTTATATGGAAGGTTTGTTCTTCAACCCCTCAACTTAATCCCCTAATTTCTCACAGACCTCTCCGAGTGATGAGCTTCAGACATTTAGAAGATTGACTTGTATTCTTGCGCTCGAGCCCCCAACAAAGCCTGTTACCTTTTTTTTATCCTTTCGTGTACTTTTCAGCCACACCGTGATTTCATTTGAGTGTTATTAACGGTGCCGTAGAGAGCTCTGCTGGAGAGGTGAAGGGTATGTGAATGACAACTGCAGTATAAAGCCTGCTAAGCACAAGACCGGGCCAAAGACATGGACTCAAGTGGCACACCTTTTCAGTCATACAACATTTGATCCTACGTTAAAGCAAGCCAGCATGAGTTCAGTGAACAAAGATAACAAAGCGTTTGAGTCATTATTGCTGATCAACTTACATGCTGTGCTGTACCAGAGGTTTTTGAAAATGATGCACAATTCCATCATGATAGCAAGAATCTTATTCTTCATGCACGTCATGCAATGTGTCAGCTTGAAGTTAATTTCATGACAAAAGCATCAAACTTATATGGCTAACAATAGGGGCGCACTAATGTCTGTCTTTGCAGCTTTAGTGATGTGCTGAGATTATCTGGTGTGCAAACGACAGCTGTTAGACTTGTTAAATCCACCAGGGGGCACTGCAGGCCGCTGGTAAATAAATGCTCATTGATTCACTGCCAGTAAAGAGAGCCTTCTTACCAAGCCAGCTCCTGTTCAGGTACACTGACACAAACACTGGAGGAACGGTGAAGAAGTCCACCACAGAGTTCACCTCCAGCCAGAACCACAGCTTGTCATTGGCAGCAATAAACTGCGAATACAAAGAGTAGAGTAAAAATTTAAAAAAGAGAGAAATTTGCTACTTTCAAATGAAAACACAAGAGAAAATCACAGAGGAAAATTCATAAATCTTCCCTTAACGCAATAAGGACGTAATCACGACTTCTTCTTTACCCTTATTAACAAGTTTTGACACCTTAATATATATCAGCAAAGATGTGGTTTGATGACCATTAGAATAGGTTCCTGGGTTTTTCCCAGGGTAGCTCCAGTTAAGCTGTATAGGCAAAGATCACCCTCACTAACTTCTGATGCACGCACAGTCAGTTTGTTCTGGAAGCAAACATGACACAAACTGCTCAGTTTGGAAAAGAGAAACAAGGGCTACACCTAGTAGGCGTCCAAGGGGGAAAGAGTTAACTGAGATGGGGACTCTGAGTTCTACTTACACGGAGGCCAAAGTAGAGCAAGAAGAAGACGTTGAATGCCATGTCAATCTGCAACGTGAAGTCTTTGTAGAAGTTCTGACAGGACTCGATGGGACTGTTAGACAGAGACAAAAACAAAAGATGCTCATGTCCAAAGGCAGGTACTGACAATGGAGTGTGAAAACACAAGGTCATTTCTTTGAAATCAAAATGTTTTATGAAAAATAAAACACAAAAGATGCATTCTTCTTTTCCTGAAAATGCATTTTTAAGATTTCCAAAAAGAAGAGAAAAATAAGTGCTCAAAAAAGTGCAATAGTAAGTGTTTTCCAATGTTTTTTTCTGTTGAGAAAGGGCATGCATTTATTGTCACACAAGCAGTAACTTGTTGCTGTACCTGATTAACCCTTAAATAACTGCAAAGCAATGTATCTGAAGAATATGTTGAATTCCCAGAGCAATATTTCACATTGAAACGGTGCCCCGTTCCCATGAGTCTTGCATTTCCCATCTCATATGCAAACATTTCGCATAAATATTAGATCGAACATGATGGAAATGCAGAGGCAAAGCAGTAGTTTAAGGGTTAAATGCATGCAGGGTTCATGTCTCTTTTTTTTGTTTAATGAAATCAAGCAGCCATAGCAAATGCTAGCAATGTAGTGAAGTCTCACCCTTAATAAGCTTGTATCTGGCACAAAGAATTCAAATAAAGAGAAATAATTAACCAAGTAAATGTAAATGTAATAGGTTAGTATGATTGCGTACCAATATTCATGTCCTGAAAGTGAAAAAAAAAAAGCCTTAATTATTATTACTAACACCTAAAATGAAAACACAGGCTTAGTGCACATTTAAAATAGAAAAAGACTGAGAAACAGTAAGCAGTTAAAGCATTAACTGATTAATAAATGTTTTAATGAACAGCTGATAATTTATGTAAACAGTGACTGTTAGTTGTGTTAAAATGGGAATCTTCACTGTAGTAATGAATCGGTTAGTCAATCTAGAGCAAGTTCATGTACGACAATTTTGCTGCTTTTAGACACAGATGAACACTTTTGATTTTTAGACCATTCATCATACAAATCATATTTGTCTATCTAAGCCCAAAGAACTTTTTTATTATGATTTTTGATTATTTTTGATTTTATCCACAAAATTGGCTGATAAACTTTTGGGTTTTTTTCCTGCAAGCAGAGACTGCACGTAGAGTTCTTTTGAATCACATTAGCTCCAAGCAGGTATCTCTCATGGATTTAGCTTGTTGGCTCTCTTTACCTGCAGGGCCCCTACACTTGAATTCACAAGCTTCGCTAATGCACACTGCTCAGCAGCTGCAGTTCTCCCCTGTGCTGTTTAATACCACTCGGATTAAAGAAAATTGCTTTTGTTACGTGAAAAAAAACAAACTAATAGCCTCCCTGTGATAAAACACTATCCCCGTGGAGTACACAAAGTGATTATTTTTTTGAACCAATCCGATACAGAGCAGTGACTCCCATTTGATCTTTAGCTTTAGCATCACTGATGTGATGACGACTGATAGTCGTCAGGTTTCATCCCAGTTCTATTCGAGGATCTATTCTCTAAACGTTAGCTATATAGAGACTTCATTATAGTTCTGTTAAATTTTAAGGCTTAATTTTTTTTTTTACAACCTTCAACGACTCTCTAAGATATTTAGTAATTCTAATTAAAATAAGACTTAGTAAACCTAGAATGGTTTGGATCCTCAGTGTACAACAATACAGTACTTAATGTCTGCATTGCTCTTTTTATGTATTCAAAATTTACAGAGAAGGTGGTGAAAAATAAAATCCTAACTCATCTTCTCCATGGCATCTCTAAGAATAGCCCATGCTGGATGGTTCTGCCCTCGTTCACCGTAATGACACATCGGTCCAGTAAATCCCCATCATTGCAGGATGACAGACCACACACAGGCAGATCTGCAGAGCTAAATAATTGAGTTCCAGCAGGCCTGGTTTGGAAGATGTCTAGGAGTGTTATGGATCATGAAACAGTCCCTGCCCACAGCAGATCTGGTCTCTCCCTCCTTCATTCAATTCAGGCTCAGATCAATCAAGATGGACCAGCTCGCATGTAACGGGGCTTAATGCTGTCTGATGATACTGTATGTGCATATATTTTGCAAAGTAAAGGAATATTTTCATACAAATTCTGAGAATATTTAAGACTTTTATTGTTTCTACCAGCTCAAAAAGGCTCAAAAGTAGAGCTAAGAGGAGATTCTGGATGTATACATAACCACTTGTTTCAAATCCAACATAATTTCTTTTTGTCAGTGTTAATGTTCTCTTCACAAGTGGTGAAAAAAATCAGCCACTGCCTGTTAAAGGTAACTCTGGGTTTTGCTTTGTCACATGTACTGTATATAAAAGATGGACGTAGATTCCAGGTCTAAAAAAGCCAAGTCAGTGTTCAGGTGCACAGGCCTCAGTCACGCAGTCACCCGGCCGGCAACCACATAGTATCCACTGGGTGCTACAGGGAAATGTGTATTCCTCAACAGGTTGGCGAGCTAGTTAAAATCAGTCTAAGATGGTGATGCATCAAAGACCTCCTTCTGATTGCTTTGGTTGCTAACAGATTGGCATAGTTTCCCATCGTCTGCATGGAAGATGTCCACTTGTCTGCAAACACTCACTAATTATCCACGAACTCTAGTGAAGCTTGAAAAATTGCGACACAAACCTACAAGTTGTGCCGTACCACTGAAACCAACATGTTTCAAAAAGTACAGCTTTGATTTTCAAAGTTTTTCTGTTTCCAGTTTGTGTTGTACTTTTACGGTTTTACAAAAACTTAGCGATTAGTTGCAGAGTGTTTTCAGATAAGTCTGCATCTTCTATGCAAACTATGTGTGATGTCAGTACCTCAATGTCATAAACAATCACGAGAAGGCTTTTGGTGCAGCATCCTTTGATTGCAATTCAGTTTCATCACTGGTAACCACTGGCAACTTTTATTTGGGAAACACACATTTTTCCCTAGTGAACAGTGGTTGCAAGGTGGTTGCCAACTGGTCTCTAGGGCTATGTGACTGGGACTTGGATCTGCATTCTTTCTAATAAATTCATCATTAAAGAGCCTGTTGGTGAGTTTATGGTGTGAACTGAATAAAAAAAGGTTGTCCATTTTGTAAATATAGTCAAAAAGGAGGAAAAGCAGGATATGATTTGACAGCACGATAGCTATGTCCATCTTCTATATACAGTCTAAGTTTGTTAGCTGTATATGAAGTCTAGAATCTTTGAGTGTTTAAAGTCATTATTGAAATAAACAACCAAACTATTTAAAACTAAGAAGATAAAATGAAAACATGTAATAGTTTGTTAGTATGGGACATCTCTCCAGCTGATCAGGTGATCCAGACTTACAAATGACAGTTACATAGAACCATGACGTCCACAGTAAGACAAAACTCAAGATTTATGAATTAAAGCTCCATGTACAGACCTAAACCTCCTCTGTGCAGCTCACAGCTCTTCTCTGAATATAAGTGGGTCTGCTATGTTGACATCTCTCTCCATGTCACTTTAAGTTAGGTCAGCCTGTCCATCATATAACAGCCTCAGCAAGGCTTGCACTAATTACAGGAAGGGCTATATCTGTTACAGTCTGCTGCCACTTGCGAGAGAGCAGCTAACTGGCTGCTCTTTGGCTCCAAGTAGTGAAAAAATGGTGTCTGAATAATAGAAAGACCTGGATAATACTGACTGAAAACTCAGGCAGAGAGCCTCATTGAACTAATATGGATATAAGTCAGCAAGCAGGTGGTAGGGCATCAGTCCTTCTACATTTAACAATGTCTCTTCTTATGCATGATGAGTTTAAAGAGAGAGAGGTTGAACGTCATCCTCCATCAGGTGAAAAGGCACTCGGAGACACTACAGGCAAGTTCTGAGAACAGGAGGCCACAGATGGCATCGGTAAGGATGTAACTCTATCTGAGCTTGTCCAGATAATGAAATGAGATCATGCTTGCAAACCACATCAGAGCAAGCCAAGCCCTCAGCTGTACGTCTTCTTATGCAATAACAAATAAGCTGAACGTGTGCCTGCAGGAGGCTGATTATATGAGTTTACAGCTCATTTTCCCTTCTCTGCTTTAACATTACTCCCAGTGGAGACTCACTGTGGGCTTGATAGAAGCTTTTATCCTGGCGTGTTTTACCCCACTTTCTTAATGACACTGTGTCCAAACACCACAAGGCCGCAGTAACAGTATACTGCCTCACATGTAGCTTAAAGAGCCTTCCGCTTCCTCTAGTCTGATTACCGATGGCGATTGTTTTGAACAGGAAATTTTGGACTTTCCTGCCTCTTTGAAAGTCTGATCCTTTCGTTACAGAGATTAAGCAAATTTCATCTGTGAGCTCTAGCTGGTCGTCAGCGGAGATCGCATAGGAAGACCGGAGCAGTTTACCTGGAAAATGATTGGATTAAACAACAAACCAGCAAAAAATAGCAAGCCCGTGTTCTAAATGCCATATAACCATGACAAAGCACTCAGTGGTATTAAGGCTACCTTACATGAACTTCACATTCATGTGTCTGCACTACTACAAATATAACTACAATAGATTTTAGCGATTTAGACAGTAATGTAACAGAAATATCAGCAGCGTTATTACTACACTTTATATTTATTTCCCTGGAACTAAACTGCGGTTCTTTGTAAACTGAATTAAGCTAATTCAAACCTGACTGACTTTTTCTAATTGCACTGCGCTCCCCTACAAATTTTCCACCATTAGCTAGTTGGATCAGACGTTAAACAGTCATTAACCTGCTCCAAAGTCAACATAATGTCTGACAGCACCAGTTTGTACCCATATGCGAGTGACGCGGGTATTTCTCAGGTGAATTCACAGCTGGTGAGTGACCATTACATGTCCTGCCTTCTGCACACTACACCGAGGAGTGCTTCCAGAAGGAAGGATGAGGCTGGCAACAAGACGACTTCAGACGGTGACCTGAAAATTTCCTGGAGCTCATGACTGAAAACAGGTTTTGAGGCCAAGGACAGCAAAACTGAAGAACAAACTTCTGATATCAGTTTCATTAATCCATCTACAGACATGCTCTGATTGGTAGAGCTGCTATGAGGTTACATTTCCATGAAGACTGTGTCTAGCTATGAGGTTACTGATCTTAAAGTGAGTCATATCAGTTAAACTCTCAAAAACCTGTGAGCTACAGGGGAAAAGAAAAAATTACAGAGTAAGTTTAAAGCTAATTACTTACTCAGAGGAATCTATGAAGTATATCACAAGGGCTCCGATGCTGAGTGCAAAAACGAGCACCACCTGCAGAGAATGGGAAAAAATATATATTTTTACTTTAAGTTGAAGTGGTACAGTACAGTATATACACATGCACACTGGACTAGACAGCAGTTTTTTAATCTTTAAGATGTATTGGTAAATGGACACGAGCCACATTTGTCTCTAATTATTTCATTTATTTCACTATTTTAACTGATTTAACAACTTTTAGAAAATGAGAAAAACAAGTGGATTAGGTTGAAATGCGATGACATATTAGCAAGCTTAAAAAAAATCAAATACATTTAAAAACTGTACAGTTTACACCATATGGATATTTGTCTTTGCCCAACAAAGAAAAAACAAAAATCCCCAAACGTTTTTTTTTTTTGGTCACAGCTTCACCATAAACTGATCATCATCTGGGTTTCAGAGTCATGTCAAAACAAACCGAAAATATCTCCCGATTGTTTAATTCCACGACATCAGAAAACCCTGAAACGCAGCATGTACGTAACAAATGTTTTACATAGCAAATATTAGATGGCTATTAATCAGCAGACCTTGATGCATCTTGCCAGCCTGTTATTATTGTGTTATATAAACCAAAAAGAAAGAGTCACAGTGTCACAAACAGACTACAGTGTTACTGTATATCTGACAGCATAAATAAATACGCAAGAGCTTGCCTCATCATGTAAATTGGCAGTGGAGGTGTGGGCGAAGTGACAGAACGTGGCTTCAGCTTTCGGAGATGCAGCTGAGCCTGAAGCTTCGACGTTGACAGTGAAGCAGCACGATAATAAAAACCAGGGTGTCGCTTTTACTCTGTTCATGTTGCCTTCTTCTGCAGGGAGAAGACACTGATGAATAGATCCAAGTCTGGAAGTGGCCAATAGAATCCCAGGCCAGGAGGGAAGCAGGTTGCGGGGCAATAAATATGACTGTCAGTGATGGTGAGCCGCCAGCTCTGCCACGGAGTGAGCTTAGGTGAAACTTAATCACTTCTGCCAGCCCCACAGGAGTTATAACAACAGCATATCTAGTGATGGAGAAACCAAGATTCAGCTGAACCACCTTCGTTTCAGTCTACCCGTGTTCTCACCTGACAAAACTACTAACAGTGAAAACCAGGGAGTACTCCTTGTATTTGTCCAACCAAAAAAGGCAGCTGAAGATGATCAGAAATACGGGCCAGAAGATAAAAACCTCTAAAATCTCTAACTACAGCACATTTTTAAAAAAAAGGAAAAAAAAAAAAGCAGATAAACCAGTTTATACATCTTACATTTTGCAATGCAGCTGTTGCACAATCAGTTTTCTGCCATTTGGGATGGGGAAGACCTAGATTTTTAATCCTTTAAACATAATGTTAATGCTACAGCATCATCAATTGACATTTATAAGTCAAAAAGCACAGCAGCTTATTAAAACCGTTGTGAAACAAGTGTCCTAATTTTCCCTTTTACAGCCAGCGCTAATGTAGACGAGGGCGCGACCCCGAGAGACACAAATAAGAACAGAAAGGTTTCTGCCAGACAGCAGAACAAATGTTCTACATCCCGAAATACACTAGCAGGTTATCTGCAAGCCTACCTGGCTTTCATCTATTTAGAAATGACACAATGGCCATCCTGAACAAGAAACCAATGGGCATGCATAATGAATGAACCCCGGTTAATTCATTTCCATGATGTGAAATTGTCTTGTCAACCTGCAACCACTGATGGCTCTGTAATGACAAAAAGCACCCGCATGCATTTTTAATCATCCCCTCTTCTTTCAAAGCCAGGAAATCTCTTTATGCCTCTGACTGTCCCAGTTTAGAAACTGGAAACAATGTTACTGCAACCCTAGAAATGCTAATCCCAACAGAAGACGACGACTCAGCAACGGCAGTAAATAACACACTCGGGCCGTTACAATGACTGGGCAGTCATGACTCAGTTTGTCAATGAAGCGACATCAGGCAGTGCCAGCGTTCATCATTCATCTCTGTCATCCCATAATGATGCATCACATCTGTATATTCAGCCTCCCTCGGATGTTTGCTGGCAGATGGCTCCACCCACAAGGGGGCACAGAGCTCACAGAGAGGACTGACCACTCCTGCATGATAACCAAGGGAGCTGCCAAGATATACTCAACTCAAATTTGCATTTATTTTTTGACAACATACTCTTACTTAATGCCAGCGTAGACTGCACGTCAAGAAGAAATTTGCATTAAAAGAAATCTTTTTCCCAGAAATTTAAACAACTGTTCACTGCCAGGATGAAAAACTTTGCATCTTTACGGGCAGGTTTCAAGTCATGAGACAAGTCACTGGAGGCAAATCCAAGAACTTTTAAATTTAAAAATAATCCTTTTTAAATCAGTATTTTGTTACACAGCTGAAAGGAAGCACTTTTGATCTCTTGGTGTTAGATTTTTCAGTCGGGTCTTCATGTTGCACTTGATGACGCACAGATATATTATCTAAACATTGTCCTCGGTGACTATTATCAGCCTATTTTCAAATGAGATGACATTCACCGCTGTCACTGGTTGATATTTATTCACTGAGTCGCATCAGTTGTAAATGGTTACATTGTCAGAGACGGTATGATGAACGGGCAGCACGGTGTTACGGCTACAACCAGCTGGAGCCTTCCTGTGTGAAGTCTGCGCGTTCTCTCCGTGCTTCAGTGGTTTCTCTCTGGGTGCAGTCCAAAGAAGTGGGTGGGTTATGCTAATTAGCCAACCTAAATTAGCCGTAGGTGTGAATGTGGGCATGAATAGTTATTAGTCTACGTGTTGTCCAGGGTGCACCCCACCTTTCACACTACGACAGCAGGAATAGACTCCAGTGCCCCCACAGCTACCTTGGATTGGATCAGCAGAGTGTAATGACTGTGATAAAGAGGTGGGAATCTTTAAACCTCTTACTTATTTAGTTTTTGAATACCTGGCATAAAAAGTGAATTAAAAAACATTAACCTTTGTGGTAAATGTGTCTTTGGATAAGGTTTGGCTTTTGCGCTGTACCCATGACTAATGGTTATCAAGTGTTTCTTGGTTTAAATGTGAAAAAGGTTTTAAGTAGGGTTGCTTTTAAGATTTTATCACTTGTATGTCTAAGGCTTTTAAGAAAAAATACTAAAACTTGGAATTTAATCTGAAAGAAAACTCACAAGAGAAAGCTTAACTATCTGTGAAGCAATCTGCATAAATAATTGACCAATTCAATAAGAAATAAATAGATAGAAAAGAACAAATTTAATTTTTGACTCCAATATCATCAGTGATGCTGTGTATGGTGTGCAGGGCTGCAGAGTGCACAAGCAGGTCTCAAGCCTTCAGAAGGCAACCTGCAAACATCAAAAAACCCACTCATTCTCCTCCACTCTTCCTGAAGTGACTCACCATCATCATGTACATACGAGAGCCAGCATCTAACACAAAAACTTCTATTTTAATAATAGTTAAACGTTGTAAAAATTGGTAAAAGGAAATGAAAGAGGTGAAGACTGACAGTAGCAGTTTGATGAGAATCCGATAAATTTATTTTTCCCCATAAATACCTTTTTCAAATAAAGGATCTGGATCTTTTGAATGCTCATTAAGATTTTTGTTGGGAAGAAATGTGCTAATTCTGCAATGGAAGTCTCTCTTCCCCCGATAGGAGAGGGAGAACCAGTAACCAGTTTGCCCCACGTTCTCTTAAAGCGTGTAGTAAATATAGGATCTTGATAAACAGTAGATGCATTGAGAGTTGGGTACGGCACTGCTTAATCCCATTTGTTCATGGGAGCAGAAATCTCTGACCTAATGTTCCTTATGGATGACTGTCCCACAGCAGCTTCAACCACCACACGGTGATGCTTTCCAAAATAAAATGACCTAAGGACTACCCCGGGAAACTCCAGCCAGCCCATCTGTCTGACCTCAAATGCTACATTGATTCATGAGGCATCTCGTGCATACCACAAAAATACAGAAACGCACAAGAGAGACTGAATAAGTTGATGTGCTATCATTGAGCTGAATTTGTAATGCACAAGGTAAGATAACTTTAAACTTCAGATTAGTTTTTTTAAAGGACAAAGCACAAAATTAAAATTGCTGCAGTCTCATATATATCTAAATATATATTTATGTTTTTTTACTTCACTGAAAACTGATTTGGGATTTCTGTATGAGATGGGAAAATACAGTCTGTGAGATCGGCCTTGGTCTGTGAACAATGCTGTAGAGTCTTTATGACTGTTCTCAATAACTACGCTTCATCCTTTTCCCGAGGTGATAACAGCAAATTAGCATGTTTACAACAACAGCTGTAAACGTGATTGAGTGCAGCCTTGACAAACACAGACAACGGATGAACATCTTAGACATTTGCAGTGTCATTGCTGACACAGTGCTGTTTCAATGGGCAGCGCATGCAGTAGGAAAACCCAAGATTGGAGAGATGTTATAACTGGCCACCTGATTGATGATCAACTCGTAGCTGTAAATGATTTCTGAGTAATGTTTGTAACCAGCAACAGTTTAGAAACCTTGGTCATATCTGCAGTTTTAGTTCTATCTTGTATTTTCATTACAGCAAGTAGCTGATATGTTCTATCTTCTATTAAGGACATCTTTGTTATTGCTGAATCTGGTTGAAATGGCCATTTGAATAGTCTAGAGGTGACACTGCAAATGAGAAGGGAAAATAAACTCTTACAACAACAATAATAAACCGAATAATACGCGAAATCACCCTAAATCTGCTGTACGTGTTCATGACTAACAGACTAATAAAAAAGTTTTATTAGTTTTTTTAGTGATTTACAATTAAAATTTTGTCAATGAGTAGTTATAACTTTCCGAGCATCAGCAGACACAATTAAATATATTTCAATTTTGTTGCCAGGCTGTTAACTGTTGTTTTATTTTTTTAGGTTCTAGGACACGGACACACACACACACACACACACACACTTCAGCAGTCTTAATGTCACATTCATCATTCTGGCAATATTGATTTAAACTTTAATTGTTTAAAGAAATAAAGCATTTCAATACTAATTTAGTCAAAGTGTAGTTAAAGTAAACACCCACGTGTGTAATACAATATGCACTACTGCAAATAGCAAGCTTCTTTTGGTTTAGAGCAATGGGGTCGTCACAGTAGATGGATTTTTATATAGGATGCCCTTTCAGGTGCAAACATCCAAGGAATTTATCTCTTTTCCCGGTCTCGAACCATGGCTCCTTAGAGTGTAAGGCCAAATTGTTACCACAAATATTGACTTTAAAAAAATAATAAACTTAAAAAATATTTTTGACTTCAGAAAACAGATAGCAATGCTTAATAAGAGCAAAAACGCCTTATTAAAAAAAATGTAAGAAAGTCTGACAGCTGTGTGGAGCTCTGCACTTCTGATCCTGTGTAACAAATGATTTATTACAACAGTAACGTTGGTACGTCTCTGTCAAATGAACACTGCACGAATGCCATAACTGCAAACCCCTTTGAAACCCTACACTGTAACCTACGCTACAACCTCACATGCACCTCCTTGGAAATATGTAAAACATGCCGCCTCAACGCCGCCTGCAATCATTGTGAAAATGCCAATTGACCTTTTATTTGGAATTTATCAGTGAGAGAATAACAAACATGACATCAATATAAGCAACGATAACCATAGCCTCAATATACGGACTCAAAGACTTCAGCACATTCCTGAATGCAGACTGTTGAAATGATCGCAATGGACATAAACAAATTTAAAAAAAACTGGAAAAATATAGTTTTCGCCAAAAAATGAAGATTGGGGATACAAAAGGTGAAATTGGTTCTATGTATTGTTTTTATTTGGCACTGCTTTTAAAACACTGGGCTACAACCACAAGGTAATAAACACATTAACAATGACATAGGTGTAGGTTAAGTCATAGGCTGTGCAAAGATTCATCGCAGAGGTCTACATTGACCACTAAACTGTGACCAATGGGAGCTCAACTGTCTTAGTTTTACAAAATTAGACTGTGATTTACCACAAGCTCCTGATCCCTGTTCTCTCTGTGTGTGTCATGAACAGCAAAGCTCAGTAGATTTAGCCTCCACTGTGATGCCATCTCCGTAAATGTGGACAATTCTCATTTGGAGATGCACACCATGTATCTTATTAATCTTATCCATATAAAATGCATTTTCCATACTGACCATTAGAACCACTGTACATCGATAAAAATACTTCTCCTAACTTAGCATGCTATTTTTAGGGGAAGCATGAGAGCATGTGAATGCAGGAAAAGGCATGCTACACCTCAGAAGCATGAGAGTTGGAAAACCAATCACAATCAAATAGGCGATACCTGTGATCAAAAGGTTTTATTTTTTCCACTTTTTTTTTCATTCATGCTCTTCAACCCCACTAACAGACATGAACCAAGGTATGCTTCATTGAGGTACGAAGCAAATCATGGACTTAGAGAATCTTTACGCCTGTACACAGCAAGGATGATCTGCTCATAAATAGAATACTTTCCATCAACCCATCAAAATAGTTCCTAAATAAGAAAAAGTCACCTCTACCTGGAAATAATGCATATAAAAGAATCACAGATAGGGCCTTGAAGAGACAACTCTGCCCTTGTATTCACTGCCTATGCCTGCACGTGCCCCATGCTTGTGGTGACAGGCAAAAACACAACATGCATACTGATGTGGTCTTGGATAGTGCTCCTGAAGCCCAGCACCCTCCTCTAGCATGATCTTAATATAACCTATCCAGCATGTGTTTCATAAACAGTCCACTGCCCCATCTGCCTGAATTTATGATGAAACTGTTTAACCTCCTAGGACCTGGCGTCCACATATGTGGACATCGCATTTTGGGTTATTTAGACCAAAATACTCAATTTTGCTCTACAAGGGCCTGATATCCACTTACGAGGACATTATACTGCTTCTGTTCTATTGAAATTTTGAAAAAATATCCTCATATGTGGCTCTCATTTTTCTTAAAAACAAAAATAAGGTTAAAAAAAAATAAAATCAGGTAATTCTTTGTTTTTACATTCATCAGGCCCCAATCATCCCAAATATCAAAGAGGAATTAAAAATGCATGCTGTGGAAGAGTTCGGGTCTTAGGAGGTTAAATTACAGCAGTGGAAGAAAGTCGCTCTCCTGTGTTTTGTGTCACTCAAGCAGGAAACCCACATTTGGACTGTAACATTTTGACAGCATCCTAACCATTAACGACATAAGAGTCTACAATCTTCCATTATGCGCAATGCGTTGTTAATTTTCATATTACTCAGTCCCTTTTTTTTAAAGATTTTCTCTCAAATAATAAGAACTTGATTACATTCAGTTTTCAATTTGAAGAAATAATGAAGACAAAGTGAAGCCTGAGTTGGCTGCCTTCATTAGCGTCAACACTGTCGGTCACTTCATTCGCAGTAATGTGCCGAGATATGCGCAGCATCACATCTAATTGAAAACCTGAATCTGCGTTTGGCATAAGGTTGTGACAAGAAAACAATCGGATTTATATAACGGGTTAAAGCCACTGACGACATCAGCAGAAGGATGCTGCACAGACGATCCCCAGACGCCTGTGTGGGGTAAGAAATTAGCTCATCATGTGTCATTCTGATCATGCCTTGAGCTTTGTCAGTCCGGTGATTCATGACTAAGGCAAGGCTCAAGGACACAGAGCTGGACAGGTTCAGTGTCCTGAGATCAGTGGCTCTGCCAAAGGTATTCTTCCCCCCTCTGGACTTGCTTATGACAGACTGATCAGTAGGAGCAAAATGACTAAAACATGTGGTTTTTGTCTCATAAGAGTATTTCAAATGTTCTAAAAACAGGAAGGATGGTACATAAAACCACCTTGCTTAGTCTTTAGCTTAAAAATTAAATACATTAAGTTAATTTTACTGTAGGTCATCTTCCCATCCAGAGATAAATACAACCCCTGGTGGTTTCTTCCTGTTGCTGTAAGTCCAGCTTATCTAACGTCAAATCACATTTAGCAACTTTAGCAACATTCTGTTGGAGAGAGAAGACACACTATGCTCCCTATGCTTTTTTTTCTCTTATCCTTCTTAATATCTCTCTCCAAATTACCTCGTTAGTGCAAAAACTGCCAAGCTGTGTTATCTTTTTCAATTTTTCATAGATTCACTGAAAGAAATCATGTTTTTTTGTAACAGGCTGCTAGTAACAAAGTGCCTAAAGATACAATTTAATGATTCATAGGCTGGTGTTAAGTACCTAGCAAGAAAACAACTAACATTTCCCCTGAAAGTAGATAGGTACAAGAACTGGAAATTAGTGAAAAAGCAGCCAAAGAAAAACATCTGGATAACGCCTGGATTACTATTACTCAAGACCACTTGGAGCCTATCCCAGCTGCCATAGGGCAAGAAACAGGTTACACTGGACAGGTCCCAGGGCCAACGCAGAGACAAACAACTATTCACACTCACATTCACACCTAAGGGCAATTTAGAATCACCACTTAACCAAATGCCTTTGGACTGTGGGAGGAAGCCGGAGTACCAGGAGAGAACCCACAAAGACACGGGGAGAACATGCAAACTCCATGATGGTGGAACCAAGCAAGAAAAATATGAAGAAACGAGAGCTAGCTCAAGACTTTTTCCACAGAACTGTATAAAAGAACGGAATACTAGAAAAAACAAAGCAAGAGGGATAAAGAAAAATAATCCAACTCACCAAGAAAAATGATGGTGCATGCAAATCCGGTACATGCAAACACATATTCCTCCACACTTTATACTGTGAAATTGTAAATTTACTGCTTAGCCATTGCAGAGCAATGAACGACTACACTTAATGCCTTGCTGTTGTACTGTACACCTCTGCCAACAAGTTGCTGTTTAAATCCACACCTGTCCAGACTCAATACATGTAGTAAAGATAGTCATTTATTAGATAGCCGCCACAGTTTAAATGGTCTGCACGTATACACTGCAGTGTCTTTGAACCTTGGCATGACTTTCTCCTCCACCCATTCAAAGACACTCATCATATACCAGCTGGGGCTGTGCTGCCATGAAAGGCGCTTATCTGCTACTTGGAACAACTTGTGGTTCAGTGTTTTGCCCAAGAACACTTGGCATGTGGAGTGGCCAGGGATTAACCCACCAACCCTGCAATTTGTAGACAAGACAATCTAAGATTAGCGTCACCAATTCAGCATCTGACTAAATGTGAAATATGGTGTCAGTGTCTCCTTCTGTTCCTTACTTACGGCACTGAATAAGAGCAGGGAAATTGACCTTTAAGATACGAAATCACTTCATAAGTTTAAGGCTTTCAATAGTTGCGAGATTTTTTTTTCTCCATAGTTTGCAGGTAAATGCTTTATTTATGGTAAAATACAAAAAAACGTGTTGCGTGGTTACAGTGACCCCGACCTTAGCTGCAATCTTACCGTTTGTGTTGGCTCTCCTCCAGTGTGTTAAAAAAAAGCAATCCTTCAGTTTGATATTCTTTTCAGGGAATTGTAGAAAGTTTCAGAGAGTCAAATTTGGTAAGAGGCCAAAAGCAGTAAATGAACATTTTGTTTAAGTAGCCAAAAATGTCAGTGTTTTCAGTGTGCTTTGAGTTGACATAATAGCGACGGTTCAGATGGTTCCCTATGAATAATCTCCCTCAGATCCTTGGGACGGTACAGTAGAATCATGTCTACTCTGACAGTCCCAAATGCTGTAGCAGTTTACAATTCAGAACTCAATGAATGTTGACAAAATGACAATCATGCTCCGGGTCTCAGTCCTGAACCTGACGGGTTGCCTTTGGGCTTGAAAACTGGGATTTTTGCAACAGCTAGATCACCAGTGATCAGTCTGTCATCGAGAGAAACTTGAGGTTCTCGTGGAGGGGATTGAGCCTCCAATCCTGCAATTTGTAGACAATGCACTCTAAGATTAGTGTCCCCAACTCAGTATCTGAATGTGAACTATGGTCACAATGTCCCTTCTGTTCCTGAGCTATGGCATGCTGGAGCTATGGTGTAAACTGCTCGCATCACCAGTGATGATCCCCCACACACAACCTGGGAGGGTTTGAAAGAGGAATTGATGTTTGCACTCTCCACATGTTCGAGAAATTGCAGAACACACTGTGGCAGAGGTCAGAACGGGACTTCCAGGAAACAAGCTAAAGCAGCAGCTACGCTGGGAGCTTTTGATTATCATGGATCCGTTCTCACTGTAACAATTTATACTGTTACAGAGGTAGTTGCTCACATTAAACACGATCAAAGATGCAAATAATGAGATCCGCACATGTACAAGCAATCCCGACAGTGGGAAAAACTGTGCTCTAAATGGTTTGTTTCAGATATTTTTCTACTAGATATGTTTAATGAAGTTAGAATCAAAAATGAGTCCGCCATAACCACTGAACTGTATACTGGTTACACTTCAAATTCTGACATGTTACGGGGCATTGCACTAAAAACAGAATAGCAATGTACAGCTCTTTAAATTTACTGGGAATACCTGGAAACTCTTACAGATGCAGTGGGTGTCTGGAGTGGCTGAATGTAATACTCAGACTTGTACTGCATCACTCGGAAACCTTTCCCAGTATGAGTACAAGGTACAGACAGCACAGTATTCAGAGCAGGATTTCATCAGTTTCTTTTGTGCCTGCGATGTTCGCACTCATGAGTAAAA
This sequence comes from Haplochromis burtoni, assembly GCF_018398535.1. Taxonomy (NCBI): domain Eukaryota; kingdom Metazoa; phylum Chordata; class Actinopteri; order Cichliformes; family Cichlidae; genus Haplochromis; species Haplochromis burtoni. The sequence continues at coordinate 1,028,496 of NW_024582398.1, forward strand.
CCAGAGGGTTTAAGGGATTTCTCTCTCATCTTGTCAATAAAAGCAGATTATTCCTTTGTCCTCTAGGCTTCCTGCCGTGCTGCATTCAGCTGCTTCCACATCAGGGATCGCTACGCACATTACAGCAGATCCTGAGGGATAGACCTGCTGTTATTATTATTATAACATCATCTTTGCCAAATCCGAATGTGCCCCGGCCCGTACACTGAAAAGCAGCAGAGTTTACAGGTTAGCACTACTTTGCAACGCATCCAAAACATGCAACAACATATACAAAACATCTGTATTCAAAATATTTTACTTTTAGCTTCTTTGAGTTTCCTGGGCTGATGAATAAATATCTTGGCTGTCAAGAGACCTTTACTACTAAGTCATAAACCCCAGACTAAGACAGTCTTTTCATTTGACTTATCTATGGATCCAAGACATTGCATCCAAAGTGAAAGGCCCAAAGATTTTTTGAAAGTTTGGGCAACCTTGTTAATAGTCATTATTTTCCCGTATAAATCGTTGGTTGTTACAATAAAAAAAAAAAGTCAGTTAAATATATCATATAGGAGACGCACACAGTGATATTTGAGAAGTGAAATGAAGTTTATTGGATTTACAGAAATTGTGCAATAATTAATTACTTTACAACTCCACAACTTTATTAGTGCAAAAAACCCCATCAATTTATTTTCACTTTAACCAGCAGCTGTTGCTGAATTCTCTTGCAGCTGCTCTGTTCTACTGCGTGACGCCTTGAGTTTAAAATCCACTTCATAAGCATGTTTCTTAACAGTTTCCATTTTGGGGTCCTTATACACACACAATATGGTAATATTATGTTGAAGCACAGTACGTATCACTCCGCCAGGCTCCTGACTACGGTAGCTGTAATGCAGCTTCGTAGCTTAAGTCGTACTAAAACATTTTTTGACAGATTTTTGAGCGCCATATACCACGTAAAATCAGTTTGAGGTCAGTAAGCACAACCAGAATTCTTACATAAGGCGCACTGGATTATAAGGTGCATTGTCGATTTTTGAGAAAATTAAAGGCTTTTAAGAGCGCCTTATAGTCCGAAAAATACGGTAATAACGACGACCCGTTTGTATGTTCTAAAAAAAAAATAATAAAATGCTTTGGTGGCTATCGGTCAGACAAAAACCAAACCAGTTCCACATCACTGAAGTTGCATGTTTTTACAAACCAGTTCTGGTTCATCCGTTTCATTCAACGATCCGCTTTTGTCCTTCTCATTCTCCATCGCTGCCATGCTTTTTCCGGCATGTGCGTATGAAAACAAAGGCACTGCGCATGCGTGTTTACCCATATTCTATCGCAATATTTCATTTTCTTATCATTGCCTAACATTGTACCGGTATTACCTTGAACGGTATAATATGGCCCAGCCCTAGACATAACCACCAGGATATCACCGACTAGTTTGTGGATTCACTTTAGATACAGAAATGACCATATATGGACAAGGAGGGGGAGTCCCAAGTGACCAGCTAAAGCTAGCAGCCAGCTAATACAGCGGTCCCCAACCTTTTTTGCGGCACGGACCGGTTTATGTCTGACAATATTTTCACAGACCGGCCTTTAAGGTGTTGCGAATAAATACAACAAAATAAAACCGTACCCAAAAAAAAAGAGGGGTTATTCAAAACGCACGGGAAAAGACCCAGGGGAACCGATAAAAACAATTTAAAAAATAACGATAAAAACCGATAAATACCCTGAAAACCATAAATTTCACACCCGAGCTTCAATTCTCGCCGCCCGGTACCAAACGACTCACAGACCGGTACCGCTGAGCTAATATACAGCCTTGTTAATGATTGAGAAGAAACAAAAATAAAATGCAAGAAAGCAAAAGCGGATCACGCATTTCTTGAAAGACTCTTTAGTACAATGTACAACGCAAATAGTAATTTCTCAGATATCTGCATTACATATGCAAAAAAATGCAGTTTTCATCAAGATGAAATTAGCAACCTAACTTACAAACTTTAGGAATAGGTCTAGAAAATGTTTTTGATGCTGACACAAAGGATTTTTGTCTTTATGTGTTATTTAAATTTCTGTTATACACACTGTGGTTATTTTCAGGGGCTAATTGTTAAATAGACACAGGTTTTTGTGTCTATTTAACAAGATTCAACTATCCAGTCAAAAAGTACCTAATTTACAGCCACTGTGTATCCAATCTGTAGCTGCAGATCTTGTTGTTACATATGACACATCCTCTGGTTTCCACAGTTGATTTAAACAACTTTACGCTGTGTGGAGAATTTGAAAATTGTTTTTGGAAATTATGGGAGGTACAAGACATCGATTCCTGGTACAAAGTTCCTGGTTTGTTGGTAGCTCATTAAAAGTTTTCATTCCTGCTGGGAAACAAAGAGCTCCTGCAAAGCACTGCAACTTCACTGCAGAGGGACAAAGCCGAGGGAAATTAACAGCCACTCATGGCGATGACAGCACGAGAGACCCCAAGAGGGAGCTGAACAATGCCAGGATGGAAAATTAGAAAAGTTTTCTCAGAATCAACATATTCTTGCTACATGCTTCACTATTTCATCTGACCCAAACATACTAAACTATACATACATGTGTGTCCCAAACACAGATTTAACGAATGCAACATTTTCCAAGTCATGAACCGGAACCACAGGAAGTGTGTGCGCTTCACATACAGCAGCTGTGCCATCAACCACAACAGTTTACAGTCTTAGCTGTACTCATTTCTGAGTCATAACCTGTTACATCTGAGCGCACAGACGTGAAACGCGTATTTTTAGATTTACACTTGAAGTCATTTACAATATTTTAAAAGCCTTTTTTATGATCATGTGTCAATTATAGCGTGTCATATTCTCCACACACATACAACCACATGCGTACACAAATAGTAATAGAGTGTGTATGATCTGATGATGGCATTATAATTATTAACACCATTTTAGAAAACGCTCTGGTGTTGAAAACAGCAGGTCAAAAATAACCAGTGAACTTTCGCACCAGCTGCTGTCCAAATTACAGTATGTGGCAGCTTGATACCCACTGATTTATGTTTTATTATAAATAATACTTTCACTTAATGCAACATGCTGCAAACAAACTCCAACTGCGGGAACAGAAATAAATTAAGATCTTTTTTGTGTTGTATAGAAACAGAAAATCAAAGGAGCATCAGCACTATATCGTGCAGGGAACACCAGAGAGGAAAATGCTTGTTGTTGTTGTCGGCAATAAGCAATATTCTCTTGAGAATTAAAGCTTACATGGGGGAAGAGCCTGCGGTGTTTCTTCAGTCGCTAACACTTCCTGTTTCACTCCACAACCCAGCATCAACACACATCAGTACAGCTGTGTGCTGCTCAGTGAACTTCAAAACATGCAACGTCCAAAAAATGAATAAAACAAAGACAGAGAGGCTGAAAACCAGGTTCAATGGTTTGTGCGTGAACTTAACTTTTTAGATTCTCTGTTTGTTTTTCAGAGACAGGAAAACAAACAGAGAGGCTGTTCCGCTCTGTAGGTGCCCTCAGTGACAGGCGCTAGGCAGGGGTGGGTATACTTGTATCCCACCGGTTCACTGCCGGTATTTTGGGGGGTTTTCCCAGTGGACGAGAGCGTTGCTTCCCTGCGCCTTCGGGTCCTGACTGTCGTTTGTGCCTATAGGCCAAATGACAGCTCAGAGTAGCCAGCCTTCTTAGAGTCTCATGGGCTCCTGGAGAGTGCTGCACCCAAGGAACTCTATTTTTCTGTTGGAAGACTTCAACGCTGACGTGGCTGGGAGGGACTTGGAGGAACGGCCTGCCGGATTTGAACCCGAGTGGTGTCCTATCATTGGGCTTTTGTGCTTATCACAGTTTGTCTATAACAAACATGTTCGAGCGTAAGGGTGTTCATAAGTGCACATGGCACCAGGACACCCTAGGTCGTAGGTGGATGATCGATTTTGTAATCATGCTATCAGATCTGCGGCTGCATGTTTTGGACACTCTAGTGAAGAGAGGTGCTGAGCTGGATCAGGTGGCGGGGAAAGATGTTGGACAGAGCTGGTGTATCCAAATATATTGTCTTGATTGTTGGTTGGACTTGGTTGTTTCTGTTGATCTGGAAGTAGCATATTGGTGGCAGTAAGTCAGACTTGTTTCCAGTGGGTGTTAGACGCTACCAGGGCTGCCATTTGTTCATAGTTTTTATGGATAGAGTACTTATGTGTAGCCAAGCAATGGAAGGTCTCCGCTTTAGTGGTCTCAGGATTTCATCTTTCAGCCAAGTGTGAAGCGGTGGGAATGAGAATTAGCACCTCCAAGTCCGAGACCATGGTTGCTAGCTGGAAAGGGTGGACTGCCCACTGTTGGTCAGGGACGAGTTACTGCCCCAAGTGGAGGAGTTCAAGTGTCTTGGGGTCTTGTTAACGAGTGAGGGGAGAGTGGTACTTTTATGCTCAGCTCTCTGTTGTATCGAAATTAGAGCTGAGCATAAAAGTGAAGCTGTCGATTTAACGATCAATGTACGTTCCTACTCTAACCAAATATGGTCACGAGCTTTGGGTACCGACTAAAAGAGTGAGGCTATGGACACAAGTAGCAAAAAGAGCTGCTCCTTCGAAGAGCAGCTGGGCTCTCCCTTAGAGACAGGGTGAGGGGCTCGGTTATTCGAGAGGGACTGGGAGTAAAACTGCTGCTCCTCCACGTCAAAAGGAGACAGGTAGTTTGGCCATCTGACTAGGATGCCTCCTGGACACATCCTAGGTTAGGTATTCTGGGCATGTCCTACCAGGAGTAGGTCCAGCAGTAGACCCAGGAATCGGTGGAGAGATTATATCTCTCGGCTGGTTTAGGAATGTCTCAGTGTCCCCCCCGAATAAGCTGGAGGAGGTCTCTGGGGTGAGAGGAGTTAGGAGTACTTAGACTGCTCCCTCTGTGACCCATGCCCAGATAAGCAGCAGAAAATGGATATATGGATGGTTTGTGAGTGTATTATTAGAGTGTATTAAGAAATAGAAATTTTAAGGCTCCTCAGTCAGGTGTAATGGGTCAAGAACATGCCTGCTGTGCTGTGAAATGCGTTGGTTATGTTTTAAAAACTAAATGTAGATGTCCAGCAGCAGCAGCGCAAGTATAGAGACGTGCGGTAATCCATGAAAGCAGGGAATCACAGAGTTCTCCTGGGGAATAGTGTTGCACTTAAAATGAGTGGATAAAAATTGATCTTTTAGATCACCTTTAAACTCTTCATACACTGTGCGAAATTCGTGATAAGTAACCATTTTCTCTTTGAATGAAAAATTCATGGCACCAAATATTGTTGAAATACCTGTGTTGATAAAACATTTTTCTAGCCTCCCACTGAAAAAAATCACCAACAACATGAAAGGTTACAAAAGATACTTGAAGGCCACAACCCAAGTTACTTTCCCAAACATTTTAAGTGCTTTATTTCTCTCGAAAATCATCCTTCAGTCAGGATTCAAGTAACATTTTTCTAAGAGAGAATATTTACTTTTTTTCCCCAGAGGTACACATTTGCGTTCAAATCTGTCTCAGAAATATAAAATGTTGCTACTTCTCAATCCACTGCTGTAATTTTGCAGCTCATCTGATTTCCATCAAGTTCAATAAACAAAATGTGATCCTGATTTTCTTCTGGAATTTAACACTGTAATAATCATCTAGGACCTACTATAAATAACTAGTAGAAAATATTTTTAAATGCTTTGAATGTGAATGTTTTTCTTGTAACACAGAGAAAGATTTTTACATTTGCTATAACTTAGTGTTTCCCAGTTTTGCTTGCACCTTCTGAATCTCTTCACATTGGATATTATACTTTGAATATCATAGTAAAGCTTGTCTTCTTGTCTTTCTGAAGAAAAAAAAGAATTTTGCCTCGAACAGAAACAGTAACAGAGTTACAGTTATTTAAGAGAACTTGTAAAATGTTCTAAACTAATCAATCATTAATTAAAAAAACAGAAGCAACGTTTAGCAGTTATTGAAGGAAAAGAGGGAGAAGAGCCATTATTACATTTAATAAGTAATTTTATTATAAATAGGTGGCATGTTATTTTTTTAATGATTAAACACCACAGAGTGTATCTCAAGGTTCAAGGTTCAAGGTATCTAAACATGGAGACTGTGACATTAGTTTCTGCACTGTCATTTTAAAGTTAGAATTATGGGCGTTGTCATGTTTGTGTTTTTTGGAGCAAGAAATGAACGTAAAGTTATCACATAATCTTAGCAAGCTCATATTTATTATGTGTGAGCAGACCTGCATTTATGATGACTGATGAAAATTAATAGCGGATAAACACGCTTCAGTGATGCTGCGAGTGTTGAGGTGGTATTGTTTGTCCACCAGAGGGCCTTCTGCAACTTCACTGTCATCAACAAATGTGCTTTGAAGATCAACCAGCTGATCTGACCAGAGTCAGGCAGACCACATCTGAGTAAATAAATCACTACACATAACAAATGTTAGAGTACTCTGTTTACGTTTCACGTGAAACAAAAATATCGACTGATAGATCAGAATATCGGATTTTTAAAAACACCCGATATCAGTATCGGGCTTAAAAGTCGTGTATCATTCAGGCTGTAGTAATAATTTAACTAATATGTAAATTTAGCCCGAAATACAATTAAATGAGTGAATTATATAAAAATCCATCCACCGCACAGTTTTTTTAATTCATTCTCAAAACAAACATCTTTACTCTAAAATTGGACAGTTTAACAAGCAGCCTCTGGGGGACTGACTGGAGTTTATCTCAAGAAGCTTTTGGGGGAAGTTCAGTTTTGGGCCAAATCTTCCAGCCCTGGGGGTTACTGATAATTCCTCATCTCCTACTATTGCATTTATTTTTTTACTTTTTAGTTTAATCATCACATTTTAATTTTAATTAATTAAATATATTGTTTGCCGTTTCCTCAACACAATTTCACTTTTATTCCATCTCATGAAGCACTTTGTTTCTAAATCTGTAAACAGACAATCTGTATTATGTTTGCAGGATTGGTGATGTTGGCAAGACTACAGTAAAAACAGCAAAAGTAGTAGTTTTAGAAGTGGCATGTGTTTCCCAGCAGAGATTAAAGAATATAGGTCATAGCATCCTTGAAGCTATAAGGCAGTAGCTCAGTTTTTTGGCTTCTACCCACTGCTGTATTGCACAGATGTTAAAATAATCATGGAGGTTAAAGCACATAGAAACTGGATCTTCTCCTAAACCCTTGGCAGCTACACACAAGTGCTCAGTTTGTGTTTCGTGTTGTATACATTGCCCTGTAACTACCAGCGGTGTGAAACCTGATCCTCTGTTTGCCTGACACTGGTCCCTGTATATAGGGAGTGCATCTGATCTGAGCACACTGACAATGTCCTTTCTGAGCTTTGAAAACAATGCTTCCATCCTTGAGCATTTTGGGTCAAGCCACTCGGGAACATCTCCCTCTGCCATCCTGCTCATCTATTTGCACTTATTTTGCATTTCATGATTCTCTGATGTGACAAAAAATTGATCTGCTCCTGTTAGACAGAAACGGCATGTTCTGTCCTGTAATGAATAAGAGATTTTTGCACCATTATTCAGATATTAAATACCCACAATCAAAACATGCAGCGTGGAACCCCAAATCCCACAGTGGCTTAGCCATGATTTAAGCCATCCTGGAAGCAGCCCAACCACTCTCACAGTGAGGCGTAAAGAGCTTAGGGTAGGCGTGGATGGATGTATCTCCCCCCCTCCCAGCTTCTTGCTGTCTGTCTCAGCTGAAATATTAGTTTGTTGCTTTAAAAGTGTGAGAAAATGACAACGAGGAAAAAAAAAAAAGAATAACCAAGTAGTCTTTGCTGCTGTGGGTGTAAGAGAAAAAAAATCTTGCTGCTGAGCACAAGTGATGACTCAACTTTCAGGCAGCACTTCAGAGAGGAGGGGTCCTCACTGAGAAAATTCCTCTCACGTGTTAAAATGTAAATCATGGCCTGTGCTGCAGCCGAAAGGCTGGACATACAATAACTGCAGCAGTCCTGTGTTTTAAAGGTTGGAGGAGCTGATCTTAAAGTGAACATTTAAAGTTCTAACATGTTGTACGATCAGTAGGTAACTCATTTTCTTTAAGTGGCCACGGTAGTAAATTAAACTGAACTCGCCGAGGGAAAAACTACTTGAAGTATCAATCAAGAGTTTCATGCCTCTTTTACACCTGGCTTTCCAGAGACAGGAAAGAGAGGACTGTGATTAGTGATGGAGACGTAGTGAGCTCAACAAGCAGCTGCTTAGTCATTGTGTAGCTAATGACTTTTAATGGAATCTGCTGGCCAAATTGAGAATTTCTCATCATGAAACCGCTCGCTGAATGGATTCTAGGGATTGGGGGGAAGAATGTTATCATAAAACCCTTCTCGACTATTTTAAATACCACGCCACTTCACTAAACTCATTATACTTGACTGATTGTTTGTGCCTAATGAGAGCCTGCTGAAAATGTGGTGCCCAAACATAGACAGGTTCCAAATTAGAAACGCTTGCACCACCCCCCCACCCCCTGGAGGAATGGTAATTATCACACCTGATACTTGCTGGTGCCCAAAACTAATGGTGTGATTGCTGCAAGAATTTGGCCTCACGATCGCAGAGGGTTAAGGATCAAGCAACTCTCAATCTGTAGACTCTGCAAGCACAGATGGCCACAGGTCAAGATGACCTCAACTAAGCATGTCTAAGGACCACTCAGATCTGTCTGTGTGCTGCACTGAAGGCAAATATTAATGACATTATTATCTACACAGACACTCAAAACACCACCCAGAGCAAATTCGTAACCTGCATAAATGTAGCTAATATTCCATAGTCAGTGTTTGAATACAGAACACAGGAGATTCACTGCTTTTTTGTGTTTGTTTTAATCTGAAGCAATCCAAAAATATCAGCAATGACAGGGTTTGATTTCTGCTATGTGAGAAGACATGGAAGTAATTTAATGCATTTAAGTATGTAGACATGGTCAAGATGACCTGCTGATGTTCAAAACGATAATGAGAACATCGAAAAAAGGTGATTTACAGGACTTTGAATGTGGCATGATTGTTGGTTTCAGACTGGTTGGTCTGACTATTTCCGAGCAGAGAACGGCCAGAAAGAAACAACAAAGGAATAACAGAAAATATCAAGTAAGCAGTGAGTCTTTGTAAACATGGCTTATTGATGTCAGAGGTCAGAGGAAAATGGTAAGACTGCTTCGACCTGATAGGAAAGCAACAGTAAATCAAACCAACCTATGTGGAAGAGCATCTCTGAATGCAAAACATGAGATAGACTACAGCAGCAGAATACACCTGAGAGCTAGAAACAGGAAACTAAGGATACAATTTGCAGAGGGTAACCCAACCGGCATAACAGAAGACTGGAAAAACATGGCCCAGTCTGATGAGTGTTGAATTCTGCTGGTCCATTCGAATCAGAATCTGGTGCGAACATGAAAGCATGGATCCATCCTGCCTTGTATCAAAGGTTCAGGCAAGCTGTTGTGGTGTAATGGCGTAGGGGATCATTAGCACACGTTGAGATCCTTAGGCAAAGTCTACCACAGTATTGTTGTTGACCCTTTATGAACACAGTGTATCCATCTTCTCATGTCTACTTAAAGCAGGATAATGTACCATATTACAAACATCAAATAATATCAAACTGTATTCTTGAGAACACCTTTATATACCAAATGACCTCCACAGTTGCCAGATCTCAATCAAACACAGCATCTTTGGGATGTGGTGGAACAGGAGAGTCACATCATGGATGTGCAGCCAACAAATCTGCAGCATCTGTGTGATGGTATCGTGTCAATATGGACCAAGATCTCTGAGGAATGTTTCCAGCAGCTTGTTGAATGTATGCCACAAATAACAGAAGCAGTTCTGAAGGCGATAAAAGGTCCAACCGAGGACTAGCAAGGTGTACCCAATTATGTTTGTGTGTGCAAGAGTTTAGTCCATAATTTCTAGGAAATTCTTTAAAAAAAAAAAAAGATTTTACTCGAATCAAGATGGTACTAGTGCATAGTGTGGCGTGTTAGTTTGACTTCATTTATATACAATAATGACTTACCAAGATGTTCTTGGTTTTAACTAGGAATGAAACAAAATAACTTCAGTCTCACATGGCATTGTTTCCTTCTGTAGGGGCCTGACAAAACGGGCCTGGCAGCTGCTGTCACCCGAAAATAGCGGCAGGCTTAGAGACGGGCAGAGAGCCGAGTGACGCTGCCACGTTGTTCACTCTGTTGTACTGGGTGCGGTGAAAGTCACACATGATCCCGTTGGCACCAGAGTCCACAGGTGGCAAACAGCGTCCTGTCTTTGCTACAAGGCCATGGGCGTGTTGAAAGAATATCTGTTACATACAACGATACCAACATCCTAACCTAAAGCCGAGAGTCAACTTGGAATGTCAAGAAAAGGGCACGAAGAGTGAATGCTGACTCCTTTCGTGCTGAGCCGTGGAAAATGTGTAACAATAAATCAGCGCTAACAATGAATTCTCAGTCAAGTAAAGGATAAGCGCGCCCATGACTTCTGAAAGGCACTCTGAATATTTCTGCTGGAGCGGCACCATAATCGGCAATGAGAGAAAAGAGCAAGTCCACATGAAAGTGTTTAGTCTTTCTCTCTCTCTCTCTTTCCCCTTTTTAACTCTCATCAGACAAAAAGCTTTTCCATGTAGCGGCTCAATTGCTGCAGCTCACGACCCTCTCAGAGGAGGAGGAGGTAAGTGTCCGCCTGATGAAAATGCCCTTCTGGCCCACCTGTAATTTCGTTCAGTGCTGCTTTCTCCCCTTGCGGTTGCGATATCAAATCTAGCGGTCGAGCCAGAAAATAACTCTTTCACCCTGTCACCCAATATGACTTCCTCTACACACACGCTGACCCCAGAAAACCTAGACGACTCCAAATTGTGAGAACTTTTTGTCTGACAGCTGGTGATGTTAAAATTAGAAGTGACCTAGCTGAAGCTAGCACCTTTTGCTCACGGCTTAACTTGTAGAGGTTTAAGATGGGAAAAAAATTGGCCATCATACACTTCCGCTTGCCAGCCACAACTTAGGTATCCGAGAGGGGTGGAGCTGACTGAGGAACCCAGTGATACTGCGCATACATATGCTAGCTACTTGCCAATCATACCAAAAGCCATACTTTCGGTTTATTAGTAATGTGGACAGTAACTGACACTAATAGGAGCAGTAATTTACAAAGTGAATATGTTGTATTGAATAAAACCTGAAACTAGTGATTGAGCCCATTATATCATTAGAAAAGTCTTTTAACCAGATGTGTTTTGCGAAGGGGTTGCCCCCTGCTGGGTGACAGAAAGAAGTTTTCACACTGGCTTCCCTTTTTAGCCATGGAAATCTTTTACATACTGCGCAGTCTATGCCAGCACACTTGAGTATAGCTACTACCCCCATCGGTCTCTCCCACTCACCTCTTAGCTCACCAAGTTCCACCCTTTGTCAACAGAGCACAGGCATGCTCACGAAAACGAAAAATATGCTAAACTCAAAGAGGACTTCCAATAATGACTGTTTAAAGAGTTTTAAAATGCACGAGTCGAGTGTGGTTTGTCTGTGTGTGTGTTTTGGTTTTTTTTTAAAATGTGCAAGAAGTAGAGTAGTACTCACATGCCAAATGTTGGTATGTCTTGGCAGCTCAGCTTATTGGACTGTAACAACATATGGCATGCCAAACAGACTTGTAGCTACTGTATGTAAGAAACTTTTCCAAAAAAAGGAGTTATAAATAAACAAAAACAGCTGGTGTTTACCTGCAGTACTTTATAGTCAGAGAATTCATTCAAGTCTAACTTAAATGCCTTCGACTCTGTTCAACCTGTGACTGAGGTTAAAGCGCAAAGATTGAAAACTTAAAAGCACCAGAGGTCATTTTTGGGCGTCCAATAATAGAAAACCTTTCTCTGGCCAGAATAATAGCTTTGTGACATCCAAGCCCCCCCTGTGGACTTCTAGAGGCAAACACACATGGGCTAAATGTCACTCAGCAGGGTCCTGTCATTTAAGAGAAATCAGATTTTCCTTCAGAATACACAAACTTGGGCCTGGCTGTGGTACATACTTTCTATCTGAACTTTCTTGAAAATTGTAGTCTCAAGGGAAATACAAATAAGAAATACATCCATAACCTGCTTCTTTATCTTTTTTGGGGTTTTCTTTGGTATAAGTATAAACTGCAGCCAACTGTTCAGGCCCCAAGGGGCGTTTGTTTTGACGTTTGCAAGCAGCAACGTGATGACATTTATCATGAATAGGGAGGGTGGTCTTGTGTGATGCAAAAATGGATATGGTGAGGGAAAATGCAATAAAAATAAACTGACAGATGGGATCCAATCTAGAAGAAACCCACAGCTTTACATACATGTTTGCTGACCTGAATTTTGAAAACTAAACAAGAGAGTTCACCTTAAAGCGCTTAAAGATCAGAGACTAGATCTCCTGCAGAAAAAACTTTACAGACTTAAAGGTCACCAGGAAGTGTCCTCTCTGCTAATCAAACAACCCTAATGGCAAGGTTTGATCTTTTACAATCTGCTGAGGCCAGTTGGGCAAATGAACACTGGGCTTCCTCAGCTTCCGCAGGGCAGCTTGCACCTGTCTGTCACTCAACAGTCACAGTCAGAGGTAAACATTCAGCTAAGTCTACAGTGATCTCGTCTCCTCTGTGTAATCTGTTACATTTACCTAAAATGTGTCATGCTACAGATGTCAAGGCCCCTTAGTTGAAATGCCCGATTATAGATCGTGAGGAAAAAAAGCCACAACCATCAAACTCAGTCACTCAGAAAACCAAATGTCTTGTCATGTACTTTAAACATTAACCAGCTTTGTAACCTTTGTGCTCTGACATACTCTGTGTTTGTACTGTAGAGCTAATTGAACAGAAGCCCTCATGTATGATTTATGTGTTTATTTTTTTGGCCTTGGGCTTATCAAATATAATTCAGCGATCAATTTTTTGGTCTTTTAACTTTTAACTTGTGGTCCGCATGTTTGTGTATTTTCGTGTCCATGTTTTTAATTTTTTGGATTGTTTATTTGTCTTTTAGTTCTTCTTCTGTACATTTTATAAAAAGGCTTTGGAGAGCTATACGGCACGAGCAACTGAATCTTCAAGCAGCAGGTATCAATCTGCTAAACTGAGATTCAGAAAGTTAAATTAAAATTGCAAAACACTGCAGGCATCCTGCAGCTGAGCCTTCTTTTTTGCATAATCCATGCCTCAACTGTCTCAATTTATCCACTTCAACTTCAGCCACATTTACACTTAATAATGTAGTCAGGTTTAATTAGGAACAGCAAACTGGATTGTTCATTTGGATTCATATGCACAACCACTAATTGATTGATTGATTGATTGATTGATTGATTTTTTTGGAGAGGTTCACGTTTGAAATTGGCAGATTTACTCTTTGCTGGCTTTTATTAAACAAGACTGCAAATAGAAAACAGCTGGAAATAGCAGCTCAAGATACATGTAAATGTAGGATCTTTATACGACAAATAAATACACAGAAGCACTCACTTTTATTTAAGCTATTCCTTGCTCTTACTCCCCAGTAAAACTGCTCTCAGATGGCCTGGAAATAAGCTTTAATGCGCTCCCTGAAAAGGCTGAAATAGAAAACACACATCTGCCCTGTTTAGGTAAGCTGCAGTTGCCATGGTTACAGACGAGCACTTGCTAAACAGTTGTGTCAAGCCATCATTGAGACAGAGCACTTGAGCTGTACACACACACACACACACACACACACAAGCAGAGGGAAGCGTTGGTGTTTTAAAGTGAAAAACAAGGAAACAGAGAACGGGGAGATGTTGTTAGCAAAATGCTGCTGTCAACATACACCACCACTAGTCTCTGCACTCGGTCCACTCTGGGGACAATTTGAGTTTCATAATGTTTGACGGAAGATGAACAAAATGTGCCCCTTGTTGCTCCAGCCGGGAGCAAAAAAACGTGATTTTATCAGCTGTCACACACTCACACAGACTGTATGTAAAAGAGGGATAAAGCCACCGTGACATCATCCACTTGTTCGTGAAGTCCCATTTTGACACCACTAATATTGCAGGCATTTACGTCTTAAACAATTATAAACAGGTGATTTGTAAGAGGGAGGGAGGTAATTTCAAGGCTGTAGCCGTATATTTGAACATGGGAGTCTATAGGAATGACTTGCTTGTGGACCCAGCCTCAAGTCTCAATTCTAAGTAGTTCTTCTTGGGTTCTTCTGATTTAGCATCTTTTTCCAGATGTTGCCACTTGATGGGCGTGTACATCAACTCAAATCCAGGGTCTATATTTTTATTTAGATTTAAAGGAACATTTTCTTGTAAGCACGACACATTTGAAGCACACTTTAAAACAAAAAGACTCGACAAAGTGTTCTGAATCAACTGAAATATTTGTGAATAAGTGAACAACTTCAGATAAGTGTCCAAATAAAGATGTATTCCATCTTCTTAGCCTTCCAACATGATCAGCAGTTTAGTTTTAGCCCACAAATATGAACTAGGCGGATCATTAATATTCCACATAACAGTTTAGTGTACAGCTCGCCCGGCGTTCAAGATTAACAACCTCCACACGTCGAGCCAACTGGAGATGCTGCATCGCATTTAAGGGGGTAGTTGAAAGTGGGATCAAGCCCGAAGCACTGCGTCAGGCTCTGGCACAGTGCTCCCACTCATATCATCTCATTTCATCACTCCACAGTCGCAGTACTTTAAATGCTGAACATTTACAGCCAAATCATTATACAGTGTTGAGAAATAATAAGAATAAACCTATAAAAAACACCACAGCAAAAATATCCCTGATTGGATATTGTGTGGCAACATAGTTCAGTACACAAGATGATAACAGGTGTTTAAGGGATGTGTTCTCCATCTAACCCTGTGAGCAGACACACCAGGCACCATTGCATGACCAAAAGCTATTGTAAAATTGCACATGTCCCTCCCTCCTTCCTTTCTTTGGCATCTGTTTCTCTCTGCTGTCCGAGGTTATTATGGGGTGTATGACCTTAATACATGCCTTAAATCTCTCTGCTTTGTTGCCCAGGCTTTGTTTGGATGTGTAAGCCTCACTGTCTGAGAGAAAACCTACCAGGAGATACACCCAATGATACGTTTATGGGTTTGACAAGCAAAAATAAAAGCAAGGAATATTCACACATGCCCAGTTTGTGCCTGGTCTGACGCAGGCTCCTCTGGCTTGTCCTATAATAACAAATGTTTTTCACAAGACAAAAATACTACAAGGGAGCTCAACCAAGTGAATTGCTGTCATCAGTAAGTCTGGGAATGATTATGATGGGCTGTCACGCTTCATCTCACCGACATCTTAACCAGCGGCCTGCTACGTGTAAGCCTAAGTAGCTGAAGATGTCAATCAAAAACTGAACAAAGGATGATGGCTGAGAATGAGCTTACCAGGACTCTTCCTGTCAGCGTCTGAGCAGATATCATGACTCCGGCCCAATCTTTGACCGAGGTCATCCAGCCCACCTCGCTGGCCGCGGCATCATCCTTGTCTGTGCGTTTAATACCATCGCCTGTGGTGATCCGATGGACCTCCTGAAGAAATAAAAAGACAAAAACAAACCCCAGTATTGGTTATCAATTGTTGCAATACAGTAATTGAGCCCTTGAGCCCTGTAGGTCAATGCTCTGACCTATAACAAGTGTAGCTTTGGACTCTTTTGGGTGTCAATCAGGAAAAGAAAACACATATATGTCAATGGAAAACCAAGGACACTGCGTGCTCATAAGGTAGCCACACATTTAAGCATACCCTGCTGTTTATTTTACAATAATTGTGACAATAATTTGCATATTAACTTATGCTGTTTGAGTTGAGAAGAAAGAATCCAGTGATTAGATTTACAGAGCCAGTAAATCAGCTGAGAAGTTATTTTTCTTACACTTGTAAAATCAAACTTTTTGCAACTAGAGGGGTCACATCCTGCTGGGCTTTAAAATACCAGGAGGCTACATCCAACTTTGATATACAATTTCTAGCTGCTGCCATTAATTAGATTAACTGTAAAATCTGTAAAAAAAAATAAATAAATAAATAATACAAAAGCACAGAGAAAACCCCAACAATCAGATGACCTCACAGGAGCAAGCACTTGGCAACAGTAGGAAGGAAAAACTCATTTTTAACAGGAAGAAGCCTCTATGGAAACCAAACCACACCAATGCATCGTGTGTTGTGATGGCAAGTTTTTACAATATACACTGATTATTAATAGGATAACATTAGATATTATGTTAACATTAACTCTTACCACCTACACAGAGCCCTGAAATTTATTAACAGAATTTGGTTACAAAAAGTAAAATACATCATTTCTAATCTAGGGACAAGGTGCGAGGCCTTCAGAACAAAGCTAAGCACACATGCATACAGTAAACATACACAGACAGCAGTAAAGAGACTCCAGGAGTGTATCCATGGCAGCCACTGAGCTCCTGGTGTTTCTGCTTCACTGAGTGGGCTGCCTGCCTGCCTGCCTGCCTGCCTGCCTGTCTGTCTTTCTGCCTGCCTGTCCATCTGTCTGTTTGTCTGCTGGGACTGGCATGATTCACAGAGCAGGAAATCGAGACAGGATGCAGAGGTTAGCCATGCTCCCTGATGAAACACCCCACAGCCCTGAGGCCAACACAGCTCAGACTCTTTACCTCATGACATCCTACTCCTCTTCCACCTTAATGGTGTCACACATCGCACTCTCTGAGGCCCGTTCCCTTCAGCTGTTCTCATCAAATTCAATTTGCTGATGCCGCGCATGTACGGGAGTTGAGGAGAGTTAACTATTCATTTTTCTTGTGGGCAAATGGGCACGACATTTTTACATTACAGTTAAAAAACTAAGTGGAAACTGTCTGCTATTATTTAAGATTCACATAATCTTAAAAAGAGAAAAAGAGAACGAAAAATATATTGTTATGAGCAGCAGAGTCTCTAGGTTTGAGGTATGTGGATAAAAATAAGTAATTAAATGGTTAAAGCCAATCATTAATACTCTACATGTATCAGCTTAGAGCTGCACACTTCTCAAATCAACAAATGACTACCTCATTAAGGGCCTTTTTTTTTTTAATAAGAGTTTTCAAATCACACCTTATGACTCAAGCATTTGACTAAAAATAAACCACAAAGTCCCTGCTCAGCGTACTGATGAGGCATGTCTCTTCAGGGGATAAAATCCACTGACATTTTTTAAATTGGCCACAAATCCCGAGTAAAGACCAAAACTAACAATGAGCTCATTCCATTAACAAGTATGCTGTGTACCTTCCTGACGTCAAGCTTCACTGGTGGTCCAGTAACACAGAAAACGAGGCGCACGACAAGTAGGTGCACACCCCGCCACCGTTATGATCACCACTGCACTGCTGCCATAAATACTCAGCGGAGCACGGATGTATATTAATCAACGATTGGAAATAGTCCCAAACAGCCATTCTGTAAATTCAATTTGAGTAATGTTGCCTGGGGATAAAACCCCAGCTGCAATTACTGAGGCCTTTTTAAAAACTTGCGCTTTATTATGCTCGTTAAAGATTTACGTCCTTAGAATTCAGTCATCGTGAGTCAGTGTCGCAGAGAGGGTAGGATATTAATCAAGAATCATTTAGGCTTTGTTGTTTGTCTTTTGTTTGGATTGATTGAAAATGTAAAAGAGTGAGTTACCCTGACTTATCCTTTAACAGAATAAATTGGAGGTCTTCAGCATATACGCAGGCAATTCTTGCAGGAGATGATACAACTGGCTAGGGCTGCACGATTAATCGTTAGAAAATCGCGATCTCGATTCATACTTATGTGCGATCTCATTTCCAAATGACAACGATTTAAAAAAAAAAAAAAAAAAAAAAAAAACGACGACGATTGTACCGCATTTTGATCCGGGACGTAATCTGCATGAAAACAAGCGCTCACTCTTCCTGCTCAACAAATGACAAGGGCGGAGCCTTATACCACGTGATACAGAAGCTGTGCCGTGTGATGCTAAAATTAGCAGGGAAAAAACAACGGAGAGCACGTCAGGGATGACGAGAAAGTGACAGGAGAAAATCCGTCCCGGTCAACCACCCAAACATCAATAACGGGAACCTTATACAGCGCTTCCCTATACCCGTCGAACTCCCGCAGGCACAAAGAAATTACGGAGGCTATCACTTATCACCTGACCAAAGATATGGCTCCCATCAACACTGTGCAAAACGAGGGATTTAGGAAAATGATCAACACCCTAGACAAACGCTACACAGTGCCGTCCCGCAACTATTTTTCTATTGTTGCACTACCTGCTCTATACACGCAGTCGTCGAGCAACGGTGGAGACGGAATTTCAAGCAGTACAACATTTTGCGGCAACAACAAAACGTGAGACATTTGTTGTTTTTATGTTTATTTATTGTTTTTATGTTCAGTCTCAACTGTTACGAAGTTGATGTGCAGTTATAATAATAATAATAATGGATTGGATTTATATAGCGCTTTTCAAGGCACCCAAAGCGCTTTACAATACCACTATTCATTCACTCTCACATTCAACACTGGTGGAGGCAGCTACAGTTGTAGCCACAGCTGCCCTGGGGCAGACTGACAGAAGCGAGGCTGCCATATCGCGCCATCGGCCCCTCTGGCCAACACCAGTAGGCGGTAGGTAAAGTGTCTTGAGGGTAAAGTGTCTTGCCCAAGGACACAACGACTAGGACAGAGAGCCCCGGGATCGAACCGGCGACCTTCCGGTTACAGATGCGATTCCCAACCCCCTGAACAACTCTAAAATGACATCCTGTACTTGTGTACAACTTAGCTTAGAGAATAACTTCACAAGGCAACTAATTAAAGTTAAAGTTAAAGTTATTAAACCAGTTAATAAGTGCAATAAATATTTATACTGGAAAAGAAAATCGTGAGAGAATCGTGATCTCAATTCTAAGCCAAAAAAATCGTGATTCTCATTTTATGCAAAATCGTGCAGCACTACAACTGGCCCTGTCCTTCACATTGAAATCTGTGGCGGTCATCAAAGTAACAAAGCATTTATTTTTGTAAAAACAGTCACTATAAACATTTAATATACTTTTTTTTTTTCATTTTAAATGGCAATTCATTAGTAAATCACTGTTTTCTGTTATGAACACCTACTAAAGAAGTGAAAACAGCCTATGTGATAGTTCCTGGTATAGGAGGTGTCATTGGGCCCACGTAACTGTGAGATACTGAGGAAAAGGGAGAAATAAGTAGCACAAGTGCCCCTAGAAATAAATCTCAAGCAAGTTAAGTCATAAAAAAATAACCAAAAAGTCAAGTACTGATACTTCAAACATCTGCAGTGTATTAATTTTGTTAACGTGTACAGTTTACATAATTTCTGCCTATATTCAGATCACACATTTCAATCATCCTTCTTATCGTAACTGAATAGTTTGCTCAACAAAGAAATTCAATCATGTACACAGCCATTAAACCGCCGTCAGCCCATGTTAGACTTCCTGCAGCCTGTCCAGAGCCCTGCAGCTAACCTGATAACGCCACAACAACATGTCCACTTCACTTAGCAGCTAATGCAGCCAGCAACCAATTCTGTGAAACTCCAGTTTAGAAATTTCAGCCAACAGGTATCAGCTGTTTTCATACAGATACAGAGTCTCATTCTGCTCTATCTGTGGACCGTTTCTTACAGAGGCGCTTCTGCAGCAGGGTCTTGCATTGTAAGCCAAGCTTCCAACACTTTCCAAGGTTACATCATTTATTTAAAAAAAAATCTTATCAGATTGGTCTTGATACAGAGACTTTAGGGGAATTTAAGTTGAATCTCACTTCTGAATCGCCTTAAGGAGATCACGGTGAGTGGATAAGACTTGGGTAAGGGACTGAAAGGGAAAAGAAAAAGCTGTTTCACTTGTCAGTCAGCAGCCTCTTCAATTAGTGTTACAGTAAAGTGTTAAGCAACAAAGCTATGGAGATCTAAGGCCATGGCAGTAAACTGAAAAATGGGGTGTAGTCTAAATTGTTTGGCTAGGAAATGCTAAAACACCCAGGTATCCCTGACTGCAACCTGTGATTTATTAGTTTAAATGAAAACTCTGGAATAGGTATAGATTTTATTGGTTTTGTCAGAGTTAAAGGCTGACTTTGATTGGACGCAAGCTGTAAGCACCAAGGATTACCAAGGGTCACAATAGCTATGAGTCTCTAGGATGTATGAAACACAATGTGTCACATCACAGTCTAAAGTTTAATGTGGCGCGAAATAAGAATTATTTATAGAAATGGTAGTTATTTAAAGGAATTATTACTTTAGTCTGCCACACAGTTTACTTATCTTCAGATACTTTACCTCCAAGCCACAACAACTGATAGTACAAGTAGCTCATTAATATTGTAAAACAGCATCCTAGCTTCCCAGTTAGCAACAGTCATGTTTAAGTATATCTAAGTGTAAGTGTATGTAAATATATGAAACATATGCTTACTGGCTAAAAACGTTACTACCTGGATTTAACTAATCAAAGAGATAAGAACTTTGCATTGGATAATCACTGCATGATTCCATGTTGGAAGACAACCCACTGTCACCCAATGGCTTCCCTTTTAGAAGAGTCGAACTATTGGCCTGCATCAAGCAAAGAAAACAACTAAAGAGACTTCTAAAGCTAAAAATTTGGTTAGAACTCTCCAATATGCTAATTATTAAAACCTGGAAGGATAGTGGGCTCAGTGAGTTTACCTGAAACCTTGGCTGATTATGACCCACACCCGTTCCTTGGCTTGTGTGATTAGGTAGAGGCTCAATAGGGGGTCCATGACCCTCTTGGGGGCATTCCCATAGGGCTTAAAATCTGGGACTCTCCACCAATTGCTCTTAGAACTGAAAAAGCCTCTTGGATGAGAGGTGAAACGTCTTTAAGGAAACTTAAAGAAGTCCAGACGCTTTTCTTTTCCAAGCTCCTTAGACTTCGATGACCTGGATGACTGAGAACCTTCGCAGACATACTGGAACGATAGTGGTGAGCCATCATCTCACAAGCAATGTGGACTAAACAGCTGTGTAGCCTTCAGAAAACCATTTATCAGTGAGCCTAACTGGATTAAAAGAAACACTTCAACTTAATTGTAAGTATAAAAATTGGACTCGTAGCAATGAAAAATAAGTCGTGTGGTCCAAATTTACTTTGTTCCAGAGTGATGGGCGTATCAGGGTAAAAAGAGAGCCAGATAAAGTGATGCGCCCATGCCTAATGCCTACCCTACGAGCGTGTGGAGGCAGTGTTATGATCTGAGGTTGCTTCAATCAGTCAGCTCTATGGTTCAGCAATGTTATGTGCTCAAAACGGAGGTCAGCTGTCTATATGAACATACTAAATGATCAGGTTTCCCATCAATGCCTTTTGCTTCTCTGATGGCACAGGCATATTACAAGATGACAATGCCAGGATTTTTTGGGCTCAAATTGTCAAAGAGCGCTCCAGGGAGTATGAGACACCATTTTCACACATGGATTGGCCACCGCAGAGTCCAGACCTTAATCCCATTGTGAACCACTGCGATGTGCAGTTTAATGCTTTACGTAACGGTCTGACTCTCCCATCATCAATATGACATCTTGGCAAAAAAGTTAATGCAGCTCTGCACATGAATAAATGTGACACAGCAAATGCAAGCTATCATCAATGCTAACGGCAGTCTGACTAAACGTTAAGAGCGTGAGCCTCGTTTATTGGCCAAGTCTAAACATGTCATTTGTCTATAAAAACAACTAAAACATCTACACAGAGTGTTCCCATAAACTGTATATGAAAGGGAAAATTCTTTGCACAAAAACGGCATATTGTTATGGAGAATAATGTTCAGCCTGTAAAAATGGCTTTGCAACTGAGCCAACAAGGCTGAGGAAAGAAATGTCCCTATGCAGCTCAGTGACCTTCTCTTGATTTAACCACGAGGCTAATGCAGCTTGCTTTATAAACTGGAAGTGTAAAGTTTCACAGATGATTACAAATTTTATCCGTTTACATTTTGGGAATACTGAATTTCCTGGCCAATCTTTGCAAGAAGGCTTAACTTTGTCTCCTGATCTCCTGCAATTTTTCAGATTTTAAGGAAATATTTATTTCTAACTTTTTTTATTTGAAACAAGCACATATACAAAAAAGGAAAGAAATAGAAAAAGGAAAACAAGAAAATCACTCAGAGAGCTCTGTTCTCCACCAGGAGAAATGTAATTTTTGTCTTGAATTCCTGTCTCATTTCATACTCAACTCTCTACTCAAGTATCATGAATTTTGGTTTAGAAGATTAACCCTGCCTCATCGCTTGTCACAGGATTAGAAATGAGTATATCAGAGAAACGAGTACATCAGGGGGACAGCTCAGGTTATGCGGTTTGGAGACAAAGTTAGAGAGGAAAGGCTGAGACCTTTGGACATGTGCAGAGGAAGGGATACTGGATATATTGGACAAAGGATGGTGAATGTGAAGATGCCAGGCAGGAGGAAAAGAGGAAGAATACAGAGACTCATGGATGTAGTGAAGGATGACATGCAGAGGTTTGGTGTCACAGCAGACGATGCAACAGGTAGAGTAAGATGCAGGCGACCCCTTAAAGGAGCAGCCAAAAGAAGAAGAGCGTGATATCACTGAAATCATGCTTTTCATATACAGCACATTGTATACAATACAAATTTTTTGAGGGGGAACAAAGTGTCTGTACTGAAAGTGAGTAATAGTGATGGACGGTGCATCACTTTTGTTTTCTTTCCAGAACCGTTTGGAATAATGGCACAGTTATGTGAACGTTTAATGCATTTCTCTGACACCGCACTTTTCTGCTTTAATGAATAAAGTGGCGCAGGCTTCAGTGGGGGAAAGTGATAGCCGTTAAGTAGGTTTAATTGGCATCACGCTGCTATTCCCCACCAGTTTAATGACCAAATCTAAAAATGTAAGCTGAAAACACGTCGGCATGACACTAAAAGCAGAGTTCAAAGATTATGGAGTTGCGATTCATGACTGTCCAATTATTCTTTAAAAGGGTCAGATGAGTGACTTTATCTTAAGGTCACACACAGGAAGATACCGTCAATGAGAAACTAAAGCGCAGTGTTTTTGACATTTAAATCCTTCCTGCATGAAAAAAAACCCCCCAGATACAGCAAGCGTTAACATGTACAGTCCATGCCACGTTTACTATTCTAAGTGCAATATTTTAAGCGTTATGGCTATCCAAACACCAGAGGGTGAAAACAATCGTTCACTAGACTTCACTTTAATGTAACGAAAATAGCTTAGATCCATTTTTAATAGCAGCAGAAAAGCACATGCAGTCATTACAGCAGCTCAGAGAGCACAGCTCCTCTTTGTCACTTTGATCAGTAGTCAGAGCCTCCAAATTTAGGTTTCACTATCTCACCTAAATCTAGTCTTCCTGACGCCGAACGTCATTAATCAAAACGGCTGGCCTATTCTCAGGATGCACCATGATCATTTCTCAAAGTGAGAGTATTAAACTAGAATAGAACATGTGGTGGGGACACGATTTCTCCAAAAAATGACTAAATTATTTAAACATACATTCATTTCAATCACGTTAATAATGAACCAAGAGAGAAAGCCTTCCTGAAATATGTTGGGGTAATGAAAGATTATGTGTAGACCAATGTTCTTCCTCACAATGAATACAATTAGAAAATGAGTTCTGGAAATGTTGGGATGCTGTGTTAAATCTAAATTAAAAACTACTAAGTTACAAATTCCATAAACCCAAATTGTAATATAACATAGAAACCATATCAAATGTTTAAACTGAGAAAATGGACCATATAGGAAAAAATATAAGCTGCATTTGAATTTGATGGCAGTTTTGATTTCAAAAAAGTTCTGGGAGCTGAGGAGAGCAGCGATGGATTTATCCCCCGATCTTGTCTGACAGGATTCTACCTGATCAACAGACCTGGATCTTCTTTGTTGCATTTTTCATTTCATGATGCTCCGAATATTTTGAGCGGCTGAAAAGTCTGGAGTGCAGGCAGGCCAGTTCAGTGCACTCTTCTGCAATAAAGCCACGCTGTCGTAGATCCCAAAGATCACGAGCTTCCAATGTTCATTTATCCAGATTCTCTGAATCTTTCGATTGTATAAATGTAAGTGGTATATTTTCTCAGTTTAAACCTTTGATTTCTCGTTCTATCGTGTTACACCCCTATGTGACCCCTACCCACCTTGCAGTGGCAGGGCAAGAGTGTAGGTGTTGCCAAGGCTTAATTATCAACCATTTTTTTGGTTGTTTTTTAAGCTAACTAACTAGTTAGGTAATTCTACAGACTCTACTGTCAGTCTCCACTCTATGTTGCTGCTTTTGAGCCAGGTGGTAACATAAATGGGGTTTTCGTGCGAGACTAAACACAGGTGTGTTTCTGTTAGTTGTTTTTGGTGAGATGAGTGATGGTTTACTTTCACTAGAACTGAGGATTCTAGGATTTCACTAGAACTGAGCAAATACTCTTTAGCAGGTGTGTTTCAGCTAGGTGGCGTGGCTGTACTGCCCTTCTATTAAAGCAGGTGTTTATTTTTGCTTTGCTGTCTTAGTTTATTATGTTTGATGGTTGTCCTGAGTGGAGCTAAGCCTCAGTGTTCAGCAGTGAATGGCATCTTTGGTCTGCTGCCTGCTCGTGATTTTTATGTTTAAAGTTCCTTTACGCTTGGTACACCACTGAAGGTTAGCTAGGTGAAATTAGTTTGGGGTTTTCAGTTTTATTATTGTATATTTGCTTGAGAGTTGCTCAAAGTTAAAACAGTAACACTGACTTTTGTAGGAAATTTTGTGAGAAGGTTGAGGCAGTTTTATTAGTTATGGCCCAATGGTTGTAGCAGGGAAGCATTTAGCTGCGCAGGCATGCCGTGTTCAGCTTCAGCTTTGTGTGGACATGCTTGTGTGCATCTTTATCAGTGGTTATGGATGCCTAATGATGACATGAGTGTTTTGTGCTTTGACCTCTGGTGTTGCAAAGAGATTGGCCCACTTCTGGTGGATCACTTGTGAATGTTGCTGCCCGGTTGAGCCACATTTGTTGAGATTGTGTCATGGGCATGATTCCCCATTTGTGGTTGGTCACCAGTACACTTGCTTTACTCACTTTTTTGGATATAGTAATGTGTTGTATAGGAACAGGTTGCATGTAACCATTTGTGCTGTGGAGACAACAGATCACTTTTGGTTGGGATTATTGGTTCCTACTTTGGTTTGTGTGTGGACTAATTCTTCTATGTGTGTGTGTGTGTGTGTGTGTGTGTGTGTGTGTGTGTGTGTGTGTGTGTGTGTTGTGTGTTCAATTTGACAACTTGTATGATCCTCTTGTAAGGGCATTCATGTATGTTTAGCAAAGTCTACTTATGCGAAAGCATTTGATGGGCACTGGTCAGACACATACTTGTTCCTGTTGCCAGCCACACATGTCCTTTCAGCATTGATCTTTCAGGTCTGGAAGACGACTGACTGACATTTTTTAGTATTTTAAGGCCCCTGGAGGAAACTGGGGTCGTGTTACAGCTTTTTGCAACCTCTACCCAACCTACAGAGCAGTGCAAGAGTCTAAAGTGTCAATTGTCTACAACTGAGATAAACTTGTAATTTAAAATAAAATGAATCTTTCTAAAAACTCTGGTGTCAGTCTCAACTCCACATTATGGTTTTGAGCAAGGTTATAACAGAGTTTGAGAATTTCAAATCATTGCATTCTGTTTTTATTTAGATTTTTACACAGTGTAAAGTATTTTGGACTCAATTTGTATTTATTTTCTACGTGATTGTATAGACAAAGTGTGAGGAAATTTGTCCAGGAGTTACAGGCTAAAACAGGACTTTGAATGCATTTGTTATTTAACAGAAACTGCAGTATTTAAAATGGATAAAGATGCACTGAAATGTAGCAAGGACATTTAGTTCAAATGATTAAGATAATACTTAAGATCAGAATGCTAGCTTTAAATTTGATATGCAAAAATAACATGTGTGGAAACCAAACACCTTCTACTGTCTTTGTGAACAGAAAAAAGCCAGCAGGCTACGGGACAGTTGAGATGTTTAACAACAGTGTTCATCTGAGACCTGTTGGATCCCAGATGGTGCAGTGACAGCCAAGCTACACCTTGCTGCTTATATTATGCAATGTGAGCAAGCTTATACTTAACCAACTAATTACACGGCCAATTAAACGGACATTTGAATGAATACATTTCCTTTAGTTAAAAACGAGACCGACAGGCTAAATTGCAGAGGACATTGTCAGAGGATTTAGGGTCTAGTTGTTAAATTATGCTGCCATTAGGTGCTACTTCTTATTACTGGGATGTGCGAGATGTGCTCAAGAGTTCTTAGCCAAGGAAAAAGTGAAATGGACACTAACCAAATCCTGCTGCAGAAAACAAAGTTATGATTCAGCGACAGAGAGCAAAAACTGACTATTTTCAAAGTAATTTATGAACCCTGATATTGATATTGATACTGTGTTGTATTGCCTGGCTGACTATCTAGCTTTTTGTGTGTGCATATGCAAGTCTTTATGTCTCTGTGTGTGAAGATGACAACAGAAAATTGCCACTCAGCTGTTCCGACTTACTGACTTGTAATTGCTACTGTTTGATCACGAGCCCTCAGCTGATAATTACGATGTTTCAGACAGCACTTGAACGCACCATGAGCACGACTCTTTACCTGAGTCCTCCACTCAACACCCCCGCAACCACACCCTTCCATGCCTGACACATCTAAGGTGTCATGTTGAACTGCCTGCGTAAGAGAGGCGGTAAGAAGAACAACAATCCTTTAAATCCTTTTTAGCCAATAAAACATCACAAATTAGGTACGTTAAAGATTGAAAAGGACTATTGCTAACAAGACAACATGCATTTAAATGTAATCAAATTTTAATAACAGATAAAACCCAGCTGTAGGTACTTCAGATTTAATGCAGTGACAGCACCAGCATGCTGATGTTCAGTGTCCTTCTGTAGCCTGCAAGCATTAAGTATTAAAATCACACTGAACCCCTGAAGCCCAAGGCTGCTGTTTGACATTTCCACCTCAACAAACTCCACAAATATTGTCACCAACAGCTGCAAAACTGTTACAGCAAAATTGCAACATTTGAGCTCAATGATAAGAGACACGTGGAACAATTTTAAAATATTCTACTTGTCACAAGTCCAAAGGCCATCTTGGACAGGTCACCTGTCTATCACAGGGGTAACATAGAGAGACAAACTCTCTATGGCAAATTTTAACCTAATGTGCCAGAGCACCCAGAGAAAACCCACACAGAAACAAAACCCACATACAAAGGCCCCAATCAGCTTGCAGCTTTAAAGCCAGGACCTTCTTGCTGTGAGGCCACAGTGATAATCACTGAGGCACCTTGGCAGACAACCGCCCAATTAGCCAAATTAAAACTAGAGTTATTAACACCAATGTGATTGGACCTGTTCTAAAAGTATGATGCAACAAAAATGATTCGTAACAAAACAAATGTAACATCTCTAGCAAAGATGTCATACTTTGACACCACTACAGATCTCATAGGTGAGCAGGCGATCTGACCCTTTGGTGTATGTCATTCCCTGCTTTCCTGTCTACTTTCTACTGATGTATAATACATTTAAGTTTTCACAGCACTCCTTTAAATCTATATCAAGACTGCTCCCTCACCATTTATGTTATAGAAGGTGTGTCTGTGAGAGGTAATGTGGTTCTTGTGATACCAGGTTTAAATGTATGCAGGAGTAACACCTTACTGCATCTTGGTCCCATCAGAGCAAAAATGAACAGACCTATAAGCCAGAGAGATTTTGAAATACATCATTCAAGAGAGTTTCTATGCTTCCTTCTGCGTTTACTCTTTGGTCCAAATAAGAGTCAAATGATTAAAAAAAACAAGAAAAAAAAATGCTGTTTGGTCTTATGGCCCCTATAGATACAAGACTGATGAAGAGTGAGCAGAGATGTTACGTCATCGTGTCCCAAAAAGGCTCCACTGAGCATGACATTTCAGACCTTACTTGATGAAAAAATCCATAACAAAGGGGAACATGAACATCTCCAGAAAAATTTCATCACAATCCATCCATTGCCGTTTTTTGTATCTGGATCAAAACCAGCAGAAATACTGCCGTAATAAACTTCTGGACACTTTGGGGCATCAGGAATTCTTATTGTCCAATAAAAAATTATCACTGAACACTAGTCAGTTCGTGGATAAGTGGAGATGTGGTCTCTCAAAACTCAACGCAAGCTAATAAAGAAGTGTGCGCAAGTTTCACAAAGTCTGCACCATGACGGAGGAGCTGCCACAACTTGTCATCCTCCCATTGTGAGTACAGTGCCATTTACAATGAAAGCAATTTCTTCCTCTTTCCTAGACGGATAATAGCAGCCATTCATCAGAACCTCGCAAATGACGTGTTTCATCGATTTCCATCAGTCTGGGAGAACAGAGCCACAGAGATGGAGGCTCAGAGACATAAGAGCTGTCAGATCAGAGCAGAGTTGGGCAGTGAAAGCCCCACAGAGGGGAAAACAAAGTTTTAAAAAAAAAAAAAATCAGAATAGAAGGAAACAGATTATCAACTCCCATCTATGAACAATGCACTTAACGCTCCATGTTTGGGCTGCTAATGACATGCACAGACTGGGAGGGGGTGGGGAGGTGTTCCTCCAACACAACCTGCCACATCTCACAGCCACTGCATAACAGAGATTTACTCTTCTAATGAAATCCTTTGCTTGCCAGTTGCTTAGCAACAAAAGTACTGATTCATATGGCACATACGATATGCGCCTGACACTGCATTTCTGACACTTTGGAGGAAGGTTGCTTCTTGGATGAGGAAGAGAGGGTGAGAAGAAAACAGGGCAGGAGTTATGAAATGAATGCCAGGAGAGCAAAAGGCAGAGAGGGAGAGATTGGAAGTGAAAGGATGACCCGTCTCTGGCTGACTCCCACAGAGTAGCACAACAGGTTGGTGGAGCTCGGCAGCTCCACAAAAACACACAAAAAGACCTGACTGCTCTCTTATATGCGCACATAAACAGTGTTCAGCTGTGGACCCTGAAACGAAAAACCTCAGCATGATCCGTTTTCAGGAAAGCATTTCTGTTCCAATTTTCTACATCTATAAATAAATCTTGGCCAAAAACCAAACAAACGGATCCTCTTAAATATTAGTCGGAAAAATGTGTCGGTCTTTCAGGTTTATTCATTTATGAAGCAAAAACCTGAAATATTTGTAAGTTGTCCCTTTGTATCATGACAACTAATACAGCTGAATTCTTGGTAGTTAATATTTGGGTGCTGGGAAGATGTATTTTCTGTATTTTAAAGAAAGAAGATACATCGACATATTAAATAACCCATGACTCTAATTGTTATGTGCAGCCTTAATTGTAAGCAGCTTCAACCCAACCATGGAAATGATACAGACGTCTCCCTTCAAAAGGTCAGCACCACCCTGCATGCAGCCTTTAGCGATTCTCTTCCACCCTGACTGCCTGTCTGAGAAATGAATGCACATGCATTAAGACAAACTGCTCCATCTCTTGCACTTTTATCAGCTAGTCCATCTTTGTCCTTAAGCATATGCGTAATGGCGGAAACTCTAAAATGAGACTTTATGGAAAAACACAACAGAAAGATTTTTTATTTTTCTAACACACAACTGCAGACGGCCTGGCGCAGATGATGTCATTACTGTGAGGCCGAAAATGTAGTAGCAGTTGAATTAAATACTACTGCTGCTGCTGTCTCTGGAGATTACACAAAGACACGCATGAACATATCTGACCCATGTAGCAGCCCCTGATAGCTCCACGTGTCCTCAACAGGTTAGAGTATTCCAGACTTTATGAAATACACTTGACAAACTGGGCGGCATGTTCAGCTGGACAGTTGAAAGAAAATGATGCCGACTTCAGATTATGTTGACAAGAACTCAAAAGGGGGGAACCTAAGCTAAGTTGCTGTTTACAGAAGATTAAAAATCCCTTGTCCTCAATAAAATGCAGCTGGATGGATTTTTGTTTGTAAAAATAAGATTCAGCAGCACATTTTGCCTCTGCTACTCTGTTCTGTAAATTATCCAGTGAGAAATTCTTCAACAGAATGTAGCTCCAATCCAAAATGTCCTGCGCTTGAGGCCGGTGGATTATCCACATTAAGCGGGACATGATATCTGGAAACACCAGGTTTTAGTTTTGCCCCCCCTATTTTTAGCAGCACAATTTAACTTCCACTAACCTTCAATGTATGACCACAAGCATTGGTTGTACATTGTACAAATGTCAAACTATCTTCATAATATTCCCACAAATTGTTTTCTAATTGTGTGGGAATTAAGCTCCTCAACATGTTAAATTCATATGATAGTTAAGCTTTTTACAATACTTGTAGGTTACTTGTGCGCTGGATCACCTTCAAATCAACTAAGAACAAACTGAATGCGGTGCACCAACAAGTGTCAGCTGTAGCTCCAACTGCAAACCTGCTGTTAACGAGGACCAACTTTCCTCGTTAACAGCCTACAGTCCAAGATCACAGAGGTTTTATTATAACAGGCTCGCATTGTATGTGACATTAAGCCAAGAATAGCAGAGTTCATTATTCAGAGTCATGCACTTTGATTGGACCTACTACAGATTTAATTACAAGCCCAAATCAAACTGGCTGCTACACAAAAACCCCTCTATGATGATTTCATGGAGGAGTGCTGCGTTATGAAATGAGCTGGCGTACCTTCTTTTTGGCGTTACAGTGGCAGCATACGGTCCACAGGTATTTCAGAGTTCTCCACAGCAGGATTATGAAGAGACCCCCAAAGAAAGTGACCATGGAAGAGGCGAGGAAAGCCCACCACATCCGCTGGCCGTTGTTATCACAGGGCACATCTGGTGAGAACGGGATGATCACATTCATCTTGGATATGTGGATGGATGGGTCCGGGTTGAATCTCTCCCTGTTTTTCGGCATTACCGACTTCTGGTCACCTGCCAGCCCCTAAAAACAAACAAACTCAACTGGGATTCAGGGCCTTTGGGGAGCTCCAGCCAGCGCCCCCTGATGCCACAACGGCTCAGGCATGTTCAGCCAACCACCTTCCGCTCCTCTTCCATCTCATCTGGCTTCACTCTAAGCAAAGATGTAAAAGTTAAAGTCCACAAGAGCCACACTCGCAATTTAAAAAAACAAAAAAAAACCCCAAACTTCTTTTGAAATTAAGATCTCAGTCGTGCGCCTCACGATGCGCGTTCGTGGCCGGGATTGCGCGTCATCCGTTAGACGTGTGCGTAAAAATCAAATTTCTTGTTCAAACTCCTCAAAACTCACGGTTTTCTCACAGATCCGATGGATGAAACTGCAGCGGCGTTATGATAACACTGAAGAGGCGTGCTGTCGTCGCCAGTCGATTCACTCACTCCCCCACCTTGTTTTTTGTTTTTTTACAGCGTAGCCTTCAGCAGGTCCGCTACTTGAGCTCAGCACCGCGCACTGTTGAATGTCGTCCTCGCGTCAAAGGCCTCAGTTTGTCGTTTCCTTTACGGATATATCGTTTGGGTTGGAAAAAAAAATGACCGTTTTATTCTTGTACGCAATTCTCGTTCTCCGACTCCCTCTGTCACATCCATTTGTTGGAAGATGGCATCGCAGATTTACAGGTAGCGGGGGAGGAGCCATCAATAGCAGACGTCGATGCTTATCTTGATGTCTGGTTATTTATAGTGACCGCTTCATCAATTTTTGATGGTTGTAACTTTATGGTTAGAGCCACCGTGCTTTTAAACCCTTAATTTTGTACGGACGTTTTAGTTTTGTACATTAGATCTATGTTCCTAAACTATAATCAAATTTCAAACTGTATTTCCATAATAAGGTGGGGCAAACTGACGAAAATGAAATTCTCTTATTGGTGTCCTGTATCTTTATATGGAGCTTTAACATCAATCTAAGGCTGTCTGGAGCCTTTAAACGAGAAAACGTTTTCTCCAGCACTGATGGAAATAAGAGTTAAAAAAAAACAAAAACACATTGCAGCAGAGAATACACCATACATTTTCATTTTTTCCACGCCATCACGCATTAAAGGCTTAGAAAACCCAAAATGT
This sequence comes from Haplochromis burtoni, assembly GCF_018398535.1. NCBI lineage: Eukaryota > Metazoa > Chordata > Actinopteri > Cichliformes > Cichlidae > Haplochromis > Haplochromis burtoni. The sequence continues at coordinate 1,060,747 of NW_024582398.1, forward strand.
AAAAAGTTTCCAAATATTGGAATAAGAGTATTTATATAGGCAGTTATAAAACATGGTAAGGAAAAGTACTAAACAGGACATCTTGTTTTCTCTCGTCTAGTGGTAAATTACTCCCCCTCGAGGACAAACTGTGCACTGATTGAGGTCCAACTTGAGTCCAGTTTTTCTTGACAAATAACCAGCCCGCTATTTGTGAGCTGATGTTAGCATTCAGATGTGCAAAGAAAACACAGACAACTTGCACTCCATTAATTGAATGTTTAATATTTTATAGAAACAATAACCTTCATTTGGAGAAAGCCTGACGTAAAGTGTTTTATCTGACATCCAGATGAAATGCTCTCAACGTGATTGACGTGAAAATTCAAGGAGGAACACGTACATGTGTTTAGCCAACAGATGGAAAAAAAAAAAAATCCCTTCTTACCGGTAAATTTAAAAACAAAAAAAATAAAAATCCACCTGACAAAGAATATTGGCAGAAACTAGCAAACCTGCTGCGTGATTTACAAGGAAAACTGCAGTGTTAATAAGTGTGATGTATTAAATATATTTAGCTTGGCACAATATTATATGAGAGGAGTGAAATGATCCAAATAAAGACTGACATAATGTGAAGGAAGCAATTTCTCCTCTATAAATAAGAACATTATTCACTAGAGAGCTACAGTTGTATAACAAAGGATCATAACCAACATCTTTGACTTGATTAGATAAATTAAATGGCAAGAGAAGACATAAATATCAAGGAGGGAACACAGTGGTCCATCTTCAGTTTGGAGTTGATGCAGAGTCCCTGTGGTCTGACAATTCAAGGGATTAAAGGAGTGCTACTGAATATGAGGGAATACACAATTCAAGTATTGAAGACTAGTGTAAACAAGTCTCTGTACTACATAATTACTGTAGTAGGAATATTGCAAATCATGTGTGCTGATATTGCTGTAAGTGAGAAGTATTGGATGTTAACCATCGAGTCTGCTGTGAACTGCTGGATTTGAACATCTTCGCTACATCCTGGAATGTTTCTGGGTGACATGAACAAGGGGAGATACTTTTACGGGGCTCCATCTGGAATCCACAGTACTTTACTCTGTTCCTGCTCCACGATGGTCATGATCTGAGTGCAAATGTAGGAGACGCTGCCTCCCTGGACAATACCTGCAATAGAGTTGGGAGGAGGGTGGTATTTTTGTGGTTAACACATCCCATTGAAAGTTCTTTCATTTTTTCCCCATTCAGTCACTCAGCTCCCGGACCAATGTGATTTTTTCTTATTTTTGCATAATCCAAGCACTACTCATTTTCAATTATATCAAGCATGTAATGAGACTAATGTTGACACCAACCAACAGGACTGTGGAAATAGAAGACTTACAGTTGTAAACTGTGAAGACAAACTGGTATAAGCTGTCTATCAACAGATACTTTTAATGAAAGTGCTGATAAATATAATCACAATCGTGGCATGTGTGCAGAAGTTGGCCGGCCAACTCTCCCTAATAGATGGGATCAGTTGTGGTATGTGTTCATTGCAAAAGCCCTTGTGTACAAGTCGCCTCCTTTTCTAGTCATTAATCAGGCAGACAGTTGGGTGTCAGACTGTCTGCTGCTCCAGATACCAGAACTTTAACTCTTCTTAAAGAACACACATACAGTGCTCCCAATACTTCCTCTTTAAGACTAAACTCTAAATAACATGAAATAAATACAGTTAAAAACAAATCTCAGAGACTATCACCAAAAATTTTGGACATACAGCGATAAATGCCATTAAACAGTTTGTGTCTGATTATTGATGAACTGACTTTTAAGCCCGAGGTGAAAAAATGGTTACAAAAATACACCTTTCTTTGTAAACTGGGATTCAGTTTGCAGTTACACATTTCTGTGTACTGTAGGTGTGGTTAAGGTTACAATAATTAGAATTATAATGCCTGTATACAAATTAACATCGAGTGAACATAAGCCTATCCCACCAACCTGTGAAGAAGCGGCTGTAGTCCTGCTCTATTTTCTGCGCTGCCTCAAACTGCTCCCTGGAATGTTTCTGAGACAGTTTATCCCGCAGGTACAAAGGGTCCTTCTGCTCCCTGAGGAAACATCAGCCCTGTCAGCCTGCTACGAAACCTCATTTCAAACACTCAAAGTGTCAGATTCTTGATGTCAACAAAACAGTCACAATTTCCATATTTTGTATTACTAAAAATCTGCAGACATGTTTATAACAGTAATAATAGTGTGTGGATATTTTAATACATCTTGAACATTGCTAAATACAAATTTAGAGTGAATTTCTTTTATACAAAAATGTGAATACATTTATCCCAATTCAACTGCATATAAATTATTCATGTTTCTGGGCTGCTACTGCCAACATTAACTTAAATGAAAACCATTTTCCTGGAAATTCTACTGGCAGTAATAGACAAGAAAGTCTTTTTGGATAAATCAGCAAAGTTAACAAGGATCAACTACCCTTATTAGCATTTTATCGAAATAAAATTTAAAAAAAATACTCAGATGTTGACTAAAGTAACTATAGATGCAATTTAAAGGAGATTTCTACTAGTTTTTACAGCAAAACTTCTCATTTCTGCCAAGAAATCTAACAGCTTAGCTTCAGTGAAATCTCCCTACTTTAAACCCATCCATCCCACTCAGTACCCATGACCGCACAAAGCCTTGAGAATTCATGTGTTTACCAGTCTTCATCTTTTACCTCTGACTTAACCTAGAATGCCACTGTCTCTCTCCTTTCACTCATTATGCAGTCAACATTTTGGTCTGCTGATGCTTCTCAGAGGATAGAAACCCATGAAAAACCTTGGGCTCCTGTCAGTTGCTGCAGCAGGCAGTGGGAGGTGTGTTTTTGTGTACATGGAAGCTGAGGCCGGCAGGGCATCGTGTGTTTTTAGCCACCCACACCACGAAGCGGAGCCACAGGCCTCGTGAGCCCCTCCCAGGACAGCTGGCACTCAGCTGATGACAGCGAAGGCTTAGCAGGAATCAATCTGAACCATGTTTGCCTGCTGCACCGTTTCATAGATTTATGGACGCGTGTGTGTACGTGCGTGGTGGAAAAAGCCTGTTCCTGCCCGACCCGAGTTTGCCCTGATTTGCATGCGTTTGTGTGCGCATGTGCATGAAGCACCATGCCGAAGGTTCAGCAGATTTAATCTTCCCACGGATTACAAATGAAAAAGCAGAGGATCTGTGAGCCATCACCATCAGTCGATGAAAACAGGTGGTGGAAGAGAGCACGTCGTGTCTTCGCAACTAATGATGCTGATCAAATTTTGGTTGATCAATTCGTTTTGTTATGGATGGAGGGCAAATGTGATTATAAAACCAGCAAGACTTCTGCGGATGCCAATTTCCCAAGCAACTGTCTCAAGCCAGATAAAATTAAGCATAATCAGGAATAATCAGTCCTTCAAGCGAGAATGGCTTTAAAATGGGGGAACTTTAAGTAATCTTTAAATAATTCTTTATGACCTGACATTTTTAGATTACATATTGATTTAATGCCCAAGTAGTTATTTGCAAAATAGAAACAGATTATTCGTTTAGTTCAGAATATACGGATGAGTTTTGTTCATGAATGTGGCTTTATTTGAAAATGCTATGGCCCACATTTTCCCCTTTCTTCTCAGAAACAGCCTCCAGAGGCAAAAGCTTTGGATGAGTTCTCTCTGTATGTTGTTCAAGGTTTGGAGCTTGACAAATAACTGGGTAAACAAAACTGGTACCACAACACAAAGCATGCTCAACATGTCTGACAGGTAGAAATAAAAAAAAAATATTTTAAAAGTCAAAGCAGGCATGAAATTACTCACTTTATCTGCTTGGCATTTTTGTAGCGGATGAATATGATGATTGGGTAGATGTGAACCATGTGAAGACGTTCAATGGCGTGAGGGGCAATGTCAAGTAAGCAGTGACAGTCCTATGAGAGAAGACAACATGAGAAATGGGAGATGTTTCAAAAAAAGTACACTGCAGAAAAGATCAAGTACTTATTTTCACGCTCTGTGTGTTTAAAGACTTCTAGCAGTTTATGGGATATCAACAACAACATAAATGTCAACATAAAAAAAAAAATAAAGGTTCTTTGAAAATATGTAGCCAATCAAGTTATTTTAATCAGTTTGGAAGTTTGGCTGTATTGCATTATTTGGAATGCAGTTGAAAGTCCTCTGAAGATTGTAAGAAAAGTTGGAAAGACAGCAGTGCATAAACTTCAAGATACAACTGCTATTGGTGCAGGGTCATAAATGTGTCATTTCTGGACAAGCAAATCAATAAATAGTGCAGATTAAGGTTATTTTAAATTTACCTTTTCTGTGATTTCTTTTATTGAGGCGACTGTTGTCACGTCAAAATGCCCACTCCTCCGTTTGTAATCAATGAACACACAATCCTTTACTCCACGCTCTATTGCCTGCTGAGATGCCTTCATAATTTCTAAAAGTAAAAAAAAAAAAAAAAGCAACATTTTTTATTTTAATATACACGTCAAGTTCTCTGATCTTTGAGTTTCATGTTAGGTAGCTCTCAGTGAAATCTCCCTGGCGCAATAACACAAGTCTGATGGACACACACATCCTTCATGTATAAATTCACACAAATCAGAAGCTCACCAGGCAAACAGCGACAGAACTTGGTAGGAGCCTCCTTCTCCAACATGTCCTTACAGGCCTCCACTAATGGACCCAAGATCAGCACTGGACGAGGCGAAGAGCACTCCACCTTCTGAACCCGCTGGTACATGAGGCTCACGCCGTCTGTGCAGGGAATAAACCAAAGCAATTTATTCCAAAGGCATAACAGGAGAGAGACACTGCCGCTCATTTTAACCATGGTTTCTGTGTCATGTGAAAGCTTCAGCTATATAAACACATCTTCATGCCTGAGATCTGCCTCACAAATCTGGCAACAAATTATCATGTAAGGTTAATAGGGACATTCATAGTAGCAGTTTCTATCTAGTATCAAGCCTAAAGAATAAAATTTGAACTTTTCAAACTTGAGTATTATTAAGTCTTAGAGATTAGGCTTAATTGGGAGACGGCTTTTAAATAAATAAATAAATAAATAAATAAATAAATAAATAAATAAATGTATGTATGAACTTTTCTTTAAACACTTAAAGGGAACTGATTTTAAACACCAAAGACTAAAATTTATTTGGTAAAACTGTGGTGTCTGTGATGAAATGTAATTATGTTTGTTGCACCTCCAGATGCAGCTGTGTGAAGTCTGATAAATTGACTGAAGTCAAGACTATATCCAGTAAATTAAATCTTGGATGCTTAGAAAGTGAGCAAGCCTCTGCAGCGTGCTCCACATTCAAACCTCTGACAAATCTGCCTGTGGTTGAACAGATTTGTGGGTAATTTTAGGTCCAACTCTTGTGAAGGAATGTGTGAAATACAATAATCAGATTCTGCTGTATTCACCGTGAACTTTTTGATTTCAAACAGTCCTTTGTAAGTTTAACAATGTGACGACAGTATAATGCAATGCTGGTGAAGTAAGCGCTCAAGAAAATCCAAATATGTGCTTATTCCACAATCAACCTTTCTTATACAATTATGTCTTTTTTTGTGCATTTTTAAATGAAGTTGTGTTTAGAAGAGGGTTTCTCACCCTCTGTGATGGGTAAAGAATCTGTGCTAATGGCGTCCAAAGCCGTCATGTCTTTTCCATCCTTGGATCCACTCCGTTTGTGCTTTAGCCTCCGGCGAAAGAATGACCTCCGAGCAGCAGCAGACAGCGTCCTGCTAGTGCCGTTTTCATCCTTCATATCAGCCATGCTGTGTCTTCTGTAGAATTCCTGGTCCATCCTTATGGAGATAATATTTCAATCCATATCAACATGCTATCAAACTAATGTTCTTTAACATTAAAGTTTGATGAATGTAGAATTTCTCAACAGATTTTCTAAATCAGAAAACCACAAATTCTTACACTGTACTTACATGTATTTACTTGGAATCTGTCCTCTCTCTAGTTTCTGTGCACTCTCATCAAGCTGCCAGGCCATCCAGAAGCCAAAATTACCATTTGGTAGTGTGTCTTCAACATAAAGGATGTCATCTTTCTTAAAGCTTAGCTCCTGCTCCATTTCTGCCACTCTCTCATAAAGTGCTCTGCCAAATATGAATAAAGTAGTTGGGGAAGATGTCAATGGCATGATAAACAAAACTTTGCAGACTATAATGGAAAAACAAGTCTTACAAGCTATACTCTACAAGCTTCAACGAGTTATTGACCTGACACACAAATCACCAAAACATGTCTGTTCTGTTAGCTCAATGTTCCCAAACTTTACTGCCCATTTCCCGGTGGTTAGGTTCCATTTTGGATTTTGTTTAACATAAAATTAAAAGGCACAATATTCATGTCATCTCAGCAGTTTAATTTCAGTGGCCTGATAAATATTCAGGGTACCTTATGAAAAATCCATCTCCGGGACTCTCTCTTACTGCATCAAGGTTGTCTGCATAGTTCTGGACCTTGAAGGTGATCGTTTCAGCTGGTTTCAACAATTCCAGGTAAGCATCTTCTTTAGTTTTGTTCTTCATGCTGACACCATTGTACTGTTTAAAAAATAAATAAATAAATTAAAACTATAAAGACAATCATCTATAAGACAGAAAGCAGTCAGATTCTATGTCTAAACCTGCTTTAATGTGCTTTTCTTCTAGCCTCAGAGCATTATAATACAGGTACACAAATCACACAATTATGTCCAGTATTGTTTTCACTACAGCTACTGCAACTTACTTTTTATTGAACACATGACAACTTTGGTGCATCACAGTTATTGACAAATATGAGAGATACCTCCAGCATCAAATCTCCAGGCAGTAAACCATCAGGACCCCTAGCAGGGCTGTCATCATCTAAACTCTCCACAAAGATGCCATAAAGGTTCCCTCCACAGATCTGAACTCCCAGCTCCATGTGGATCCTCTTCAGCCTCACCAACCGATACTCTGGAACCCTGCGTGGATTTGAACCAGGAAGCCTGAAAGAAAAATACATTTTAAGAAGTTCGACCAGTAGATTCAAAGTCTATTTTAAAGGGCTGTATTAAAACACCATATCAACCCAGCGAACATAAAAGCAGATATAAAGCTACTACCTGGAGGAGATGTGTGGACTAGTGGCAGGAGTCGTTTGTTTGGATGCAGGAGTAATCGTGCCTTCATCCTGCTCACTCAGTAAATCTACAGTGGAGTGATTGTCCGGTGTGGTGGCTCCACTGTCATGGGGTGACGGCTGGTTGCTGATGGATTCCATCCGAGAACTAAAAAGATGAGAAACAAAGTCAGAATCTTTTCTAATCATTTAATATTTTACCCTAAAGTCCAAATAACTGTTTTTTAGAGAATACACTTTAGGGTTTGTTTACTGTTATAGCACATTCGTGCCATCTCCTTTTTAGTGTTAATATTTGTTAATCATAATTACATAACCCATTTCTTATTCCTGTGCTACAGTATGAAGTCTTTACGATTGTGTACTCATGCGTTTGCTTTGCACATACTGTGCTTTATACAGAAAAGGGCACTGCTAAGCTCTCGTCTCCCTCTTACCCTGAACGAGAGTGATTCCCCAGCTGAAACATGTGTGGATTATACTGAGCCAAAATGGTGACCGTGTCACATTGCTGCCCGATCACCAGCCGTGCCTGCTGCTCATTGGCATTGCGAAGGTTGATTCCATTAAACTGGAAACAGAAGGGATTCATTAGAGGCAGAAAAAAAATAAAATAAAAAAAATAATAAATCATGGATATGCAGTAAAGTAGCTAATGTACCTCAAGAAGTTGATCTCCGTACTCTAATCGAGCTTGATGAGCAATGCTACCTGCTGTCACTTTGGACACAAACACTCCGCCATTCTCTCCACTCACAATGGAGATACCAAGCGGTTCTGCTCCCTTCTGTACCGTCACATTTCGTGGCTCCCCCAGGTATGGCCTTCAGGGGGAAAAAAGAACATTTATGTGTTTTGACATCTTATAGAAAAGTTGCAAGCATGCAACTTTGGGGAAGAAAAAAAAAAAAAAAAAAAATTAGAATAAGACAACCAAACTCCTGGAGTTGGAGACAAATGAACAAGCTGAGGATAATACATCTGTGCCGGCTGCTGAGGTAACGGCTCCCTAATTCCAGTGTTAAATAACATGAATTCAACAATGAAAAAAAAAAAAAAAAAAAAAAAAAATTTGAATAAGCTCTTCCCTTCAATCTAATGTTTTCCTACACAATATGAGTCTGCATGCTACCATGCATGTCATGTATGCAAATAATCACAGAATCATGTGACATTTTTCACACAAATGTGTATTGTTCAAACAATAATATGCACGTACCAGCCACAACATTAAAAACCCCTTGCAGGTAAAGTAAATAACAGTAATCACGATCCTGGTATGTGGCTGATACCACCCACAAAAACAGCAGCACCATATGAAGGCAACGACAGTCCCCAACTGGACAATGTCAGGGCCTCCAACCTCTCAAAATCCCAATCTGATCAAGCATCTGATGCTTGAGCCTGTAGCCTCATGTCTGACAATACCAGACACGCTCAAAGGTCAAAGCTGTTTTTGTAGCACACTGTACCAAGAACAAGGTTTTAATGTTGTGGCTGATGTGCCAAGCGTGCATTTTCAAATCCCACTTCATGTCATGCAATCATACAACATTTAACAGCATTCTGAATAAATAATGAGCAGAGAAGATGACGACCTAAGGATACACATCCATTTCATTACTGCCATTATTAAACATTCAAAAGAATCTAGCACCGCTGCTGCAAAGTGAGTCTAGACTGTAACATTTATATATGCAGAGTGTAGGCAGAATGATAAGATCTGTGCTCCAACAGTCCTGCAGACAGTGCTTATACTGTATGTGCTACCAGCACAAGACAAACCTCAAGCTTCTTAAAGAGAAGAACTTGGGCTTAATTCCAAGTGGAGGTCTAACAGAGGAAGTGCAGTAAGAGACAAATCTGAGAAGCAGAATGACAGGGAAAAAATAAAAACAGACAAAGACAGAAAGATTTCAAGTTACAAGGCTCAGCAGCAGAGAAGAAAGTGAAGATAATCAAATGATAGATTGTGGTGACAGTGTTGGATGGAGGCTTGAGGCTTTGTTTACTGCTTTGCAAGCATTTAATCACAATGAACCAGACAAAAAGTACAGACAAATGGTGGAAAACATGTCTTGTGGTGCTGAATCATGGTGGGATAAAGATTCGGACAATGACGAGGATTCGGTTGGCCTACCCATCCTTTCGCCTGTCACCAATTGAAGCAGGGCTGACTGATATCCTAGGTTGGGTGGAAATGGAGCTCTGCGATTGGCTGCTAGTGAAAGACGACGTGTCCAGGTTGACAGGGGACATTGGAGGTGTTGGGCTGCTACCCTCCGAATGTGTAAGTGAGCCTGGAGTGACAGAGGATATAAAAAAATTGAAGTAACATTTGGTACCAGTAGATGTTGCTCCCAGACTGAACAGTACCTTTGTCAGATCCAGTGGCGCGAGGATAACGAATTGGAGGGATCTTAATCCGTTCTGCTCTAAATTGAGTACCAGAGGTGCCTAAGAAAAAACAGGAAATTTATTAAAAGGGTCAGTTGACCCATAATGGAAAAAAAAAAAGAAAAGAAACATTTTCCTCACACAACTGAGGGTATCCAACCATGTTGATATGGGAATTCCCCAGGAAATATATGAACAACTGTGATAAGCCCCTTTCCCCGACACTGCTAATCTAAATATTTACCACAGAGCGAATGTTTGATGTAGCCAGTTAATCACCATCGTCTCCTGAGCCAATTAAACTGCTACAAGACTTCCTAACTCATTACAGGAGAGTTGCATTTAAAACTGACATTTCATAAATATAATGAGTTTAAGAGTAAAATTAAAGTTAAATAATTTTGTGTCACAGAAGTCCGTGTTTGCTAACAATGCAACGACGCCAGTTAGGTGTTTTGCTAGCAGTGATAAATAGTGGGCTAAATAAGTGCGGACTGAATTAAAAAATTTTAAACAACATTATTCACATTTTAAACATGTAGTGATTACCATAAAACTAGGGCACCATACATACTCATTCTGTTGCTGCAGGGCAAGGAGTTAGTACTGTGTGGTGGTTGGCTGCAGCTCCGCTCAGTCGGGTTTCCAGTGCGCTTGTGGCTGAGGTCCAGACTGAGGCGACCTTGATGCTGGGGGCTAGAGTAGAGGAGGGGGGGAGGAAAAAGAAAAGGCCTGCGTAAGTCCCCCGGCAGTCAATTATTCAACCCAGGGCAAGATATAATTTGCTACATGCCATCTGTCCATGAGATCTGGGGCAGGATACACAGTTGTTTCGCTGCTATAAATACACCATTCAGGATTTAGCAAATCTGTGGTTAAAATGAAAAACGGTACTACTAGAACTAATGTCTACTTTGCAGTAAGCATCAAAATAAACTGTTAAATCTATATATATATAATAAAAAAATAAAAATAAAGAAAAAACCCATCTGAAATGGTCTTTTATTTCTAACTAATGCACCAAAAACCAGAAGTATGCAGAATACAATCACAGCAAAAAAAAAAAAAAAAAAAAAGAATACAGAATAATTATTTATTAATCTCTCTCTCTGCTTCAAAAGAGACAACAGTCTAATAGTCGAGATAAAATATCAGTTTTCTAACAGATATAGATATTTCAAGATGTCGTAACAAGGAAAAAAGTAAACTTAAAAAGCATTTGGAGAACACATTTCTCCAACGAGGCCGATGACCTAGCTCAGAATTTCTTAACGACGTGACCTGGTTCTGTCCCAAAATCTGGTGGCTTTCTTTGTCCCTGCTCCACATTTCCACCAAGTTGTATTTGACTAGCTGCTGCATTATCTGTCTAACAGACAAAAACAGCACTGAAGATACTCTACCTGTCGAATAATTCAATTAATCATGGGTGAACTCTATTAAGTCAATTCAAAGACCTGGAATTGAGAGTTCTGTTTCACCGACAAATTGTAGTGGTTTAGTCGACTCAGCTACCTTCTTCCTATTAAATGTCTGCAGTGAATGAGGTGTGATTGAAACAGAAAATTTTACTTGACACTATATGCAAAATAAGTATACTCATTAATTCATATATTCACATGGCAAAATGACAAGATTTATTTTTAGGATTCACAACAGTAAAAAGGCTCGTGAAGAAGAGTTGGACTCGTGCATGTTGAAAAGACTGACAGAACACCTTGTGTGTGTATGAGGATGACTGCTCGAGCTGGGAGCTGGAGGAGGGTTGTTGGCCTGGACCTCATGGCTCCAGGCTGTGTAGACAGGGTTCCTCATGACAGCCGTCACAGCAGGGCAAGGGGCAAAACTTCGTTGTGCAGGGTCTGGAGGACAAATAGTGGGATTAGACATCAACAAGTAGTAGTTATGTGACACTTCCATCCTATAAATATCAAGCCTTTATTAGTTCAATAGAAAAAACCCCAACAAATCGAAATCAACTTTCTATTTTTATTATTAGTGATCCATGCAGTGTTTGGAAATGTGAAAAAAAATGGAAAAAAGTGAACACATTAAGCTGTTCCCATAACTTACGTGATGCAATGCTACTGTAGCTTTTGGGTGCATATTGTACGCTGTACCGATTGGTTCGTATAGGAGAGAAACGTAACAAGTCCACTGGCTCTGGGGAGTGTTCATCGTTAGAGAAACTCTGTACCTGCAAGGAGCAAACGTACAGCTTGTAAGCCTTTTAATTTTTGAGGAAATAAGGGACACAAAATAATACAAACCATAGCATCTATAAAAATGTCAAATAGTAAATTCCTCAACATGTTCTTTAAATACTCAGTTACCTGAATGGGAACAGGAATGTGCAATGGAGTCACATTTCGACGTAGTGCTGGTGCTGATTTTGGCCGGTATCTCTTTTTTCCTTGCACTTCTGTCCTGTACCGGTTCTCCTCCTCTTCTTCCTCCTCAGCAGGTTTCTTGGAGCTGCCCTTGGCCTCTCCTGGAGGGCCATCATTGAAATAGCATTGGTTTCCCACCTCTCCCTTGTCCTTAGGATTCGTAGCTTGGGCAGGGGATGCCGGTGGTGTGCCGGTGGTAATGGTGGAGTCCGACGCGGAGCTGTTCTGCTGCCGATGCTTGAACCTAAACGAGTCGCTCCTTGCTGGTGGGGTGGGGGGTGTCTGAGCAGATTCAGACACTGAGCTCTGCGGTGAGTGAGACAGGGACATGTAGTCCAGTTTTTGGGCTGCATCAGGTCTCCTGAAAGCATTCATGTCAAAAATAGACTTCCTCTGTTTGGGCTTCTTATAGATGGACAGTTGGGTGTACTCTGAAACAGTTCCCACTATGACTTTAGGCCATGTGCCTCCACTGGGCTTGACTGGCGAGCTCTGCACTCGGTCCACAGCAGCCTGTGGTGAGCTGCAGTCGGACAGAAGAGGGGTGAAGGTAAAAGGCCGATGCTGGAGGTCCTGCCTCCGGTAGCAGAACTCTGGGTGGGGTTCCGAAGGACTATGTGAGGCAGAAAAGGAACGGGAATGCGGGGAACCATTGGAAAAGGGTTTGTGGTGGGAGTGAGTGCTGCCACTGCTGCTATTCAGGGAGTCACCGGTATCCTTGCAGGCTTCCTCCCCTCTGCTGCCAAAGTCACAGCTACAAATGTCAGTTTGTGTGGAACAATTGTGCTTAGAGTTTCTGCAGTTTCTCGTGTGGCCCTCACAGGACTGGAGTCGCGGGTTCTTTTCAGAGTCTCTCAAAGTTTCATATAAACTCTGGCCAGAACAGCTTTGGGGAAAGAACTGTGCAGGAAGAAATGTTGATAAATATACATTAAAATAGTTTAAATGCAATAAATAGCTTCCGATGAAATGGACGATCGCTGACATTTTTAACCAAGAACTTGAGATAGCATTTAAAAATTAAAGATACTGGTAGCAATTAAGGTTTAAGAAGACTTTGCATTGTCTATTAACCCAATGAGCATTTGCACGAAGTAAGCATTGTACAACTAGCACAAAGCCTGACTATTGGGAGTCTATTAGAAGAAACAGCAGTATGTGATGTTACAGTTGTGAGAAGTAAAACAGAGGAATCTGTATGTGTTTGGGCTACGGAGTTTTTACCTTCATGAGGGAGAGGCTGAGAGAATTTCGGCAGTTTCTCAGCAGAGACTCACATTCAGAGAGCGACTTGTTATCGAGCGCAATTCCATTGATCTGAGAAAAAAGAGAAAAAAAAAAAAAAAAGTCCCATAAATAAGAGCCTACTTACCTAGACATCATCATCATCATCGTACTCCATCTTGAAATGGCGTCTGCAAATGTGCTAGTTATGGTTAGAATTTAGATTACCAGTATCTGAGGTGCGCACATCCTCATTACACAACATTAACCATTAAAATGATGGCTGATGTGTACTTGGGTACAAAAATAGTGGCCACCTGCCCTTAAAAGAAATTAAGTCCCAAAAAATTCCTCGATTAGGATTATGGAGGTACTTTATTTTTTTAAAATATCAGATTCCTGTAAATAATGCAAGCCTTTTTTAATAATAAAGTGAGATCATCATACTGAATTCCCTGTCTCAAACATGTAGGTATGACATCAAGACAATTCAGGACTTAAGTAGGATTGTGAGACCTCCCAAAAACGAAGCTTAGACACATATTCAGTACAGTTACTGATACTGATATCAAAGCAGCCAGCTATGATAGAGTGCATGATGTAAGACTATAAGCAAATGATGGTCTATTAATGAATTTTGGGTCCTGGGCAGTGTTAAAGCTGCCAGGGATAAAATTATAGCATAAGGACAAATTACAATATAAAAGACAGATTCAGATCATAATGGAAGCCGTTTGGAATAACCGGCATATTCCAGACCAATAAAGTGTAACATATATGGTGGTCTAAAACTTAAATATAGTCAAGCCAAAAAATGATTCCCAGTCATGACTTTTTTTTTTTTTTTAATCCAACATAAAAGTGCTGAAATCAAAAGATAAGTAGACTACATAATTGTGTTATGGCCTGTATGTATGGTTTGTGTGACAAGGCCAAGTTTGGGAATGTGCTAGCTTACTTTCACTAACCTTTAATCCTAGTTTAACTGACAGATTTTATATTATCTGACATATGAAAATTACAAAACTATGTTAATAGTGTGCAGCAGTGTACTGTGAGCATCTTTGTATTGTAGCTGATATTTTGGTACCTCCAGTGAATTTTTAGTAATGTCAGATTTTACTTCATCTCAGAGGTCAGCCTCACTGGAAGCCCACAGTCTCCATTATATCCTCTCTATGTAACAGTGAAACTGGCTGCATTACCTCATGTTCATTGAAGTTATGAAATGTATACATATACACAACAAATTTCCTCTGTTTCAACACTGTACTTTGAAGGCAAGTAGTTGGAACATGCTGCAGTTGTGCTTGTCTTAAAACAACTTGAATGTGGTCAGTAGAGGGCACTAGAGACCACAGCCATCTCTTGATAACAAACAGGCTTTTATCAAACAAATGATAAACTTTTCAGTGATCATACTTACAGCTAACAGTCTGTCACCAATAGTGAGATTGCAGTCTTTAGCAGCTGGGCTGCCAGCAGCCAAAGTGGCAACAAACACTCCACTTTCCAAACCTAGTCCACTGTCTATGAGGAAAAACAATTAGAAAAAAAAAAAAAAACACACCCCAATTACCATCACATATACAGATAATTAAACGCAAATACTTTGCACTTTAATGTCATTACTAGCTTGTCAAGGCAGACATTATAACGGTGAAGTTTATTACTTATTTGGAAATTGAAGCTGACCTTTGTGTCCAGCTAAGTTTATCTGGATTGGAGTGATGATCCGTCCTCCTAGTGACTTTCTTCTACGAACCACCATATTAATCATGCCCTCACCACTCAACACAGCTTTGATCACCTGCTTCCTGTCTTTATTGGTCAGGTCCACGTCATTTATTTTAAGCAACCAGTCATTTACCCTGAACAGAAATAAGAGAGAATATAATAATAATGAAAAAGAAGCCAACTATGATGTGTTGTGTAAATTGACATGTATCAAAAATCTGATTTTCTGAGTGCTGCATACTAAATTTTACAAGTGAAAATATGAAAATGTGTTTCTATTCTCCAAATAAAGCTTATTATTAGAACCAAAACTCAGGTGTCAAATGACAAAGGGAAATCAAAACATTTATATACACTGAGGAGGAAAGTGACAGTTACCTTAATCTTCCCTCAGCAATACTTCCTTTATCCACCTTAGTTACAAATACACCACAGTCCCCTGGTAAATAGGGATCATTTACCCCTTCAGCAATATCAAATCCAAGTGCTTTCAAATCCATGTCCTGCAAAAATGAAAAATCACGAGGAATATTATGACTTTTTGATTCTGAATTAGTTCATTCATTAAGTGCAATTCTCTAAAGGCAAATCACATTTCTTAAAAAACAAAAAAGAAAACTAAATGATCCTTACTCTGTGCTTCTCAAATTCTACAACTTCTGTCTCCCACTCCATTGAGTCAGTGTCTATGGCTGAATCATGTGAACTGTGGGCCATCAGCTGACGATATCTTGCTTCCTTTTCCAGCTCATCTTCCAACTTTTCTCTGCAGGAAACATGAAATATGTAGCTCTTCAGTAAGTATTTCAAAGTAATTTGAACTGTCCTGTGTAAATAAAATTCATCCACTGGGTGGCACAAAAGATCATTAAGGAAGAGAAGCACTTTTAACACAAATATAAATCAATGAATAATATTCAAGTTTACCTAAAATAGAACACAAGACATTTATCTGTCTCAAAAACAACTTTTGGGAGAAATAACGCACTTTAGTTCTTTGAGTTCCCGCGTCGCATCGTTCTTCTGCTTTCTCATGTCATCCAGATTCCTCAGAGCGTCTGCCAGATCACTCACAGCTCTATCCCTTTCTCGTCTCAGGTTGTCACACAGTGTACTGAGTGATGCACATATTGTCATCAGGTGTCACAATAAAAAACACACAAGCTATTTTTGCCCAAGTCTCCTCGCAATGACATGCATCTACATCTATATTTTTAAAAAACAAATTCTTACCGAATGCTCTCTCTTTCTGCTACAATCTTGTCCCTCTCCTGGAAGGCCCAGTCCCGCCGACACTTGGCGACCTCAGCCTCCTGCAAGGCCTCCTTCAGCTCCTGCGAGATGGCCTCATACTGCTTCCTCAGAATCTCGATCTCCTTGGTGGCTCGTTCCATGTTCATGGTGGCAGAGTCCTGTTCCTGCAGGAGTAGATCAAATTGATGGGTGATAAATGTCACCGGAGAAGTGAAGGTGCTTTTAGTCCAATATGGTATTTGATAACATGTGGCAAATTCTTCTAAATTTGTGTCATAAGAAAGTATTTTCATCTTTCACCCACTCTGTACACTAACTTTGCAGTAATATTATACTCAACACATGTTTTTAATTATCAGCTTTACATCATTTTGGTGCGAGTTAAGCCTTGAAAGCTCATTGATGTAAATACCCGTTTGACAGCAGTCATCTTGACTTGACATGGCACAAACACAGATGTTACAAATTAGAATAATGAATCTTGTCCTCTATTGAGGTGAAGCTTTAATGTGATTAGTATCACCTGTGTTTACCTCTAGCAGCAGCCAGAATGGCTGCTGTGAGAAAGGTTTGTTTGAATAATAGATCATTTATTTTTTCTGCTTGTACACTAATCAATAGACTAAATAAAGTGCTTTGTTTTGGTTTTTTGGGTTTTTTTGGGGTTTTTTTTTTTTTAAATACAAGGTATTAATTACAAGCTATGAAGACATTTTGTTGCTTTTTTTAAGAAACAAAACTTTCAACTTAGCTGACTCCATCCATCCAAAAACAAATTTCTGTAAACTAAGATGTAGTTTCCATCTATGATGTATAAAACAGCCATAGACTGGATTAGGTATATAAACCAGATATAATAAAACAAATGTAAAACTCAGTCTGATGGTGTATCTAGAGCGCTTGCACTAGATACACTGTTGCATTAATTCCATTTCAGTCTACAGTTTTGCTTAACAATCCATTTCTGACGCAGTGCAGATTTCTGGTGTACTTGGAAGTGAGGGTGAGGCCTGTCACTACAATTATTGGTAATTTCCTAATGTAGGCATCCCTGACTTTTATAATTAATCTGACAATCACTGTAAACAGAATGATGGGTGAGTACACATTTCTCAACAGAAATCAATATGTAGAAACCAGCCAGCCGATTGAAGAAAAAATAAAATAAAATAAAAAACTACTACTATGTGAGATGGGATGAAGGGATTACTGTCAGAGAAATAAACCAATCCCTCCATTTGTGATGATAAATCATCTGTCCGTCTGGCTACCTGTCTGGCCTGGTAATACTCTTGCAACAGCTGGTCCCTCTGGATGATGGCCTCTGTCCTCTCCTTCCGGGCCACATCTCTTTCCTCACGCACTGTTTCGATGTCTTTGCAGGCCTGGTTCAGCTCCTTTTGGGCCTCAGCTTTGTCCTTGACCTCGTGACAGAATTTCTCCAGCAGCTCATTCTTTTCACAGATTGCTCGGTCCCTGTCCACCAGCGCTGAGGCCAGCTCCTTCATCAAAAAAAATAATAATAATAATAATAAAGAAAATAAAGAAAAAAAAAGTAAATTTCTATATCTTTTTAAATTTTTACCTTGAGAATTTTGGAATATTTTAATATGATTTGCATATTGTTGTACATTTCCTTTTATGCCAACGT
This sequence comes from Haplochromis burtoni, assembly GCF_018398535.1. Lineage (NCBI taxonomy): Eukaryota > Metazoa > Chordata > Actinopteri > Cichliformes > Cichlidae > Haplochromis > Haplochromis burtoni. The sequence goes on from NW_024582398.1 coordinate 1,078,570, forward strand.
GTTTCTTACATCGCTGTGATTCTGGAATTCCCTCCTTGGGGAGGAATACATTCTTATCTCAGCACAAAGATATGCTGCCAGACAAACTTCCTATTAGATGAAGAACTAAAGAATTTTGCTCCTCTTAAAAGGATTTTTTATGTATTTATTTTGGAGAGCTTCTCAAGTTCATTTTACACAGAAGAGTTAAAAAGCATAACCAAATTTCTCTTCCTGAACTGTGGGTTTTAATAGCAGTGATCATGACGTGGTTACTTTTTAGCCACCCTAAACCTTTGACTGTTGCCAAAAAGAATGACTTCAGCAGTTTAACGACAAGAGATATTTAAGACACAGATGTTACGCAAATGGTCATTCTTCATTAACAGTTTCACTTAAATTAAAAGGAGCCCTGTAAATCTGAAGAAATTAATTTCTTTATAGTGCATGTATATTTCCAAATGTCTCTTATCACAATAGTTATTCCTCCAGTGCTTTCTGATCCCGTCTGTGAAATGGTTAACCGTTTTCAGTTCTCACTGATGATCCCTCATTTTAGCTTTTACCTGTCGGAGAGCCTCCAGCTCCTCACTGGCCACCCGTCTCTCTGACGAAGTGCTCTTTAGCTTCGCCTCTGCCATCTCCAGACCCGTCTGGAGCCTGTCCACCTCTTTGATCACCTGATCCCGCTCACTCATGATCAAGCGATATTCACTGATTACAGAGTCCCGCTCCTCCTTGTACTTCTCGCTGTCCTTTGCCGCCTTGAGCTGCTGGGTCTTGAGCCGCGTCACCTCAGACTGCAGCCGTTCCATCTCTCGCTGTAGCTCCTTATTGTGGGCTGTGGCCTTGGATAGTTCTTGGTGGGTGTTGTCAAACCTGCATCAGGCAGGGATTAAGGAATGCAGTGGATTCAATGCCTCTATTAAACTCCAAAGGGTAAACATTTCTACTCCGTCTTGTGCTTAAAACATTAAAATCATGAACAATAAGATCATAGACTGATCAAATGTGGAATTTAAGCATCTAAAAAGAAAACTATAACTGGGAGGACATCCGCAAAGCTTCATCTGCCTTGGATTAAGCACATTTTAAGCACTGTGCAGATCTGACTTTGGCTCTGTACTCAAGTATTCAGTTTGTAGTATAATTTGCTGCAACTGCTTTTTAGTTTTTTTAACAGTTGCTCAGTTTTTGTGTGAAGTTTGTAGCCCTGCTGGCTTTGTAGACCTAATAATTCCAGCTTTACCTTCTTATTGAAGAAGAGTATTGCTGCTGATAGTGGATGGCAGCATCTCTTTGTTTCAGCAGCATGTCGAGTTGCTTCTGCAGCCGGTGGTTCTCTTCCTCAGCCTGGTCCAAACGACTCAAATCGGCATTGTGACTGGCCAACTTGTCATTGTAGTGCTTCCTCAGAGTCTCATAGTCACTCTTCACGGCCTCCAACTTGTCCACAGCTGTGTCGTAGAGCTTGTTAAGGACATCAGAGGAGCCCTCTCTCATTACCTGCAAATAGCATTAAGTCGGGTTATTTAACGAATTAGAGGGCAATAATGGGACTATATCAAGATAAGAGCTGATGCAGTCACTTGGAAAAAGTTATCCGGAATACTTTTCAACTCTGTTAGATGCTGAAATGTTGTGCTGTTTGATATAAATCTAAAGTGAAGTGCCTAAATCATTTAATTACCCGTTTCAGTGGAGATTAAACAAAATGTTACTTTAAACTGTTGAAATATCACTTGAACTGTAGTGAACCAGATGATAACTTGTATCTAGCTTCTTAACATACTATAGGGCAGTCTGCTTCTGATGCAAGCAGCAACTGGGGTATACTACATGCTTTTAGCATGAATGGATAAGCTTAACTACCATTAAAAATGTATTGCCATTCAATTTTACTAGTTCTGTGGGAACTGTACAGGAAGCAATCGCAGGAGACTGTGGTCGAAACAGTGATTAATGTTACCAGTTTCACCAATTAGCAACCACAGCTAAAAGATGAAGACGCTCAAATGTACAATAAGTACAGTCGACCTGACAGACAGAATTGCTGTCAAATCAGCTGAATAAACTTTTTGACTTGCTACCAGTAAGTTAATTAAGTTAATTTAGTTAATTAAGCACTGATGAGATCCAATGGACTCAGTCTGGCTTCATGTTTACAAATATTTTGTTTGTAACGTTTAAATTACTATTGAATCTAATCCAAATCATGAACAGAGTGCCAAAAACGGACAAACCAGGACACATTTAGACATGAAAAATTATAGTATGTAACTGGAATCTAACAACTGTACAATAAATGTCTTCTCTGGGCTGGCATCACTTAAAACTAATTTGACTCCTAATTTGACTGAGGCTGAACAGTAGTTTATGCAATGATGACATGACTTCTAGAGACAATGGGGAACGTATCCTTGCTATCAACTAGCCCTGTTATACACATTCTCCATGGTTATATAAGGCATTGCTAACATTTAATGATATGGTCTTGTGACTGCAGTCACGGTGAATGTCAGACTGAGTAATGGTGAGAGACTCAGGTCAAGTCATTTTTGTAATCTGAAAGAATGTTTTGATGGATGGAGACATGGAGAGGACAGAGCTTGTCTGACCCCATTTGTCTGAACAACATTGTCCTTTTGGACATAATGGTCACCGAGACAAGAGCAAATTAATGTCCATCTCAAATGTCAAGATCCAACTGATTTTATGTCAGCGGCCAACTAGAGATGGAAAGGGGTGTCTGCAAGTGTCTAGATAGTATATACCCATTTATGTTTTTGTGTCTGTATGTTGTTTGTGTCCCATTTTTAAGCATGAATGGTGACAGAACTGAAAAATTACACAGGCACCTGCTGGTGTAGCATCTTCATATCAGCTACTTCCCTCTGATCATCATCATGCAGCCTCCTGAGCTCCTCGCAGGCCTGTTTCACATGGTTGTGCTCCCTGACCAGCTGGATGTTGTCCTGTCTCAGCACCTCGAGCTCCTCTTTCAGCTGGGTGTGCTCGCTCACCAGACGGCTGTGCAGTGTACTGTGGAGATAGCAGAATGGGTACAATCAAACCATGGGTGCTGCCAGCGATTTTTAAAATCAGCATTTACAGCACTGAATATATACATCTCCATCTACTGTGTCTCTGGCAACATATATTCAGCTAGTAAATCAAAAAAATACACACACACACACACACACACACACACACACACACACAATTTGGATCGCACCAGTTAGCCACAGTGTAGGATGAAGAAAGTAAGTTAATACTTGAATTTAGTAGCTAAAAGCAGCTTCTTAAAAACATCTGAAATGTTTGCTGTAGCCAGTTATGTCACTGCAGCTCTGCTGATTTGTGGTCAGGACTCTAACTTGGCCACTGGGACATGATTTACTGTTGTTGTTGATTTGCTTTAGGCCATTGTTTTGCTGAATCACCGAAACTCTTACAAACTTCAGGTCATAAACTGCTGCCTTGACATTCTCCTGGAACAATTTCTCGGTGCAGTTTCAAAGTAAACTGCATAAATTAATGATTGCAAGGTATATTAGCCCTGAAGCAGAACATCAGTCCCAAACTATGACGCTTCTTCTGCCATGCCTTACTGCTGGTCTACAGATTATTCTGACAGACGTAAGCACCATCTTTTTGTTTTTTATGATTCTTTTTAAAAAAAATATTTTATTAGTCAAGAGCAATTTCGTCTCCTTTTTGGCCTTCTTCCATTGATACATCATGTTGATGAGATTTCTGTGGGTGCTTTCCACTTCCTCTTGTGTTGTTTGCCCTCTTCTTTCAGGATTTCATTACATATTGTTCTTCTGGTGTCATCTTTCCAGCACAATCACGTCAGTCTTATCTCCTTAACTGGAACACCCAACTCGAAGCAGGTTTTGAAGTAGCCAGCACAACAGTTTGCATACAAATCTTTTGTTGCAACTGGAAATGACTAACCGCTGCAGTTTGTGGTCAAACTAATCATTTCAGAACTACCTAAATATTAAATTACACAAAGTACCCCGTGTTGACATAATTTCACATTCACAAACTGTTTTTTGTGTGTTAACTTTCACAGATGGTTTTACTGTGTTCTACCTACAGGCAATTAAGAATCACTAATTAACCTAATCCTGTTCTTGTACTGTGGGAGGAAGCCGGAGTACCCGGAGAGAACCCATGCAAACATGGGAGAACATGCCCTTCAGACAGGAGGTGGAGTCAAACTCAAGACCTTGCTGAGAGCCAACAGTGCTAACCATCACACCACCGTGCTGTCACTAAAAACAATTAATTAATTCATTTAAAGCCACAGGGCTGTTGTGGTCTTCCTGTCACTATATTAACATTAATAGGAAAAAACAAAACAAAAAAAAAAAAACACCGCACCTCTTATGTAATAAAGCTTTAACTTGAAATTTTCTAAAACATGAATCACTAATAGGACTAATTGAAATTCTTCAGAATTACTAAGGGTTAATGGTTAAGTGTTTAGCGACTTAGTAATTTAAGTACAATATATAACTGCTAGACATGAATGTGATTTTCCATTGACAAAAACATGCTGCTTAGAGTGAATGTTTGAGTACAGAGGCAGAGAGGACATTGATAAATAAAGACTCTCTCTGATGTGCAAACAGGACGCAAAAGTACAGGCTTAAACACGGACATAATCCTTCATCTGTCTGTTTGCATTGGGGGCCAGATGTTGGTTCCCTACACTTCAGAGGCTGTATGGCATCATTAAAAATCATACAAATGGACTAGCCTTCCCTTCATGTCAACTCAGTACAGCTTATTTCACTAGACACCAAATGCTCCGTTCGCAGCATTATCCTCACGGCAAAGATGCTCTGCCGCATACACAGGATTCACATACTGATTACAGAGCATGCTTATGGTGAACTCTTTACAAAAGGGTAATACTTATAGAGCATATTTTAGTCTCTTCCCTCAACCTTTAGCCAGAAATGTATGATTTGCCCTGCTACTAAATAATACAAATAGTCCCCCCCCCCCCTCAAACAATCCCAAAGATTAAATCAAATTGAAGAAGACCTGTTGGGATTTTTATAGCTTAACTGAGATTTTGAACTGATATAAAGGCTTCATCCCTATCACTCTTGCAAAAATAAAATCTGTTCTACGCAATCTGCTGTGAATATGTGAGGAAGAACAGAATACTGGCTAAAAATGCTGCAGGCTGAGCTTGAATGCATACAGCACAAATGCACCGGCTGTTAAAAAATTTACAAAGTCCCCTAGTAGGCTTTCCACTTACTGGTAGAAGTCTGCTTTCTTCACAGCCTCCTCGCACCTCTTCAGGGTGGTGCTATGCTGGTTCTGCAGGGATTGCAGGTCTGCCATTGCCTTCATACACTGCAGCTTCAGACGCTCATAGTCATGACCTGCTTTTGCATTCGGTCTATTTCACAGAGCAGGAAACAGGGAAACACACTTGCATCAAAAACCAAGTTCTGAGATGCCACATGGGACAATGTGAGAGCCATAAGTGAGATAAACATGCAAACTTTGTACTTTTGGGAGCGTAAGGAAAGAGAAAGTTCAACTGTATCCTCACATCTTATGCTCAACTCTAAAACAAAACGAGCACAAGTTTACGTCAAATAGCTCTTGCTTTTTTTTGGCAGGGCTTTTAAATGCTCAAGAATGCAAAATACCTCTATCTAAAGAGTGCAGGTAGAAACAAGATTGCTCTGCTTTTCTGCAAATGTGTTGGAAAACAGGCTGTAGAATGAGACTAAAACACTACCTGCAGTCATCAAAGGTGGTTCCAGGTGAAGAGAGGGCGAGACGTTTGCGTAGCTCATCCCTTTCACGCGTCACCTGTCTCAACTCTAACAGAATGGTCTCCATTTTCTCATTCACTTGGTGGCTGTCCATGTGGGCAGGTGGAGGGGAGGACGCTTGAGCAGGAGTACCTGTGTGAGTCAGCATGTCACTGGTGGCTTGTGCCGATCGCAAAGTTCAAATGATGCGAGTGACGGGGTTCAGTGCAGTTTTATTTATGTCAGCTAGAGTGTATAGCTATATTTCAGTAAAAATGTAGTCTATGTTCATCTGAGCTTCAAACTTGGCTAAAGAAATAAAATACAAACATACAAGTTCATGATTATGTTACGGGTAAAGAGCTTGACCATTATTTTATTTAATCTATATAATCGCTTAGCCAAAGTCACTTAAATATTGTCTGTCATCACTGATCTACTCATTCAGTTTTGAATATACCACAGAAATAAACAGTGATAAACACTGGTTCAGCTTCAACAGCACAGACCAATCCTCTCTTCTAGAGTAGAAACAGATCTCGTGTGTGTATTTTTAAATCCTTGTCACATCTGTGTAATCACTTGCATGTGCTTAGAGTCTAAACAATTAGAAGCCGGCTGGTTCCTCAGAACAACAGTTTTTTTCTCCCACCCCTTTTCCAAAGAAGATTTTTTGGACCCATCTTTACCTTAAATCGTTAGTCATCATGAGTACCACACTCACCTAAGCTGCTGAGAGAGCTGCTGCTTTCTGAGTCCGATGGCATGGTGGACAAGACGCTGTAAGTGGACCCTGCAGCATGAACAGAAACATTAAAGTCAGGTCTAAGCGTACTCGACCGTGTCTGCTTTATGGTCAGATGATCATCTCCAGCATTGTATGGTACATCAAGGCAGTGCAGCTTGGGTTACATTCGGGAGCCTTTACTGAAAAAAGCCAGCTGGAGGAATAATAAGGTGGGACTTTCCCCAACTTGGGATGACGGGCCTGTGGGCTGACAGAGTGTAGCTAATTACCAGTTGGGCAGGGAGCTTGAATACATACTAGCCAGGGCCCCAAAGAGGCTGCAGCCTTAGAGCTTCTCCTTTTATCTCCTCTGACAACATCACACAGTCCCCCCCTTGTGAAAGGCCCTCTTTTATAGCTTACAGTGATTCATAATTAACGTTACAGAAAGGAAGCTTTATGTACACCACTGAACAATATGAAGAAGATGATGTTATTTCACACACCAATGTAAAAGTAATTCTTCAGTAGATTTTAAAAGAGAAAAGTATTTAAAAGGGAAATAACTGATGCAATCTGTGTGTGTCACGATCTACCAGAGTGTGCAATTTTCACAACAGATTCAGAAGAAACAATTAGCTTTTTACAACAACAGAGGAACAAATGGTTACACAAATGGTCAAGTCAATTAGAAATGTTGTCATTAAGTTACTATCTGGTCTGTCACCTTTTCTAAGAAAACAAGCAAAAACAAAAGATGTGTTGACTGCCTTCAGTATTTTGCCAAATAAGATGCCATTTATCAGTGGGAGTGGCCAATATTTATCTGCTACAGTACATCATGTTTTCACTACCAACAGTTCTAAAGCAGTGAGATGAAGAACTGGTACACTTTTAAAAATGAAAACATTTTAATTCTTCCCAGAAGTGGACTTCTCAGCAAATTCAGCCCAAGGTCAGAGCGTGCAATGCTGAGCTACATCTCCGACTCAACAGGCCTCAGTTAGCATGTTAAATGCTCAAGTTTATGACAGTATATTTGGATAAAGATGGAAAAACTATGGTAATAGGGATCTGTATTAAAATGCAAACATATGAAAATCAGCCAATAAATATTAATCTTTAGCTAGAAATTGTCATATCCCTCACAAAGCACACATTGATAAAATATCAGAGGGCATTGACTGCATAAATTACAGTAAAAGTAGAGCAAGGAATTGTTTAGCAATAGGTTTTTTCATTGACTATATTTTGTTAATCAAGTTGTTTCAAACGTGGTTATTTATCCTCTACAAGAAGGATTAGAATTTTATTGATGCCTGACTGCACACTGCTTGATCAAACAGCCAGCAGTGCACCTTTCCTGAGATCTTACTGCGCTGCTGTGGAGTGACCAGCTTATAGTTCAGTTACATCAGCAGCTTCCACTCCTGATGTAAAGTCTAGTGTAGACTTAGAGCATGACAAACGATTCTATTTACCCACGTCCCATTACTCTAAATCAACCCCTGACTGGCCATGTTCCCACTAACTAAATGAGTTGAGACTATGAGGAGCCCAGCTAACATGGCTCAACCCTCTATTTCCCACTGAAGGACAAAAAAAAGAAAGAAAGAAAAAGGAGAGACCGATCTCTCTTTGAGCTCTCTTTGTTCTCACTCTAGCTTAAGTTTCCCATGACTCTGAGCAGAGAGTGCCTCAATAGGCAAGGTGCACAATGTCATAACTCACTTACTTTTCTGCTCCGTGGAAGTCATGTGACCTGAGGTCTGACCCTGACCACTTAAGCATTTCATTTAGGTTGATCTCGTAGTTACGGTCACAGCCACTTGATCATCTATACACAATTTTATGGTATAAGAAGACCACTTCTCAAGAACAAATGGAAAGTGGGAAGACTGTCTTTAGTAGGAGTTTACTCTCAACTTGAACATTTCTTTTAAACGTGAGAACAGTCGCTCAAACGTAAAGTGCTGATCTTAAATCACATCTGGTACTATGTGCCACTAACAATAAATGAAAGATATTCTGAATGCTACCCCTTTCCATTAAAAGAATTATGCATTTTTCTACTTGCATCTTAAAGCTCCAACTTAAATATTGTATATAATGAGTAATTAATTGACAAAAGGGGGAAGATTACTTTCTAAGCAATAGATCAGAGTGTTGTCCATCAACAATGAATTTCAGAAAACCATAAAATACAGCTTTTAATGAGGTATATAATTCAGGCCCTTTTTTTGTCAACAGAAGGGTTAAGTTGGGCTTACTTATTTACTCCAGTATCATAGCACAGTCATGGTACAGTTATATAGCACTAAAAGCACAGGTTTTAATGTTGTAGTCACTCTGCTTTGTTCAATATCCCAGTATGCCCACCAAGTCTTTGACCTGATTTTAAAATGTTACCAGTAAACAAATGAGCCAACAACACATCCTTAAACAATACAAAATATATTAAGTAAAAATTGGACTTTATCTAAATTCCTTTCATATCAGTGGAGTTTCTCATAACTAAATTGTTCACACTCTATTCTAAAATAAACTCAGACATTAAACTTTCACCATGAAAACTCAGCACTCCTCTGCATACATGAACACAGATTATTATCACTCTGTCCAAACAACCTTTCAGTTGATTTAATAATTTGTAAACAAACTTTTAACTGGACAAATAAACCAATTAGCATTCAACTTAAAAAAAAAAAAAAAAAAAAAAAAAGAAATTTCTGTCAGTAGCAAAGCAACAGATGAAATTTTACTTGATCCCACTTAACTTCATCTCTGGAGATACATGTGAAAGACTTGGAAAGAAATTATTTGAAATACCACAATATGCATTTATGATGGTACTGCAACAATGACATATGTCCCTGCGGAGAAGCTATTCTAATTAAAGTAGAAGTCTGCTACGCGAGATAGATGTTAGAAGACTGAAAAGCATGCCGAACACAGACATCAGTTTTCTTCTACAGTCTACTTCTATAAATAAGTACACTCTGATATGTACTGTGGTATAAAGTTAATGAGTCACCGATTCTGCAATAACTACCCTCTGTGTCAACAGTTCAAAACCACTGGAGACAACTAGATTCTCTTCTTTCCGCCTAATAAAATCTAGAACGAAACCAAGAAATCGAGCTACATAACACTCGTTAATCGCTAACTGCAAAACACCTGCTCTTGTTTTGCAGTGACAAAGCAAAACTTCCCATGATACACACCCTTATAATGTGCAGCCATTGTGTTATTCTTCCTTAAGAAACGATGAGAACAATCTAAACAGAAAGGTCTCCGCTGACAAGCCTTAGAGCTATAGTTATGTGAAACTACAAAGTATCTTTATTTAAAAAACAAAAACAAAAACAAAAAAAACACACAAACAAATAAAAACAAACAAACAACCAAGCCCTCGGCAATACACACCCTGTTCGGTACTATAGGCATCATATTTACATCATGTGGAACTTTTTGTAGGTCAGTGATTAAAGGATATATTTAGCATTCATGTTATAAGCATTTGAACAGGCAGGGTTTACCAACATGTGGCTCTCATATTTTTTTGGGGTGACTTGTCAATTACTGCAACTGGCTCCTGATGGTGCATATTATGTAAAAACATAGGTTGCTTTTCTCTGGAAAGGCCCGTCTTTTGGCCACACAGTGGAGGAACCTGTCTGCCCAGTAGCAGAAGACAGCTCAGCCCATGTGTGTCCTGTGTGACTACCAACGGGGATTTGCACACTACTATGACTAGCCCAGAACATGCTCATGTACAAAGCTCTTTGGAACTAGAGAGCCTATCAGTACTCAGTTCTAGATCCACTGCACAATTGTGAAATGCAGCGCAAAAATGAGAAGGCTCAGAAAAACTAACAGAAGTGTCCAGCTTGCGTTCTCTTATGAATTATGCCAAAATAATGCATAATTAACACCTGGTAGCTAACTGAGTATGACGCGATAGCAAACAAGAAAGCAACTGGATGGATGTTCCTTTTTTTGTTTGTTTGTTTTTCAAATGTCAAAGTGCAACAGAAGTGCTGAGTAAGGGTCATATGTCAGAGTGCATGCATTATGCTATTGCATAAGATGTCAGGTAAAGTCCAGAGAATACATCATTACTGTTTCAGCATACAAAGAATGCAATAAGAGATTTATGATGAACACAAAAAATAGAGAGTATATCTATAGTTTGTGGATTTATCTGTGAATAAAATCACATGCATGCATTTATCACTTAGTTAGAAAAAGGGTGATTATCCACATAGAAAACAGAACTATTACAAAGTTATTATAAACTAATCTGCAATTTGTGCCATTATGAGACCATATTATCTCAGAGGCTTATCCTTACTTCAAGATATATTTAGTAACCATCAGATAAACTTAAGGGTTAAATAATAAGGGTCGAAGGTGGAACCCCCGATACCTTGGAACATTAAATGTTGTGTAAGATGCAGTTTTAGTTCACCTCTTAAGACAAGCCAACAGTCCATATATTAATGTATCCCGAGCAGGCAGGATGAATATTCTCTAAAAAGTGTATCTGATCACTGATAAATAAAAGAGTTTTGAGATCCTGTGTTTCTGGTAATGCTTAAAAGTTACTCTATCATCCAGCTAATTCAGATTCGGAAGGACAACTGCATCTGAATTAGGTTGAGATATTTAAGAATATCAAGACAGTGCATCCCAAATCCAATGTTGCAGTATCTTGCAACATCTGGTTTCATACGTGTATCAAATCCAAAGATTTATCACTTAAAAGTCCCAATCCATCCATAATGTTTAAATAAAACTGCCACTAAACCAGACGAACTGAATCAATCAGAAACTCCTTGCCAGGGGTCATACTTCTGAAATAATTTCAGTTCCACAAGCACTATACCATTACACTATACAGTATCGTGTTAGTAGTAAACCTATACTATACTGACAAATCCACAGAGAAACTAATTTTCTGTACATCTGCTGTGGAGTATTACAGTAGGTGGACAAAGGCAATTTTGAATCCATTCACAAGTTTATAATAAAACAATAGTTTGCTGAATCCCTTTAAGTTGCAACATTGTAAAGACAGTAGAATTAGTTATTTAAAAGGTAATTTACTTACCGGTGCTGACATAATCTTAACTGTAGTTTCACACCAAAAACAAATCAAACTGATGCCCTTTATTCTCCAGTTTATATCCCCCTCGAGTAATTCATTGCACAGTGCGCACTAAAACGCATTTGATTCATCTCTCATTCGTTTGACTATGACAGTGGGTTATTGATTCCCACACACAGTCAGTCCCTCCCTACATTGATTGAGTCTTTTTAGGTCCATTAAATGCTTTCACAAAAAAAGCTAGCAGGCTGTACTTTTGGTGACATGCTAAATGAAACAAGCACAGTAGTGAGAGTGTAAATAGGCATCAGGTCACATGATTGTGCCCTGAAAAGTCATGCCCTTCATCAAATTGTCATAAGGTCAATAGCACTAATGTTTGTTAGATCATGCTCAGGAGAGGATCGAAAACAGGTTGGATCATAAGCAATATCAAAAGCAAGGGGCCCAAACACACCGTTTCACTGTATTTTAGATAAATCCCTAACTTCTGACACGTCGCCCCTTCTTCATAAACACTATACTCTTATAACAATTTAATTAGGAGGTCGTTAACACTTTAATTGTTTCTCACCACTCGTATGATCCACTGGTCCAATGCCATCCAGCAATAAAGATTGCAGGTGAGGGTGTGTTGTCTCCAGAGCAGTGCAAAACTCTGCGAAATGGTCCCCGTCTTTACTCATTAGTAGCTTCAGCAGAAGGTCCACTTTTTCGGAGTTGGAGGTGCAGTTGTGCTCCAGCTCGTAGCGCTCTGGCTGGCTAAGGGTCCCGCAGTGAGCCAACGCGTCCACAACTCTGTCCACATCTGTTATTGACTCCACCAAGTTCTGGTAACATTTCTCCAACAACTCTTTGTGCTTGGGCTCCATCTCCTCTCCGCTTCGCTCGTCCGCTGTTTACCAGCTCGGGACAAACCCAGCCTTTTAATCTTTCTGGTAGTCAACTTAACTTCGGGCTACTGCCGTGACTCTGCGAAACTACCCCGTTCGACCCAGTCAGGACGGTTTTCAACCCGAATTGACGGATACACAAGAAGTAGCCATATTTGTTGCCCAAGGCTGTTGACTGCATGAAGATGACAACACATTTTCCCAACCGCCGCTCTCTATCCTTTTCGGAAAAATGACGCCTCTGCCTCTTTAAGCCCCGCTTTGCCTGCGCTACGGAAACAACCTCGGCGTCAAATCAAGTTCTTTAGTCATGTTGAAAAGTGTGGAAACTCTCCAGGAGCGCTCTCAGTCAGACTACAAACTCCGCCATGTCTCACCGTTCGAGCAGCTGTAACCCTGTGCCAATCATATTTCCGTGCAATGGACATTTAAGGTAAACGTGGGCGGGGCTTTTTTTTTAGACGCACCTGGCTTCCCGCCGCTATAATTACCGCTGTAATTATTACCACAACTTATGTAATACTGGTTCTGCGCTTTCTGTGTGAGTTAGTTATGTGGAAGGCATTCAAGAATGCCAATAAAAACACACTAAAACAATACTGACGGGCTTGTTTTCACTCACAAGTATTTTTTTTTTTTTTTTTTTTTAGCTGAGGACCATTTAATTTTCATTATTATGCCCAGTTTTTGAAAGTTTACACACCCTTCCCAAAAAGCTAAAATGATGCAAATTATATAAACCCCACATTTAATTGCAAAATAAGTGTAATAATATAACGTATTAGGTTTAAGCTTTTACTTTTTTGGGGCCAAAATCTTTCGAGAGTGTTGGACTTTTACTCCTGTGTTGCATCATTTCTTGTTAAGAAAGAAAATGTTTGAAAACTCTTGCTTTATTTTAAAGAAAAAAATGCGTTGTACTTCCCTTGTTGTATAACTAGTTTCCCAGTGTGCCAAATATGTTCAGTGTTTGTTGGAATACTAGCAGACTGGTGTAGACTTTAACTGCTGATCATGCTTCTGTAGTACATGCACAGTGTAGTGGAATAACCAAGGTCTTCCCTGAAAAAGACCACAGTGCCAGTAGGGCAGCAAAACCTGCACAGATTTGCAGGTAACTCATATCATGTGCACTAATGCACACCCATGGAAGATGTTGGCTTTTGTATTGCTACAAACCTTTGTATTGGTCACTCTTTTACATCTTATCCATAATATTTAAAAATGTAAAGAATTAAAAATCTAGTTTAGACATTTTTTCTTGGTGAACGTACTGAAGAACTACGTTTGCTAAGAATGAGAAGTATTTCTGAACCAGTGACGTGCTTTCGGTCTGTTTTGAATACAGCGCTGTTCAAGGGTCATTCATTGTTGGTTTTTGACCTTTTATGTAGCTCATTATGTACCAGAGACTTCCTGAATTACTTCCCCTAGTGTTTTCGGATGTGATTGATGATATTGGAGACCTCATAGTTAAATTAAGAAGTCACCTTTATAGTCTACACAGTTGCAATATCAGGCATTTAGCTTACTTTTTTGCTATATAGAGATCTATATAGCAGTGATTATATGACAAAGTGTTACTATTAAATTATTAACTGAGCGCTGGGTAAGCATTTATTCTTTTCCAGCTTTAGATGAACCATTTCCTCATCCACCCAGTGGTTTCATAAAGTAACAGAATCAACCTTAAACATTTCCAGAGTGTAATTGTATTAAGTGAAGTATATAAACTGTTTAAAACATTAGTTGGGAAGCTTTGATGACTCTTTCAGCATCCTTTACAAAAGATAACATGAGGTTCTCAGGGTCTAATGAAATTTGTCTTCATAGGTGACAAAAAGTCAGAGATATTTCTGTGACTGGTGGTTCCTTAACCCTCTTGTGCAGCAAGAAGAATATGAAGGGTGATAAAATAAAATCATATATATTCTGTTGAACAAGATCATTTTTCACTTCTCAGTTTTTCTAGTGAAATACTGTTTCTGGCCGACAAATGTACTTTTGGTGAAACAGTGACTGATCACATGTCAGCTCTACAGTAAAGCCTACTGATGAAAGGTTGTGCACTGCTCTAAAATCACAAAATTACCAGATGATCTTCTCCTCTGAATTTTCTTATTATTATTTATTCTAATGATAATTACTAACTGGCTGAAGGTTTTAATAAAATAAAATAACTATATGCCAGTAGACACATTGTATTAGATACGGTGGATGACACTTATTATGACTTTGTTGTACATTTTATAAGAGTTTATCATATGTTTCTACTATCACATCAAGTCATACCATGTAATACAGTGATTCACTCTCCAAAACACAGCTAATGATTAGGTAGCAATTTTATGGATGCAAATTCAAACACATTTAACACTTAAGCAGTTTTAAATGTAAATATTACTAGATTACAAATTGGACATTGCTTGACTTCTTCTTAAAACCCAGTCTGCTCAGAAAATCCCACACATACATTGTGGGCATCTGAATAGGCTATTATTTGATTACAAGGGAAATCTAGCAGCTCTTATTTCATGATTTGATCTCTCTTTTTTGTGAGGAGATTATACCTCCAGATTGTAGTTGCCTGTTTCTCATCTGGATTGTCCCCTGACACAACTGCCCCGCTCTGCAAGCTTTATTCTGCTCCACATAATCCATCAGGTCTCAAAGGAGGGAGACGTCACAAAAAGATAAAATCCTTACGGAAACTAAATTGTTTAGAATCAGACAGCAATATTAAATGTAAGATTATATGTCTATATCTATATGTGTTCACAGCTAAACTGGAGATGTGTGGAAATCTACTTAAAGTTTGTTTATGATAATTGCTAGTACTTTTTAACATAGAGCTAGAGCGTATTCCCTTTATGAGGATTTTCACTCTTAGCTAGAGCTTGCTAAAGCTTAACTTGGTAGACAGTGTGCCTATACATTTCCCCTCTTAAATTCGAAACAGCTTTAACAATTATGTAACAACTGCACTAATTTCTTTTCCCTGCAGGGAAATCTATTCACCGCTTACCGAGAAAACAAGTTGCAATGTTTAGGAATTATGTAAATTCCTAAAAGCATCAAACAGATTCAAAACACTGAAATCTTGCATTTGCTTTTAACATTAAGTGGGAGCAATTTATAGAGTTCTACGCTGTCTTCTGGTATATTGCTTCTCCTGCCACACAAATAAAAGCATATGGTTGGACAGGATTTATTTTCTCACTCTGTCAAAAATCAGAGGAAGAGCCTCAAGCCCCACAGGCTGCCACTCTGCATGCTGGATAGTGATATCTGCTGCTACATCTCATTATGTGTTGTTCATCTAATCCTTGGGTTTGTAATTTGCTTATATGCACTCATGAAGTTTAAAGCAGGATTAGGTCCCTGGCAACCAAATGTCACTTAGCTGCACAATCCTCACTGGATGGCTGGAGAAAATCCACTGCAAATAAAAAAAGAAATTGCTCAATACTTACTCACACTGATTGTTTATATGATAGTATTAAAAGGCTGGTGATGAACTGCAGATTTACTGCGTCTGAAATAAACTTTTATTGAGACCTTTGTTTTGTGATATTACAAGTTTTAAGAGAAGATCTTAAAATTTCATTACAAGTAATATAAGAAAAAAAGCCTCAGGCTAAGGCCTAGTTCAGGCTGCTCTTCACAGCTATTGCACCTTCCACTTGGCCCAGTGACGTGGACAGACGTCTTTGTGTCCCAAGCTCCATAAAGAGTGCATCATCCACTATGCCATCACATCTACAAGTTAATAATTAAAGCACTTTGTCTAGAAATCAGGATCACGGAAGTGTTCTGTCCTCCTCTTAAAGTAAAAGCAAGCTAAATGGAAGCCCTCCTCTCTCCCCCGTGTGATTTCACTTTGACCTATATCTTTCACGAGATATCAGTGCAAAATCTTAGCTAGAGAGAAAATACACAAATGCCAACATCAAATATTTATCATTCTTTGTCCTCAGGCTGGTGGACTGTTTTCATTTCGGGTGTATATGAAAAGTTAGAAAGTGTACAAGAAGCAAGGTTCGCAAAGAACCTATTTGTCTCACGAACACATCCCCTCTGAGGCTACACTTCGAGGCCACTGAACACAACAGAAAGACAACTTTAGGACACTCGTGTCTCCAATATGGACACTATTTATAGCCTTGAGAAAAGCTCTATGAAGCTCCGCTCCATATCACTTGAGCTTCAAAGCACACCTGAATGAATTTCTCTCCCCTTCTCAGATTATAAAGCAAACACGCACGCACAAACAGAACTTATGTAAGCCACATTATTCACACCTTTTGACAAGAGGCTGCCGCTCATGATGCTCAGAGGTGGAGGGGGCTTACCCACTCGCTGTAATACAGACCTAGGTGGTGCAAATGAGACTGGCTTTGACATGCAAATCGCTCATTGTGCATCTGCTTAGAGCACAAAATCCACACGCAGTCATTTTTCATGCAAAACACACAATCCCATTTCACAAAGAAAACGTGCCAAAAATTTTTTTTATTGAAATCAAAGGTGGTTGTTTTTCCTTTTTTTTCTTAAGGCATCCACTGAATTTTGACAATTATTATGTTACAAAGCAAAGTAGTTAGTGCAGGAAATACTCAGCAAAAGTTAGTTCAGGCAGATCAATTCTACAGAGGTGAGATAGTTTGTGTGAACTAAGAGCCCTCTGCTGGCAGTAAAGCATACAAATCAGCAAAGGACACTGTTGAAAGACTAAACAAAATATTGAGAAACAGAATATGGATAACTTCCTGTAGCCATACAGCTAAGATTATCGAATGTTTGCTAGCCAAAACAAAAGAAAATAATTGCGTAGGTCCACAGGCTTACTCGAACGGCACAATATGATCTGTCTTTAGGCTTTGGCGTTTCAGCACTGAGTGAAAGGTAAATAATTGTTGATTGGCAATAAGCTAATTTGCATAGACTTGGAAGCAAGAGTTAAATTTCAGTTAACTAAAACAAACACCCATTACAGAAGAGATGCAAATATTATTTCTTACATTCAGAGAATGATTGATTGATTGAGATATGATCATATGCATATACAATAATAACATACACCTTTGTAAGTAGGTACACACAGTTGCGATGCTTGGCAATACATTCACAAAGCGCTGTACTAAATATTTCTTTCTATATGGATTGCAAAAATTAGTCACATGGCACACTAGCTCTTTTTCAGATCTTACTT
Source organism: Haplochromis burtoni (assembly GCF_018398535.1). Classification (NCBI taxonomy): domain Eukaryota; kingdom Metazoa; phylum Chordata; class Actinopteri; order Cichliformes; family Cichlidae; genus Haplochromis; species Haplochromis burtoni. Next base: position 1,096,283 of record NW_024582398.1, read on the forward strand.
TCTTTTTACTTTGTGAAGTTCTACTGTTACCCCAAAATAGGTTTCCTACAAACTAAAGTACACTTTAACTATTATTGTGTAATATAGTCATTGCAGTAATTTAGTTAATTTCAGGCACACACACATTTTGTTGGCTACCACTCAACCTTTTGTGTAAAAAGAATAATATTAATGCACCTTTAAAATATGAATAAATGCAATACAGTAGCAAACACTATGTAATTTAAGAGAATCAAAAATATATATGTTGATTTGATGTAATAATCAGAAAAATGGCACTAAATGCATGCAACAAATGGAATATAAGGTCATATAACATTGTTTCAGTGTGGATGTATATGATGTCCTTTTGAGACACGCTCCTTTGGGGTCTTGGTGCTTTTTAGTCACTACCTCCACACAGCTTCAACAGCAGCTTCTTGTAATCCCCAGAGGTATCACCCTGAGAAATCCAGAGAAAGCGCATCACATAACAAGCACACGGTGATTAAGCTTTGATCGTCAAAATGACAAAAACAGTGGGACTTACTGAGATATCAGTGTACAGTGATTTTCCGTAGGTCTTCAGATACTCCTGCCTGATGTCCAACATATCTACCTCGGAGCGGGACACCATGACACGGATGAGGGTTCTGTCCTTTGTCCCTGCTCCCTGTGAGCACAATGTAATACCTCGTTTATGTCTTCTCCATTCTCTCTTCACAAAATCAGAGCACTAAACTAATTATCCGAGGGATGACAGACAACAGATGTACCTTCATGGCCTTATTGAGCCTCTCTGCAAAGTAACCGGGGGTGTTCTTGATGCACTTCACTAAAAAAAGTCAAATGAAAGATAAATAAAGGAGCAGAAGATGCTGTTGTACATATAAACCAACAAGACATAGCACGCTTAAAAAGAAAAGACCGTGAAAATTGAATGGATGGAACATGAGACACTTCTGTACATATTTAGTTTATATTGTGTCCGCCAATAAGGTTGTGTAACTGACCCAATTTGTGGTTTTACTACCTTGGTTATTTTTAATGAATGCAGAGCACAAACAACATGAGATCTACAGCATCTACAGGTCTACAGCAGCAGAAGACCATTCCTGTCAGCTAAGAACAGGAAACTAAGGCTACAGTTTGCGCAGGCTCACGTCTGAGTCTCGATTCTGCTGCAGTACTCAAATGGCAGGTTCTGAATTTAAGGTAAATAACATAAAAGTGTAGACCAATCGGGCCTTGCATAAACGGTTCAGGCTGGTGAAGGCTTTGAAGGACGTTTTCTTGGCAGACTGTGGGCTCCACAGTACCAACCGAGCACTGTTTAAATGTTGCAATGTGTCAGGTCTGTCAAGTCTAACCTGGTGTAGATCCCTGACGTATACCTACCTAGAAATGTAAGTGCATGTTGTAGTTGCTATATACATTTAACAAACTACACTTGTGAGCTTGCTTGGCGAGCTTATGGTGCCAGTCAACACTTTCAACACTTATGATGAAAGTCGCCAGTGAATGAGGGTGTCGTATCCTCTTCCTCAGTTTAAGTCTTTACCTCATTTATATTTCTAGCTTTAATATACAGCTGGAAATATAACTTAGTTGATTCTACAAAGCCCTCAAGAAGTGTTTGCTGACATTTAACAGACTGAAGAATCAGTTTCTAATTTTAAAATGCCTCATAAAAACCAATGTGTAGTCTTCAGTCTGTCTTGCCACCATTTGCTTTCAATCATGTATTTAGGTCAAACAGCTGCCTGTATTGCACCTGCATAGTATTTATAGGAAAGTCTTGCAGAACAACCTCAACCAGTGGCTTTAATATATACTTAAAGCTTTTGCATGTCTTTGGAAAGTCGCTTCAGTTTGTTCCGGGCTTGGAAAAAAGAGATCCAGAGAACGTACCCACAGCCACCATGCCAGACTCAAGATTGCCAGACATTTCCCCGCAGATGCTCTTCTCAATGTCCTTCCCGCACATATGCTGGTACTCCTGAAAGACTATTCAAAGACAAGATACACAAGCATGACAGTTACAATGTAATTCTTTAAAGGTTTAAAAGCATATGTGCTAAAGCGATTCTATTTATGACACTGAAAACAAAATAGTAAACTTCCTGAGCTACACACCTGCCCTAAGGTGAGGCTTGCTGCGAGCACACAGGATGGCATTAAACTGAGACTCATCAGTTCCCACCTTATTTTCTCCTGCTGCATACAGTTTCTGAGGAAAGAAGGAGAAGGATGATTATGGCTTGCATTTGCTTTCAGAGAGCGTTGAGGACACGAAGCCATCTTTAAACAAGTACCTGAGCATCCTGTTTGGCCAAAGAGATGTCAACATTTGGCCTTTCATCACGATTTCCCTAGAGAGAATAGAAGGAAGTAGCATTGAGAGCAGAAAAACATTATGTGGCACAGTGCAGAAGTTAGGTCAGAACTTCCCTTTATGAGAAAGCTCTTTGTAAGTCCAGCAAAATGTGCTGATGCTACCTGACAGAGAGACACCAGGAGTCTGCGAAAGTGTCCAGACGTGTCGCTGCTAATAGAATCCTCCAGGCTCTTCCCGTACTCTGGAAGGAAGGAGGGGCTTTTTAGGAAAATATATTCATTTCCATAATATTTGCATAGGACATTTCAGACACTGACTTTTTCAGAATTCATTATTTACCTGTTGATCAAATAAGCCTGCTCAGCTTAAAGCAAAATATACCCTTATATTAATAAAAAATTTTAAAAAAAACAGGTCTTAATAATGTCTTCCAACAAGAATTTGAATAAAAAGTAGAAAAGCCAACATTAAAACTCACCAGCTTTGTAGATTCTGGCAATTTCCTGAATCTCTGAATTGGAGCGTGATGACAAAATCTCAATGAGACAAGCCTCATCAGTTCCTGCACCCTAAAACAATTACAGAAAAGCATAGCGAATGTGATCAACATTCATTTGTAGCCAGCCATTTCACATTCACTTATTTTCCTAATGCACGATGAGCGAGATATTGTGGTTTGGGCAGGAAAACCAAAACTGAAACCATTTACTGAGACAACCGCATGAGCTTCCAACCTTTATAGCCTCTCTGAGTTCAGATGCATCAAATTGGGCTGGAGTCTTCAGCATGGCAAGAACCAGATCTTCAAAGTTTCCAGTTAGCTCAGACTTCAGATCCTTGGTTAAATCCTAAGCAGAAAAACAGAAACATCTGACTGCAAAGTCAGCTAAGATAAAACTGTCACAAAAGCATTATTATTTATGAAAGTACCTTTCCGTAAGTAGTTTTATAAGCTGCTATCAATGGAACCCTCTGCTTTTTTGAACGATTTCCCAGAAGTTCAATAATGGCATTTTCATCGGTGCCTGTCAAGATGTTATTTTGTTAGAATCAATTTATGATGTGTAAAAGGAGAAGGAGCAAATGAACTGCTAATGGGAAACAATATTATATCTGATGGGTTTAGCATACTCAAATGCATATTTTACTGACCAAAACCCTTCATTGCCTTTCGAAGAACTTCAACATCCTTCAGTGGATCAGCCCCTGGAAAGTCTTTAATAGAACCCCTGTACCCTGTCTAAAAAGCATAAGAAATGATAAACATATATATAAATAAATTATACATATATCTGACATGATAAAATTCAACACAGTAACAAGTGTGTATGCTGTGGTAATTCTATTTGTGTTAAATACCACAGCATGCACCTGCCACATCTTACAGGCATGGCAGGGCCCTGAGGGTTGGAGGGACCCCCACTTCCATATCCAGGCATTGAAGGGTTAGTGGCAGGTGCTCCTGGGTAACCTGGCATGGGTTGGCCTGGGGAAGGGCCTCCTGGATATCCCTGCGGAGCTCCTCCTGGCTGCAAATGAAGGACAGCTAAGTACATGGTGACAAATGCATATTAAACAAATAAGGTTCAGATGGGAATGGTAAAGATAAGGAAACTTAAACAAATGAGATTTAGCCTGAGCCAGTCCATATAGTATTAGCGAGCTGACACGTAAGAGGTGAAGAGTGAGATAAGAATTTACATACCGCTCCATAGCCACCTGGTGCTGCACCCCAGCCTCCACCTGAAAGAAAATATTGGCTTAAAGAAAGAATAGTACCTCACAAATGTAATCTGTCATGCTGCCTTCTTGGAGCCTCACCTGCTGGAGGCATGGATGGATAACCTCCTGCTCCAGGCTGAGCAGGGTATCCACCAGCTTGGGGAGGGAAGCCTCCAGCTGGAGCGGGGTAACCACCCCCCTGGGGTGGATAACCCCCTGCTGCTGGTGGGTAACCACCTGCCTGGGGTGGGTATCCGCCTGCCTGTGGGGGGAAGCCTCCTGCTGCAGGTGGATAGCCACCTGCTGCAGGGGGGTAGCCACCTGCTGCAGGAGGGTAGCCACCTGCTGCTGGTGGATAGCCACCTGCTTGGGGAGGATATGCCCCTGGTTGAGGCGGGTAGCCTCCCGCCTGTTGTGGGTATCCTCCAGACTGAGGAGGGTATCCTGGGTAGCTCATCTTCAAAACCTGGAGGTGAAATAAAGCTGGAGACTATCACTGTGTAAATATTTGTTTTTTATGTAAAACTTTTTCAGGGAATTTATGTTTTTGTCTAAAGAATGTTTACTGAATGGGCTCGTTAAATCTCATATAGAGCAGAAACAAAACAAACATTTTCCCCAAGACAATAGGAAATTGTTTAAATGTCTCTCACCACTTCCACTGATCCGTATCCCTGTCATATGATAATGACATTGCAATGTGTTCACTGTTTATGAAACTGTGCAACTTTTGCTTCCCCATTCTCAGAAAACAATATAATATAAACCCTCAATAATGCGAACAAGCAACAGTTGCCAAATATTAATAAGTAATAATGTTATTTGGACAAAGCTGATTAGAAAAAAATTAGAAGTAAAGCGGGTCATCTGCTAAGTGAAAGGTGAGTGGTTTAATACCTGAATCTTATAGTCTGCATGTCAAAGAAATTCTAAACAGAACAAATTTTGTTCAGGGCAAAAGATAATGAGCTGCTGAGCTATATGCAAAGCATGCTTTCTGTAACTTCAAAACTGTCATTGTGCATACCAGCAGGAAAATATTTTGGGTTTGTGTTTGTGAAGTGAAACTATCAAACAGTTTGAGTGTGAAGTTGAAGCAATGTCCATACAGTTTAAAAAGATGTCTAAAGATATGATTTTCATGAGTTAAAACGAAGACAAAAATGCTTGAATTTCAATGAATGTACCTATTTACTACGTTGTTATTCTTTATCTGTTCATATTTTGCAATGTGTCGATAAAAGACCTTCCTTCCTTAAAAAGGAATGCATGTATTTTGCAAGAACAAATGCGTAAACACAACTTAAAAAGTTAACGACAGCCAAACAAAAGACGATTTTTCGAAATTACTGATTTTAGTTTGAACAGAAAGACTAAGGGTGTGTTACAAATGAGTTCTTGGAAAACATTTGGTTGCTGACACTCCCTTGCTTTTCAGGTTTTATTTTCTCAGTATTTTGAAACAATGCCACAGGCACTCGTAGTAAATACCACCAGTTAGGCAACAGAAAAAATACGTAAGCGAGGGGGAACTCACATAAATTCCTACAGTAATTAAAAACAACTAACTGTTGTATGTGTAGTACATGTTTCGACTTTGAACGTCGAAAAGCTCTTTTAACGTCAAAAGCAGTAAAATCAAAGTCCTTATACTCGTGAGAGCATCACAGGCCTGCATTTTCTCAACTAACCAGCTGTGATTTTACTGTTCAATAATAAACGCATAATAATAAAAACCTTGGCCCGTTCGTGATGGTAAGAAGCATTAAGTGATTTAACCGTGTGCCCTGACGCAGAAGAGCAGAAACGACCCAGCCGTCCGTTAACGTTACACAACACTTTCCAACCGAGTTACTGCTTTAGCATGTAGCATCCGGCCTGGGCGACTAATAAAATATTTATTTTAATTCCTTACATACATTTTACAAGCGCTAGCGTGCCGCTGTGACGTCCCCAAAGCAGAAAGTTAATTGCTAGTTGCTATCTGGTAACGTCACCATTAAACGGCTGTTTGTTTGATCAGGCAAAGCTAAACGAAACAAAAATAAGTCAACAGCCAAAAAATGAGCCGCTACATTTCTGCAAGTTCCTCGCTTTTGTTTATTGCAACGTAAAGAAATATTTGTTTTAAATATATTGCAGTGGAAAAAACTATAGATTAGAGTTACTTACTTGGCAGATGCGGGCGTCAGATCCAGGAAGAGCCAGGCAGGGAGAGACCAGCCTGAATGTGGGTGGGTCCTAGTTTCCGTGCTAGCAGTAATAACCTTTGCTTTGCTTGTTGTTACCGCTGGAGATAGAGACCACTGTTGAGTCAGAGGGCTGTGATGTGTCATTCTCTCCACACTGAGCACTGGAACATTGTTTGGCTTTAATTGATTAAAGTTGCTTCCATACAGGGACAAAAACCAAAAGATGATTTGTAACTTAATAACAAAACATTAAAAGTGTTTTATAATGAATCTACCCCCCCAATGGAACCTGTGTATCTATGCAAACAGGGGATTTCTGTGTATGCACTGCAAATGCCCCAAGCTTCCACATCACACTTGTTTACTTTTTAAATTTCTATTTTCATGTCTCTGGGCCACATGACCTCTTGTATAATACAAATTGTTATTTAAAAAAGCATGAATCATAGCGGGTAGGACATCCCCAGACCTTTCATTTGGATCGTAATTTAGATTATTTTGAGCCTCCAAAAATGAATGGTTAAACACATTATTAAAAAAAAAAACAAAACACGCGTGGGCAATAAAAAAAACCCACTATTTTACAAGTCATGGGGTTATTACATGTTTTAGCACGACATTTTAGCTTTCTTACTGAATTAGTCAGTATGAAGCACTAGATGGCAGCAGCCCACTTCCTCATTATAATCCACTGGGCTTTTCATTTGAGCTAACACCAAAGCAATTTTGTGTGCGTTTTATATCTGGAAATCATTAATTATAGTAAACATGAAGAAGTTTATCGACACTCTCACGAATGAAGGAATTGAAAACCCGACATGAAGTTTAGATATTAAACAAAAGAAATATAAAGCACTTTTGTAAATATGTGAAATCTCATATAAGTTTAATGTGGCTTTTTTAAAAAAAAATTATCATCATCACTTGCGTTATATTTAGACGATTAAACAAGTACAGAGAAGTTCCCTTCTTAATACAGATGCCAGCGAAGGTAATCAGAAAGAGATGCAAACTCATGTTGGCCCTCCTATTCTCTGTGACGCAACGCAGAGTCCTTGCCTGTTTGCTGCTCCAGTCCTCCAGCTGCCATACAGCCTTTCCATTTCAAACTTACACCGAGCCCCTCCCGTGACTTCTCTCCTGTTAGTGGAGTCCTCCTCCCAGGGCTTCCCCCAGGTGAACACACGCAGAGATTAAGCCCAGTCAGGCGCTGCAGGGGGATGACTGGAAGAAGTTGGGTTGTCCAGAGAAACCGGCGGTTCTGACGGTGCTGTTTTAAGAGGAGAGGCGCAGACCTCCAGAAGACACCATGATGTCTGCCGTAGAGACTGGTGTGTACCAGCCCGCGCAGCTTCTCAGCTGGGTCTACATGTCCTTACAAGACACGCCGAGTAGCGCTTTTGACGGCTTCAAAGTCGAGTCGGACTCCTCTCCTCTGGACGTGAGCACCTCCAAGCGCAGCGCAGCTGATCTGAGCTCCAACTATCTCAACAACTTCTTCCATCTGAGCAGTGAGGTAGAACGCATGTGATGCTGTCTCAATCATTAAGTTGCGATGGCAGGTTATTATCTCCGTATTTGGATTAAATCTTTATCTTTAATGTTATTTTTTATTTATTTATTTATTTGCTGCAAGTCTCTCCCTGAATGTTCTTCTCAGATATTTCAGCCTTGGTTACTTTGCTGCCCATACTGCAAACCTCACCTGCATGCCTTCATTTGGGTTGCCCTGCGGTGACTGGGTAGCATATGAATATGCGTTTTGTACCCAGATATAGTGCCTGAGTGTGTTCAGACTGTTCTGGTGTCAGCCAGATGGGGGAATGGTAGGTTGAGAAAGATCTCTCACAAGCTTAGCCACCCCAACCCCTTGGCCTCTGCATGGTTAGAGCGGTATACAGTGTTAATTCAGTGCTTAATAAACTACTGACTAATTGAAGAAAGGGATAAGGATTTTTTTTAAACAAACTGAGTACTTTGTGATGTTTTCTTTAAATTTTGACATCTAAATCCACAAGTTTTTACTTGAGACATGAGACATTTCCACATATCTGGCGTGTGTGCTTTAACTTCACGCATGCCAAGATATCTAGTGGTTTGCTGTCTCTTGCATAAGATCTCACTGCTCTAAAGCACATGTGCATCTGACCACAATTCGTTATTGTGCGATGCCTTCAGAGTAAACAGTGTCCGCAGGCTGTTCTTCATGTTGGTTGGCCCTGCAGTGCCATAGCACCCATCTCCTCTAGAAGCACAATGATGCTGATTATGTCGTGCCAGAAGAACCATTTGTAAGAATGCATGACAAAGGCATTTTGTTCTAATGAGGAAATGGACACTATTGGTTCACACAGTAAGGACTGCACATCTGCAGAAATCAAATAAGGTTGGCTACTGTCAGGGAGACAAACAGGAGAATCAATCAGGGTGATGGACTGACAGACCCCGTGAAATGTTCTTTTATAGCAGAGTCACAACAATAACCTTCTGTAACTTTCTGTGTTTTGGGGATATGGCAAACACTCTTGTGTAGAGCTAAAACTGATGAAATGAGTAAAATCAAAAATTAAACAACCATCTGTCAAACAAAAAAGCCAAAATCTGCTAACTCCAAAGTAAAAATCTTACAGTTTTTACCTCTGATAGTTGAGTATTTCTGTGTTTTGATTGATTTTGAAGCTATTTGAATACACTACCTTGGCCTTTTGGAAGTTATGTTGGGCATTACTTATGAGCTTCGTACATTTGTAGACATAGTTAAGAGCGCGTATCAATGGAAAAATAATTATGATTTGTTTGGGTGGGGGGCGTTGCTTTTCTCTGACAGAGCTTGAACAATAATTTCTACAAGAGGACTTCACCTTATGGATCTCTCAACAATATTGTGGATGGCCTGAGCTCACTGGCAGACCATTTCTCAGACCTTTCCCTGTCTCCTGAGACACGGAAGCCCAGCAAAAGGCCGCCACCCAACTACCTATGCCACCTTTGTTTCAACAAAGGACACTACATCAAAGACTGCCCTCAGGTGAGACACACAGTGACACTTTACATCAAACAGCTGCACAATATGTGGCTCATTTGAGCTGTCTATCAAACGCATGTGAAGTGCTGCATGAATAATACATTTGTAAAGTAAATGTGATGACAAATCCAACAAATCACATCCAGTTTCTTCGTCACATTTCTAGGTATTCTTTCACAATTGTACTGCACTCAATTTAAACTCTACATTCCAAGTTAGAGTATTATGTTTGTATTATTATTATTTTTTTAGTGTGAAATACAGTCCTCAGCACATATTTGAAGGTGTACCACCACAGGTTGGTAATGAGCAGCAGATGCCAGATTGGATCTCGGTGCTGGCCTTAATGAAAGATGATAGGTTTTTCTGTGGAACTAGGCACGACCTCCACTCCAAACATGAAAGAAATATTACCAGTGCTTTATGTGCAGCTGTGGTTCCCCATTGATCATGTTCTGAAGGAAATGCTTGACATTTGTTAGGTGTAATAGAAATAATAAAATGACTGATGGACAGGATGTGTCCAAGAAACAAAGAAGCAAAAACTTGAATTTAAAATAGCAGGTCAACTTTTACTAATCAAATGTATCTATACCACCCATCCATCCTTTTTTCTGCTTATCCAACTGAATCACACACACACACACTCTCTGTCTAGCGATATATAGATAGATATCTTGTAATACCATGTCACACAGGATATCCCTCTCCAAACATGGCTAGTGATTAGGTAGCTTTTTTTTTTTTAAGTAGAAATTGCTTTCTTTTGCAAAATCTGAAAGCAGCAACCTCCTTTTATAATACCACAGACTATAATACTGGGTGATCAGTTTCAGTTATTTCAGTGTTTGTCAAGTTTCATCTATCAGAAAAGCCAAGTTAAACATATTTTTAAGAATATCAATCTCTTTTTGGGGGTGACATATAACAATAGCAGTTTGAGACTTTCAGAAAAAGTCAAAAGAAGATTGCTATTCCATTTGCAGCAAATCATATTTGGCTCCGTTCTGGGAGTTTCCCACCTTTCCATGTGCATGGAAAGTCCAGTATGAGGAGAGCAACAGCAGACCCTCAAGCACAAACAGCATGGAAAAATAAAAATGGGTTAAAAGTTGGTTTGAAGTAGTTATAAGCAGGTTAAAGTTAATTAAATAGTAAACCCAATGTGATCACCTTTTAACAGCTACCAAGATTTTAGGCTGAGATTTTGCACTGAACCAAGACTATGCTAACCGATGCCAAATCACAGTTAATTAGATAAAACATTTAAAGCATGTTATTAATAACACAAGGTAGCCTTTTTTTTAAAACGGTGTGACAAATACCTGTTAGGTGTGCTTAAACCCATTTGCTTTCTTGTGAATGGGAATGCTGCTAGCTTTATGTCTGTAAAGCTAGTAGCATAGAAATACTATAGACTGTGAGCCAGTGTTAGCATAAAGACGGGAAATGGGGAGAGCCAGTTTAGCTCTGTCAAAAAGAACACAACTGCTTATAATTACTGGTTTTATGCTTTTTGCAAAAATCAAACATTGTAGATAGCATTACTATGCTTTAGAGGAGCTGGTAGGGAATCTAGTGATTCTACCCTACACCAATTGTTGCTCTTTTTATGCTAAGCTAAATTAAGCTATCATTCCAGATGACCTACATTTTTTAATGTGAGAGTGATATCAAACTTCTTATCTATTTCTTAATATATAAGGAATAAACACATTCTCCAAACAATTCTTTCACTCAAAAACAATGAGTACGAATCTCTTTTTTCTCCCTCGAGTTTGATCGTTCTCTCCTAAAGTCTTGACTCTGCCAACACATGGTAGATTAGTGTACTCTAGCACAGAATACAGCCCATATAGGAATGTAAGGAATGCTGACAGCACATGTGCAGTGACTTTATAGCTCTTCGCACATTCACATCTGTGAACACCTGCCAATTGCTATGAAAAGTAGGTGTATATTCTGTATTTTTCTTTGGTGTCATGAATCACATCTTCATCTAAGTGTATCAAAGAAGGTCCTAATCACACACTTTAAAGCCACAGACACTTGGTAGAAATATTGACAACCCTTCCTGTTATGCTATTGGTCCTTTACAAGCTTCTGACTCAATCATCTCACAAGCTTTGATGTTTCTTAGATGTTCTATATGAAAACTTAGTTCTAACTTTTCACTTGTGATTTTATCCAACATTGAACACAAAAAGCTCACTCCTTGACAAGCACTCCTTTAAAACCGAATAGCAATGGGTCTGGAGCCTTTACTAGCTGACAGTGGGCAAAAAGCATGGGCTAACACAGAAATTAAGATAACTATACATTATCAGATCCACATATACAAATCAGGAATGTGTTTGGACTGTGGACGAAGCTGTAGCAACCAGTGAAAGTGGGTAAATGTAGAAACTTAACACAACAGGCTACGAGTGGAGCTCTAACGAAGCAGCAGTAACTATTGTGCCGTTGTGCTTTACACAACTTGAGGTTTAGAAGTTTTATGAGATAAGCTGCGTCACAATCTTCATCTGTAAGTTGTGATTATCTGTTTGTACCTTGGTGTATTGTGAGTAAGTCTTTCGGCTGAGTCTGACGCTAGGAGACAGAGAACATTTTGTGGAGCTGCAGTGGATAGGAATCAAAGGATGTCATGGCTCAGTAAGATGAGAGAAGGATCCACACAGGAAGTCTGTGCCTGAAGCCTTAAAAGCATTTTCTGGAACATCAAGTCTAAAATTATACGACGAATACATGGCAGGTAATGAAAAAAAATAAAACGTTTTAGGTATAAGAGAAAATGCTAATGCTGCCATTTGGCATTTCAATAGTTAACATCGTGCTGACAGCACTGTGGAGCGTTGGGTTACTTGCTTCATGAGACGATTGAAACGTCAAAGGAATTGTCAGAGATATTTACGATTCTGCTTTATTGCTATACTCTTTAAATTATGCAAAATCTGGAAACCATTTTTCCTCCTGGCTTTTTGCCACTCTTGCTCTGCTTTAGAAAAATGATGTCAGATTTTATCATGTGTTGCTAATATTTCAGACCCAAAGGGATGATGACGGAGCTGTCGCCATGACAAAAGGTCTCTTTAGTTGAAGTTGTGATGAACGTTCGTCTGAAGCTGTGCCTAATCAACAAACTGCTTTTTGTTCTCGCTGGTTGGAATCTGAGGCATTTTTAGCCAACTGAAGTTTAGTATGCTTTTAGTATGCTTTTGATGTCTTAGGATTGCAGAAAAATAGTTTAAAAAAAGTTAAAAATCCTTCATACTATATTGTCTTTAAGATTCACATTTCCAAGCAAACGACAGGTACTCATCGAGGGTTTACGTGGTTTTTCCTTTTAACCTAGAGTCACATTTTAATGTCCTCATCCCAGTTAAGTAGCTCGACCTGCTTACAGTAAAGAAAGTACACAAGTGACAGAGTGCTGACAGTAAATGGGTGCGTGGTGGGAAGGGCCTGTGATAAATAAGGAGAGCATTGTTTCTGCAGAGGGGCTGTGGAACCAAAGGTCAGGAAGTCAGGCTGTATTGTTCGCACAGTGCTGCTTGGCTGGAGTCATCTCTGTCTCTCTCGCCTTTCTGTCAGTGCAGGGCAGTGGCGAACGAACTCTAGCTACAGTGAGATGACTGCATCCGTTTTTGCAAACTTCTGGGTAACATAGGAAGTGCATGTAGGTCTTTACTGTTACAGTTTAATCACACTTGAATAGAGGGGAAAAGTCTGCTTTGAAAATTAGTTGCAGAGATTACAAAAGAAACTTCTTGATCTGATCATTGGCCTTTGAACATAAACATATTTTTAGTTCTCAGTCTTTTTAGTCTGTGCTGCGCCACTTAAATGTCCAACATTTAACATAATGTTAATTTGTTGTGTTTGCACTTTCTATTTTTAGATGTAAGACAAGATACACAGTGTTAATAATTATCATGCAAGATAATGATAGGCAGATGTTTTATTTTTATTTTTGGATCAACACAGTCCAGCTGTTTGCTTGTGTTTAAAGTCTTTTAGCTAGACGTAGATCTATATGTTTGCATACAGGCATACAGGCCAGTCAGCATTCTGATCTTGGCAATGATGCATTTACCAAAAAACCAAAAGTTTAAACATAAAACAGTATTCAACTGTATTTGGTACTTCTGAGAAATGTAATTTGACTATAAAATGAAATTACAGGAGGATGATCTCAATATTTACAAAGTTTTTAATTGACTGAAATTAGGTGAGTATCAGATTCGTTTTGGGCTGGATAAAGTGAACGACGCTGAACTGGACAATCTCATGTAACCCTGTCTGATTACTGTTGCTGTGGTCCTTTTGTTTTCACTGGTGATAACTGTCTTATCTACACACAATATCCTGCCTGGCACTTCTGGTTAAACATCTGCTGAGGATGATGCAAAAGATAGGGGAAACCCTGGAATTCAGGATAGATAGCCTTCATATGATAAAGAGTATCGTCGGCTCAAGGCTAAGGAACCCATATAGGAAAAATGCTGTAGAGATCACTTTTATTATGTTACTCAAACACATATTGAACTGAAATTGGACATATTTTGCTGTTCCAACCCACCATCTGTTCCTGTCATTCAGTCTTTTGAGAAACATAATACCTATAGTTCAGTGGAGCTCAGTCAGATTCTGGACCAATCAAATTGCTTGGTCCCCCCCAGACTCCTGCATTTGAGAAAGATGCATAGAAAATGTCCATATGTCTGTGTGATAATCATTCTCCTTGCTCTGTGTGCTTTCAACACTGGGTCTGATTGATTAAAACTCTACAGCACTACGTCGGAAAATACAGAACCAGTCATCTGCTCTTTGGCCTCCAGATGTTTGTATCTAATCATATTCATGTTGGATTAAAGAAAAGTTCATCCACTCTGTGTTTTAAATGTGCAACATTTGTAGAAAAGCTTTGCAGAAAGATCACAGCTTCGGGCTGTATCTGCATAAAAGAATCTTTTGACATCTTGATGTTTCCGTAAGTGGAACATTTGGCCTTGATTTGCTCTGGAAAAGAGGAAACACCATTGTGTAAGACATAAGTCAGCATCTACTGGCCAGGAAGAGACTGATATCTTATTTCCTCGAATCACTGCTCTGTGGTTTGAGCCCACGGTCGTGGTGAAGCTGCTAGAAAAACTTTATTTTAAACTCGGGATGAGAATAGAAGTTTTAAGTTGAGGACCTATGACACATTGAGAGCACGAACCAAACAGCTTCATCTATTCAAAACGAGTCAAAGTAAAGCAAGTTAGAGCAATTCTTCAGAGAACAGTGCATAAGTCGACACATCCTATATTTTAAGTGGTAGGCACGCCACTAGGTTTGCAAAAGACTGTGGCATATTTGTTTGTTATATGGAGTTTTTATCCTTTTTTTTATTTAGCTGGAATACAGCTGATGTATCAGATGTTAAATTATTATTTCATTATTTCTTCATAACAGCTGTGAACCCCTAGGGCATCCAAACTTACTCAGATGTGTTGATTATTTATGAATTGGAACATTTGTTTCAGTTTTTAAAATATGCACTATGGTGAAAAAGACAGCCTTGTAAAAGTTGCTCAGGTTTAAAAGTAGGCACGTCGTAATGTTATCACTTTTAAAATAAGCAGCTGCTCAACAAACTAGAATCCAGCCTAAGATGATGTCTTCTAATTAGTTTTGTTTGACAAATGCTGCTAAAGCCCTAAATATTTGTTTGATAATCACATAAAACTAAAAAGCAGCACATCGTCATATTTGAGAAGCCTTAACCAGTTGAATTTTGGTTTACTGCTGCCATCAAATTTGTCCTCTTAAACACGCAGCTGTTTTAATAGTCTCTCTTTGGGGCTCGTGGGAATTGAGGCATTTGTTGCTCTTAACCCTCCTGGAGAGTTGATTTCACAAGATAATGAAAACTATCTTTTAAATCAGCACAAGAGTCTTTAAAACACAGGCGACCTTTTGCTGCGGTGGTCAGCCCAGGCATGATTGTGTTGTTTTGCTTTGCTTAACAGCTGGACTTCTCCGTGGATGCTGTGGGGGTCTGACACAAATTAAACCCAGCGAGGGACAGAGTGTGGTGGGTTTGTTAGTGTGGAGTAATTGACCACATGGTATCCAGTAGGCTTAGCTGTGCTGAGTTCTCCAGGATGAATTCTCTCGTGGGGGTATGGGAGTAGGGGAGAGTGAATGAGGGACTGGCGAATGGAGACGGGGGAGGGGGGGGGGGATTTGGAGTAGTCCATTGTTTATCCTGATGGTTTCCAGATGATGGCAGAGGGAGGCAGCCACCTCCTGGGTCTCTCTCACCAGGCTACAAGGATCTGGGCCAAGCTTATCTGCTGCAGCCTACAAATCTGGCTTTACATCCCTCTATGCAGTCTGGGGCTAATTTAAATAAGACAACATAAGTATTGGCTGTGAAACTGAATATGTTATAATTCACATAATAAATGAATTTCACAACTTATTTATCTTAAAAGAGTTTCTCATATGTGGTTTCAGACTGAAAGGTTTTGGGGTTTTAGGCCTGCTGTTTGTTTCTATGTGTTTTATTTTCTGTGTATGACAAAGAAAATTGAATTGAATGAAAATTGTTCTCAGAAACTGCACCAAGTCTAAAAAACACAGGCAATGGAAGTAAAGTAACCTCTGCAAACAAAGACCAAACCCAGCTGCCTTAGCTGATATTAGTATTGCTGCAGTCCTTAACTTTTCTACATATCAGGAATGCAGATTTTGATATAGCACACAGCAGAAGGAGAAGATAGCTTCTGCTGTGTGCTATATCAGGAACTGCTTCAAAGGGAATTACTTCAAATGGCTTGTAACTGCTGGAAAAATGCTGCCTAAATGAAATGAAAGGCATAAGAAGGCGTAACTTAATTACACGTACTATTTACACATGGACACAACTGTGTACAGGCTTTTTACTGAAAATCTTAAGCCTCATCAGTAATGGTCTCAGTGGGAGTGGGGCTGTCAAGAAGCCATTCTTAAGGAAGGGAAACAGGCGGAAAAGGATGAGATATGCCAAATTACACAAGAACTGGACTGAAAATCAGTTGCAACAGGTCTTGTGGAGTGATGAATTTAAATTTGAAATGTCTGATTCAAAACAGCATCAGTATGTAAGGAGGAGGTGGAACAGTGAGTGTCAACAGTAATCTATAAAACATGGTGGAGACTCTGGTTTTGGGCTGTATTTCAGTCAGTGGTGTTGGAGATTGTGTCAGAACTGATGAAATGAAGAGCGCAGAAATGTATTTTCAAAGATTTATCCACCATGCAAAACCATCTGGAAAGCATCTGTTTGTCAGTGGCTTCATTTTTGAAGATGACAGTGATCCCAAACACGCTACCAATAAAGTAAAAGCTTATCTGGATAGAAAAAAAAACACAGTAGGATAGTGTAAGTCATGGATTGGCCTCCCCAGAGCCCAGACCTTAACATTTTTGAAGCAGTGTGCAATCATCTTCACAGAGAACAGAGCAAAAGGCAGCCAACATCTAAAGAAGAGCTTTGAATGTCCTTCAAATAGCCTGGAGAAGTATTCCTGAAGCCTACTTAAAGAAATTACAAGAAAGAATAAAGTCTTACTAAGAGAGTTCAGCCTGATGTGTGTATATACAGTGTCATATGTATGCGAAAATGGCCCACTGATCTGATGGATTCAGTCAATCTTTCCTGCTTTCCATTGAGAGTGTCCATTCACTTCCAGGTCAAAAGTGTGTTTTCATTTGTTGGCTGTCAGTTTGACATCTTTGATGAGGGCAGTGGAAACTACAGCGTGTGCAGTGCCCCTCGCTGCCCTGTGGGCTCCAGACTTTAGGTAGAGTTTGTTTTGCTTGTTTTGAAGAGTGAAAGCTGTTTCCTTCTTCAGGAAAACGATAATCTGTCTGCTGTCTCTGTATGCTTGAGAACAAGGGCAAGCATCAAAAGCGATCTCCCACAGTGCCCCTTGGTGGCCGAATGAGGCAAACACATGCTTCAAAATGATTCACAGCGCATTTAGCAGTTAGAGATTTGGCTGATGGAACTTCACAACCTGTTTTCACATATTAAGGCCTGGAAATGAATAAAATTGGAAATGATCAGTGAGAAGCTTTGAACCTGACATATGTTTCTGCGGTGAAATAAAAGCAAAGCATTATGTGAACTTCTCTGTTGTTGTGGATTCAGGCCTGATTCGATCTTAATTTTGACTTGCCCTACTTTTCATCCAAGATGCTTTTAATTCAAACCAGTCTTGTCGAGAGGATTTTCTTTTTTCTTTTCGGTGATGGGCTTAGAATTTTGTCATGTTACACCAGTGCAGAGTTCATCTGGGTTTTATTTCCTCCCTGCTAAGGTTTTTGTGTTCTGATTGGAGGATTGTGGCCAGCTGGGAGGGATGACTGATAGCCTAAGGTATTTGTCCTATAGAAGTAAGCCCTCTCCAATTGGTCCCTCCGCAGGCTAGGGCCTCCTTTACAGTCTCCTGGGAACACAGCTGGAGGGAGGGAGTTCATTTCTAATGGGAAAGCTGAGACTCTTTTTGTGTCCAGCAAATAAATTACAACATACAATATCATCTAACATCTTTGGAATTAACCACTGAAACTTTTCTGTTTGCTTTCATAGAACCAAGAGTCTTGTAATTTCCTACACTATCCCTCTAAAATAAGTTTCCTTTGATTAGATTACTTTGTAATATAAGTCAATCCTTTTAGGATTGTTAAAGCACCAAAGCAAATTATTTGACAAAACATAATCATCCCATTGCTGAAAAAAAAACCCTCTCCATAAATTCTCCTGACCACCAACAGTTCTGCTATCAGGATGTTTTATAATTACATGAAGCTTTGAACTGGCTGCCATGCAAAGAAAAAATAGGTCATTGCATAGGTTTTCCCCGTTAAAAGTGGTGATAGGCATGTATAATTTTTCTTCTTTTCAGGCTCGACCCAAAGGCGAGGGCCTGACCCCTTATCAGGGAAAAAAGAGGTGTTTTGGAGAGTATAAATGTCCAAAATGCAAGAGGAAGTGGATGAGCGGGAACTCCTGGGCCAACATGGGACAAGAATGTATCAAGTGCCACATCAACGTTTACCCTCACAAGCAGGTAATGCATCAGAACACAGGGCATCAGGAGACTGGGACATCTCATTGGTCCTGCACATCAAATCTTTACATGTATTCAATCTATGCAATCAAATCCACTTTTTTGTAGCTTGACCATTGAGGCCAGGACTGACTTTAAAAAGGTGAATTGTTCAAATTTTGGATACATTAGCTGCAGATACCTCTGTCTTATCCTTATATAAGCTTACAAATGGCATAGCTTGTCTGTTTCTCATGTCTTTCTTGGACCTAGGACTAATTGGCAATTTCTGTATATGCAGGTCATTAATTTCCAGTTTCTTTGTTCCAGAGACCTCTGGAGAAGCCGGATGGGTTGGATGTGTCTGACCAGAGTAAAGAGCATCCGCAGCACCTGTGTGAAAAATGCAAAGTCCTTGGCTACTACTGCCGCCGAGTGCAATAACACATTCAGTTTGCCTAACACACTGCTCCAAAGCTTCATGAAACACACATAGCTACGACAGCTATATTTTAGTTACTAAAGCTACAACATCTATAGTGCAGTAATGCATCTTACGCTTTCATGAAATACCCTCTGACTCTGGTTTCAGTAGTATCAGTGGAGAAGAGTACTTTGTGTTTGCTGGGTTCTTGTAAGCTACTCGGTTTTCATTATGTGAATATTCATTTGAAGTCTGAACTTTGAGCCAACTGTGAATTAAGAAACTTTACTTTCTTCACTTGTGAGCAACTTCTTGGAACAGCTTTCATATAGAGGTTCTTTTACATGTGTGTATATTTCAGAAATAACTTAAATGTTTTTGTATAAAATATGCAAGTCTACCAAGACGGTTATGCAGTAATAATGTATATCTGCCTTTTCCTCTGTATTATTAGTATTGGTGGGTACATCATTTTTCTAATATATGTTTTAAGCCATACTATTTTGTTGAATATTACTCTTTGTGAAGGAATATATTAGTCAACTAACATTAAGTTCTTTTATACTACGTGCTACAGTTTATGGGGAAAACACTCGTCAGGTAGTTTGTGGCTCCAAAGTTTTAAATATGCAGTGTAGAAATTTTTCTAATAGTAACTTACAGCAACTGTATTTTGGCACCCAGTGCTAAAAGACTCGCCAAAGTGCTTATGGTCATAATGTAGTATATAACATGTGACAGTAAAAAAAAGTGAATGTAACAAACGGTGATAAGTGAAGGGTTGCATGTGAGTGGTGCTTTTCAGGGTATTTTTCACTGGACTTGCTAATAAATGAGTATGGAACAGAAATACCCTTTAACTTGTAAACTGTGTTAAATTTAATGTGCCTTCATTTGTATAACCCATGAGATGGATGCTTCTCTATTGAACTATTTGCATTAAAATTGATTTAAACGTGATCGGTTTCTGATCTCATCTCTACATCTCAAGTAAGGATGTAAGCACATCATATCATGAGGGGGACTACAGAGAATAACTTACTGATATATGGCTTCAGTATCATCAAATACAATCACAGGTAATCTTATAATTAAAAAAATAAAATGATCTGCCTCCATCCATCCTTTGCATCCTCTTTTGTCACACCAAGCCTGTGTGTTCTTCCTCTTTTCCTCCTGCCTAACAACTCTAAATTTCCACATTCTGTGAACATCTGTCAGCCTGTCCATTACACTATATACAAGAGATCAATGTAGTTTAAAGTGAAGTTAATCCTTACTTCACGTTAAACTCATGTCATTCCTATCACATCTCAGTCATTTTGTTGCCCACATACACTTTCTGCCACTCTTTTTCTTCATACAATACCATAGCTCCTCTCTTTGTACCTCATTGTATTTTTTCTACATATACAAATTGTACCTGCTTCTGAACTTCTCCTCAGGATAGTTCAGAAAGAATATTTTTCCAACATCTCCAATAAAATGTAGGCACTACTGAAATAAGTTTTATTTCAGCCAGTTTGCTGACGTGCAAAATTTCATTTTTAAGGAAATTTTAAATTTTTACACCTTTGTTAAAAATCACATGTTTAGAAAAGGGTTTTGTTTTTACAAATGTATGCCCCTTTTTTGCAAAATTAGTTCAAGTTTATATTGCTAAATTCACAAGCTTTGTCACATATCAGGATCATTCATTATTTTTGATCGATCAAGTTCACATTTAAAGCAAACACGTGTGTTGGCCATTACTTGAGGTAATACAGCATATAAACACAAAAACCTAAACAAAAAATGTTCTGAAATGATCTACTGTCAGCAAACAGAGATAGCACCCTGTTCGCTGACTGAAGAAAGACCCTCTTTCACTCTTGCATTTATTGAAATTACAGCAGGAGATGAGACTACGGACACGTCCACACGGAGTCTAGTCGAGCTGTCCACAGTCTGTGATAGTGATCTTCTTGGAGGTTCGCCCAGTCCGTGAACCGTAAGACTCCACTCTCTCGACTACATCCATTCCCTCCTTCACGCTGCCAAAGACAACATGCTTGCCATCCAGCCTAAATGAAGAAGACGCTTATTTTAATATAGCTGCCCTGGATAATGACATGATCCATGAAGCACCTACGGAGTCTGACCGACTCACATTTTATTAGGTGGAGCCACAGACTGATGAAAAAGAACTTCACTAGCTTCATCTCCTACATTTTATGATGTTTATCAGTACGTACCATTGTGTTTTAGCTGTGCAGATGAAGAACTGGGATCCATTGGTGTTTGGTCCAGCATTGGCCATAGACAAGATACCTTACAATTGAACAAATTCATTCATTAAAGTACGTATTTTCACTTAAGCCACACATCTACACAACATATTATATAGCACACTCAAATATCACCGTCAGAAAATCCACCATTTAAAATGTTGCCACCTGGTGGCAGAAGACAAATGTGACTATACCACATTACAATGGAGGACAGCATTGGGTAATTTTCCAGTAAATTGATACAAAAAAACAAACAAAACAAAAACAAAAAAACACCCATAACACCCACAAGTACCCATAATATTTACAGAATTGCTAAATTTAACTTGAGATGCATGCATATTTAATCTGGTCATGGCCCATCTCATTTTTGCTCTGGAAAATTACAATTTACTCCATTTACTACCAGCAAAACACCAGTCACAAACACTGTAGCCTGAGATTGTACCAACATGTGTAGTATATCACATTGTGCTGTGTATGCATTATATTAGATGCAATGTATTATAACCTGTAAGACTGTATTTGGTTTTGTACAACCCCCATCGTCCTTTTGGTTCCCAAGGAAAAACTGAAATGATGTAAATACTTGCCTGGCCCAGTGTGCTTCAGTTGGAAGTTCTCGTCAGGAAACGTCCTTCCGTAGATCGATTTTCCTCCAGTTCCGTTGTGGTTCGTGAAGTCTCCACCCTGAAAACACAAAACGTGTGACTGTAATTGGACCCTCATAGGACACAGGAAAACAAAAGGAGAGAAATATTAAAGCCTACCTGGCACATGAACTGAGGGATCACTCTGTGGAAAATTGAACCCTTATAACCAAAGCCATGCTCTCCTGTGCACAGTGCTCGGAAGTTTTCTGCAAGAGAGCGTTCATGTCAGTGTCTGCCTTCTTATGTTTGAATGCACACGGTAGACAGAACAGTTACGTTAGAATAAAGCACAAGCAAAATCCTAAACAGCAGAGTTATTTTTTCTTAGTCTTTTCGATATTTATTATTTATTATCTTCCTAAAAGATGAAAAAGTGTGCCTGTAACAGTGTAAGAATGCCACAAACCGCTCAGTTATCAACAGAACAGAATAAAATTTGCAGCCTTTTTGATGATCATGAGTCTCACCTTTTAAATTTGTGGTAATCTCCTGTTTTTCAGGTTTTAACATAAAAAAAAGTGAATAACAATCTTTTATCTTCTGTTGTGACAACACATTGTTATTCTCTTAGAATGTTTCTTCTGATTTACAAACCAAATAGGCAAGCTTTGGCAGAAAGTCAAAAACTGTTCTAACATAATCAAAGTGACAACCTGTCGATTCACACACACATTTGGTGTGTCAAGTTAAACTTAGTCAAGTTCAGGCACACCATCATCTTTTCTTTAGGTCTGAGTAGATCAGATACTCGTTCCAGCTTGTTTGGTGTTTAAGGAGGAAGAGAACATCAGTTACCTGCAGTTTTGGGCACGACTTCTGCGTTGAGCTGCAAAAGAAAAAGAAGCAGCCTGAAGGCATTTTTTAAATTTTTTTAAATCTGGGGAGAGTAAATCAGCGACTGTGTGAGGACATCGAACTGAAACATTAACATGCAAACTAATACAAGCAGTGTCAACACTTATTTTTAACCTACTCACCTCGAAGGTAACTCTGCCAAGAGGCTCTTTGTCAGCGGCAATGTCAAAGTACACCAGCGGGTTTTTGTTCGCTGCCGCTGGGCCGCTGCTGTACAGACGCGCGGCTGTAAACGCTAAAGAGCAAAACTTTATCCTGTTTGACAGAAGCAACATCTTTATAAACTCACTGTGATGCAATAACTCAACGCAGGTGGACCAACAGTGACCTACAATCACGCTTACATGCGCGAGAGGAGGAAGCTGACTACGCAACCGGAAGCTCTGCTACGTTTCTCGCGAGATTACGCGAGATTTTTTATGCACTCAAATTATTATTATTGTTGTTGTAGTAGTGTTATGCTACGTGCTGCTCATTTCATTAATGTCATACGTAAAAGAAAGGTTTGTGTAGTCTGTATGGTTCATCTGATCACCATATAGAGTTCGTCTAAAATGAAAATGAATCATTCAAGATGCGCTATTGCTACAGCCCAATCAAAAACAACGTTTTGAAAATTCAAAATCTAAAATATCTACACCACGTGAAACTTTAAAATTTGAAACTGGAGACAATCAGTTCGTAAAGTGAAGCAGACCGTATTTAATCAGTTTTGCATGTCAATTGTTTTATTTTTTTTGTATAATGACTTACCATAAAAAATCCCCACCCATCACCAGGATAAAAAGTCTATTATTTTATTATTAAAACCCCAATCATAAAAAATAAACTGTTTGGAATGAGTGTGTTGCTGTCACTGTAATGTAACCAAATGTTATACATGCATCATGCTATAAGCAGAATATACACACAAATGTCAGCGTAGAGGTCTTTAGCTAATTCACGGACCTCTGGCCATGTGCATGAAACTGCAAATATTCGACGATATCAGCAGTAGAGCTGGGGAGCAGCAAAGCTTTGGACAGTGATTTTGTAAAAGCTAGATTTTGGTTTATAGATTGTTTCGCAACCTGCAGCAATGCGGGGCTGTGGAATAGGGCAGATGCACAGTCTCTCTCTTGCTTTTTTTTTTTTTTTTTTTAATTTCAAAGAGCAGCCACCAGAATATTACCAAGTACAAAAGTGTGATAAAGCAGGGCCTTTTATAGGCAGAGAGATAAAAAGCTTCTCTCAGTTGATGCCATAGTGCCAATATCTGATATTGCAGACTTTTTTTTTTTTTAAAAAAAACACCAGATGCCCTTTCCTGATGTAAACCCCCCCAGAATGTGCATCCCACCCTGTTCTCAAACTGAGGACCATGCAGCTGAACACCTCACAAACTGATTGGACTGCGGGTGCATTCAGTTTTATGCCCATGCAAATTTTAATTTGCAGCTGGAAGTAGTCTCCCACTGGCAAAAATTACATTTTACCCCAATCTTTTCACAGTACTTGTACCAGCGCTACATCACACTGAAAATGAAAGGCTAGGAATGCAGCTTTCCATGTGAAAAACCCATAAAATGGCATTGAAACAGAAAAATGCTAATAATACAACATAAAATGCGACATTTATCTACACTCAGCAAAAGAGGAAGCACTCTAGGCCAACCTCTTTCACTTTGGTCATTTTATTGAAATTCACCAGGAAATGAGATTACACAATGACCATATCCACATTAAATCTACTTGAGCTCTCCACAGTCCGTGATCGTGATCTTCTTTGAAGTGTATCCAATCTTGGAACCAAAAGACTCCATTTTCTTGACCACATCCATTCCCTCCTTTACTTTTCCAAAGACAACATACTTGCCATCCAACCTAAAATAAAAAGAAACTGCTTACAATTAATGGCTTCAAGCCATTACTGAATATCACTGTGATATGAATTAAAGCCAGTTTGGATGAAATACACAGCTTCATTGGTATCAGCCGTTATAAATATGTTTACGTTTGTCAGTACGTACCAATCTGTTTTAGTGGTGCAAATAAAGAACTGGGATCCATTGGTGTTCGGTCCAGCATTGGCCATGGACAGGATACCTTAAAATTTAACAAACTCATATCCAGTTAGATTAAAATAAGGACCCTTGAATATACTAAGTATTTCCACTTGTGGCACAGGTGCACACAACAGCTTATATTATTTAGCACACTCAAGTATCAATGTTATAAAAAAAAAAAGTGTTAAAATGTTGCCATCTGGTGGCAAACTTTGTAGGGACCTCCCAGAGTGATGGGAGCAAAAGTTCTTGTGCAGAGAAGGCTTCTTTATAGATTTCACTAGGCAGTAACTTTGAGCAATGAGGTAAACTGAAGCATGACAAACAAAAATAAACATGACCTTGAAATCTCAAGACAAAAACGAAGAATGGAACAATATTATGTGAATAGTTTTCAAAATGCAAACTGGTTTAAAAAAAGAAAAAAAGATTGACAGTGAATGTTACAGTGAAGGACTAACATGTGTGTAATCCTTACAAAAAATGTGCAAGAAACTCGGGACATTCCTACAATTTAAATGAAAATGCACATAATCTGTTGGCTCCATCTGTTTGACTTTGAGTTATGGACATTTCTTATATATTGACATGCTTTCAAGTATTTGAGTGAGAAAAATCACACAAATGGCCCAAGTTAAATTGGAATCTGACAAAGTGACTTGCACTATAGAGTTGGAAATTTCTGAAAACCAATAAGTAGCACCGCATTGTTTTCATTTTCACTTGCAACAGTGTACAGAGGGGGATAATTACCTGGTCCAGTGTGCTTCAGCTTGAAGTTCTCATCGGGAAAATTCTTTCCATAGATAGACTTATCACCACCTCCAAAGTTATAAATAATATCTCCACCCTAAAAAACAAAACGCATCACTGCAGTATCGCATCACGCATCACAACAGTCAATTGGGGGAAAATTAATTACCCCAAAACAAAACAAACCTACCTGACATATAAACTGGGGGATCACCCTGAAGAAAACTGATCCCTTGTAGCCAAAGCCATGTTCTCCTGTACAGAGCGCTCGGAAGTTTTCTGCAGGATAGACTAAATGTACATTTTTTCCTTCTCACGGGTGACGAAACACACACACAAAGCTTTCGGTAATTTTTCATGTTTGAACAGTGACTTGTTACTGTTAGTTTAGGTCCTCCTGAATGGATTTGTGACAGCTGCTTTACAGACCAAACAATTATGAAGCCAAGAAAACAAAACATCTCATCCATTCCTCAGCTCTGATGACAGCACTTTCTTGACATTTTGCTGTGATTTGTGATTAAAACAAATAAACAAATGATTAAAACAGTAGTTACCTGCTGTTTTTGGCACTACGTCTGCATTAAGCTGTAAAATAAAAAGAAAACGGCTCACAGCGATTTAACGCATATTTTCAAAGTAAAAGTTATTTGTTTGTTTTTGTTGTTTTAACCTACTCACCTCAAAGCTAATTCTGCCGAGCGGTTCGTTGTCAGCAGCAATATCAAAGTAAACCACCGGGTTTTTGCACGCAGCTGGTGGGCAGCTGCTGCACAAACGTGCGGCCGTAAACACCACAGAACAGAATTTCTTCCTGTTTGGTAAATGCAGCATCCTAATAAAAGTCATGTTGTGCAGCTACTGCCTTCAAGTATGTCAGCAACCACCCAGAGCCAGCTTACAAATACGAAGTGGGACGTTTGCTTAGAGAACCGGATAGTCTACTCTAATGATGTTGAGAGGCTTAATTAACGTCCCTTAGAACACCTGTTTTACTGTGTTGTGTCAAAATGGCTGCTGTGTCAAAAAGCCACGTGACCATGGCTAGAATTATCCAGAACATATACTTTAAACATTAGCTCATTAGAGACTTTAAGTTACTTTAAAACCTGTTTGTTGCGTTTCAGTAAAATGTTATTGACTTTCTGCCCACCCAGCCTGTGCGACATTTTTGGATATCTCATTGTGTTTGCAGCAGTCAAAGTAATTCAGCACAATTGTGAGTTAGCTTATACACATGATGTGACTTTTAAATACAATACAATGGCTTACCAACTAATTTAAGCGAGTGCGACGTTCGTGGCAACAGCTGTGTGCAGATCAACAATGGATAATATATCAGTGCAGAGAGAGCATGGGCAAACCTCCGCCTACCCCACTCCTGCTTTACAGGTGAAAATAGAGCAACAGGACCGCTGAGTCTGATTTTATTTATTTTCTGCTGTGTTTCACTTGCATTTATTTGAAAGACTGAGTGTAAACACAAAAAAATATTTAATTTTATGTGCTGGAATGTGCAGAAAATAGGTTTAAATATTAAACAAATTTCTTCCAGTCAGAGAATGTTGCATATAATGAAATTTTTGCTTGATGCATAAAGTTAAAAGATTAATAATAATAATAATAATACATTTTATTTAAATAGCGCCTTTCAAAGCACCCAAGGACACTGTACAACAGATAAAAACTGGAAATATACACAAACTTATTAGTTTTTATTATTAAAACTAATAAAACAAGTTTTAAAAAGAGACTTTTCCATTTGATTACATTTTGTATGATGGATTATGCAGAAAAAGTAGAAAAGTAGGTAAGTAAAAAAGTAGGGCTGGAAGATCTATCGCTTTATCACCTATTCAGGTTCTAAATCGTGTTTTTACTTTTTTCAAGTAACTTGACCAACACTGGGTATAACCCAAAAAGGACTGTTGCTTACTTATCTGACACTGATCCAAGTAAATAACTGTAATTTAACAAATTATTCTTAAAGAAACTGTTTTACTCTCCTCATTATTCATCTCATATTACGTCAGACTTATCTTGTGACCTACTGAGAGGTGCTGTATGCCTGGTTTGGGAACTTAAATACCAGCTACCAGTAAGCTTCTACTCAGATATCAATTGATCAGTATTAGTAATATAAGTTATTTATATAGTACTTTGCAAAAGTCTCAACCAAACCCTCACTTCTTTATATTTTTTAAGTAAAATGGGAAAGCAGGAGCAGCAATTTAGTCAAAACTGCTAACATGCATGGAAATACTGTACATAAAGCAAAACATAGTTTGCACAATTCTATTGAACTTGAGAGTCAATATTTGGTATGAACACCTTTAGTCAACACAGCCTGAACTACCCTAGGCAAGCTTTCTGTTAATTTCTTTAGCTGGTCTTCATTAATAGTTCTTGAAGGACATCCAAGGCTCTTCTTTTCCTTTTGTTCTGCTCTTTCTCAATAATATTGAGGTCTGGTTTTTGGAGAGATCAGGCAATGACTGATTGATGGCTCTTCAGTAGACTATGTGCATCTCTCAGGTCTCGTGTCAGGTCACTGCTGATTTTGTTCTCTCCATTTCTTAAGGACCCGTCTTTCAGATACTATTCATCCGCTGTAGATATTTTTTTAGGCCTTGGCACTTCTTCTTATTCTGTCCTCTGTTTTTGTAGATTCCTTAAAACATTTTAATTACACATTACACACCATGCCGATATGCATGCATATTTCTTGTGCAATATAATGTTGTTAAAGTTACTTTTACCAAGGTTTTCTAATCGATGTTAATAAAGGACAGACTATGTGGGCAGTTGAATTTTTCTTAACACTTAATAACGCTGCTGTTTTCTCACACCATTTCTTTTACTGATGAAACATAAAAAAATGAATGGAAAATCAGACATGTTGTAGATTATTTTGTTGTAAATTGTCATAATGTGGTTCTTCAAGTGTATTTTCCCCACAAGTAGCTGCTCCTGTTGGCTGGTCAGTTGCTCCTCTCAGACGATCAGCGGGTGTTTTCCAGCGATTATCCACTTGCTCTTGGAGACCGTATGTGGCTGCTCTAAGACAGCATTCTGTTTGTAATCTAAAGACGGATACAGCTTTCCAAAATCCCTGATATCTGTTTGAACTGTACCTGTTTTGACCTTGATTACACTAGCAAACTGATACATACATACAAACTAGGGGTGCAACGATACACAAAATTCACGGTTCGGTTCGATACTTTGGTGTCACGGTTCGATATTTTTTCGATACAAAAAAATGTGCATGCCTTTTTAATTTATCATTTATTAAAATTATAAATATATATTTTAACTCAAAAGTACAGTTTTTAAATTTAATGTTGCTGAAACAACAAAATAAAAAAAAATAAATCTATCTGATCGAGAAATCACTCATCTTTGGAAAAGAGAGTTTATTACAGAGAAATGGCTCTTTCCAAAATAAAAGCTATACTATACGCTTCTTCTGGGCTATATTCTCAGCAGCATATTAAACATATCAGGTCCCCATAAGGAGAATCATGTGCTAACGGCTGTCTAAATGACTCGGGTAAAGTTTGTAGCATGCGTGCTTGTTGTTTTTGTCTGCTTCCACTTGTCTTTGCACTAGGATGATGTCGGCGTAAATGTGCAGTCATATTCGTTGTGTTCCCACTAGTGCTGTCAGCGTTAATCTCGTTAAAATGACATTAACGCCATAACGCGGCAAATCTCCGTTAACGAGTTACCGCGGATCGCCCCGTGCGTGGGGCTGGACGGCGTCAACACGTTAACAAGCTAACTGCGCTAACGCACTAGTTCCCACCAATTGAGCATTGCGTGGCACATCCAGACATACTGTTTTACTTTTGTCCATGACGCGCTTACCTTCAGGGTCATCTTCACATGAAAACCAAGATAGTTCCAAACAGTGTTGCCAACTCCTCAGTAAGGAAAATCGCTATTGGTTGTTAAAAGTCGCTAGAAGTTGCTAAATGACGTCATCATTTGCATAATTGGTCATGCTAATATAATTATAACCTACGTTGTTGGAGAGAGAAACGTCCTAAATGCATTTAGAATTTATTTAGAACTACAGATTACATTTATTTTAGCAATTATTGTTTTTTTAAATGTCACAATTCCAACCCTGCTCCTTTGTGACCCGAAATAGGCACTCTGGTGGAGTTACTTTGTGTGTGTGTTGTGTTTATAAGTAGTTTTAAACCTTGTGATCCACAAAACAGCATAACAGTAAAAGAAGAACTGACTGCGTTACAGTCAGTGCGGGAGCAGCGGCTTCGCTCATGCGCGATTCATTTGCAGTTTGGACGCATAGGTGTGAACATCTTCTGCCCTGATAGCAGCTGGGGGAGGACTATCCTCCGCCCGTGAGCGCTTTGGAACGGGCGAGGTGCCCACGGCAGCACCCGCTGCTTGTTGAGAGTAAAAGCGATACTCGCTTTCACGTCAAAAAGTCGTCATAAATAAGTCTCCAATAACACCAGAAAAAGTCGCCAGATTTGTCGCTAGTCGCTTTTTAGAAAAAAAGTCGCTAAGGGGGTGTGAAAACTCGCTAAATATAGTGACAAACTCGCTAAGTTGGCAACACTGGCCAAACGCCAGATCTGAATGAGGGTGGGGGAGGTTCATTTTCGGGTAGCGTTAAGGCAGTTGCCATGTTGCAACGAGCTTAGCTTCTGTCTTGCTAGCTTGCGCTGCGCTCAGTGGATCTGCGCTCGACAGTGCAGCCTAGGCGGAGTAGTCGAACGCAGATCCACTGAGCGCTCAACACAGACAGCATCGTCAGAAGAAAAGTTGATAAAATAAATAAAACATTATGTATTGTTTGATATATATGCGTACCGAACCGAAAGCACTGTATCGAACGGTTCAATATCGATACGAGTATTGTTGCACCCCTAATACAAACATACACTGATTGGGTGTAACATTATGGCCACCTGCCTAATATTGTGTAGATCTCCGTTTTGCTACCAAAACAGCCCTGAGCTGTCAAGACATGTACTCCACTACACCCCTGAAGGTGTGCTTTGCACCAAGATCCTTTAAGTCCTCTAAGTTGTGAGGTGTGGCTTCCATGGATTGGACTTGTTTGTCCAGCACATCCCAATGATGTTCAACTGGATTGACGTCTAGGAGGCAGCCTCGTTGTTGTGTTCCTCAAACCATTCCTGAACTATTTTTGCTTTGTGGCAAGGGCGGGTTATCCTGCTGAAAGAGGCCACAGCCGTCAGGGAATCATGAAGGGTTTGTATTGTCCGCAACACTGCTTAGATAGGTAGCACATGTACGTGACCCTTTCGTGACTGAAAATCAAGAACACCCCAAAACAGCTACACTATAGGAGATGCTCTCACCCAGTCCTCTCATCACAATCTGGACCTTTTCAAACTCACTCAAATACTTGCGCTTGCACATTTTTCCTGCATCCAACACATCAACTTGTTCTTTAATAGGCAAGGCAAGGCAAGGCAAGGCAAGGCAAGTTTATTTGTATAGCACAATTCAACAACAAGGTGATTCAAAGTGCTTTACAGAGACATTAGAAACAAGAACAAATAAAAAGCATGATTTAAAATTGATTAAAACAAGCAAACTAACTAACTAACTAATTAACAAACAAACAAACAAACAAACAACAGTATATAAAATCAAAACAGATAAAATCAGAACAGTAGATAAAATCAGTAGTTAAATGTAAGTTTTGAAATTTAAGCTTAAAAGTGTGGATTTGGTGCTTTATTCAAATGCAGCTGAGAACAGGTGAGTCTTCAACCTGGATTTAAATAAACTGAGTGTTTCAGCTGATCTGAGGCTTTCTGGGAGTTTGTTCCAGATATAAGGAGCATAAAAGCTGAATGCAGCTTCTCCGTGTCTGGTTCTGACTCTGGGAACTGATAAAAGACCGGATCCAGATGACCTGAGGGATCTGGAAGGTTCATACTGGGTCAGGAGGTCACTGATGTATTTTGGTCCTAAACCATTCAGAGCTTTATAGCCAGCATCAGAACTTTAAAGTCTATCCTCTGACGGTACAGGCAGCCAGTGTAAAGACCTCAGAGCTGGACTGATGTGGTCCACTTTTTTGGTCTTAGTGAGGACTCGAGCAGCAGAGTTCTGAATGAGCTGTAGTTGTCTGACTGATTTTTTAGGTAGACCTGTAAAGATGCTGTTACAGTAATCAAGCCTACTAAAGATGAATGCATGGACTAGTTTTTCCAGGTCCTGTTGAGACATCAGATCTTTTATCCTTGAATATTCTTGAGGTGATAGTAAGCTGACTTTGTTATTGTCTTAATGTGTTTTTCTAAGTTTAGGTCTGCATCCATCACTACACCCAAATTTCTCGCCTGGTTTGTGGTTTTTAGGTGTATAGATTGAAGTTCTCTGGTGACCTGTAATCGTTTTTCTTTGGCGCCAAAGACTATTACCTCAGTTTTGTTTTTGTTTAGCTGGAGAAAATTGTGGCACAACCAGTCATTAATTTCCTCAATGCATTTACCAAGAGCCTGTACAGGGCCTCGGTCTCCTGGTGACATTGTGATATATATTTGTGTGTCATCTGCATAGCTGTGATAGTTTATTTTGTTGTTGTTTATAATCTGTGCCAGTGGGAGCATGTAGATGTTAAACAGAAGGGGTCCCAAGATGGAACCTTGGGGAACTCCACATGTGATACTTGTCTGCTCAGATGTGAAGTTACCTATTGATACAAAGTATTTCCTGTTTTCTAAGTATGTTTTGAACCAGTTTAGTACAGTTCCTGAAAGACCTGCCCAGTTCTCCAGTCGTTTGAGTAATATGTTGTGGTCAACTGTATCAAATGCTGCACTGAGATCCAGTAAAACTAAGACTGACATTTTTCCACTGTCTGTATTCAGACATATGTCATTGAACACTTTGGTCAGAGCGGTTTCAGTGCTGTGATTCTGTCTAAAACCTGACTGGAAGGCATCGTAGCAATTATTCTGTTTTAAGAAGTAACTGAGCTGTTGAGAAACTGCTTTTTCAATGATCTTACTTAAAAACGGGAGATTTGAGATCGGCCTGTAGTTGTTCATTTGTGTCTTGTCAAGATTGTCCTTTTTCAGTATAGGTTTGATTACAGCAGTTTTTAGTGATTCTGGAAACACACCTGATAATAAAGAAAAGTTGACGATCTGTAACAGGTCTGACTCTAAAGTCTTTGAGACCTTTTTGAAAAAACTTGTTGGCAGGACATCTAAACAGCAGGAGGAGGAGTTCAGTTGACCTAAGATGTCCTCCAGGTCTTTGCTGTTAATAGGTTGAAACTGTTTCATGGTGTTTAAACAGTTTTTTGGTGGACACAGTACATATCCTGGATCTGCTGTTGATGTACCAATTGCTTGTCTAATTTTTTGGATTTTTTCAGTGAAGAATTTGGCAAAGTCATTGCAGGCCATGGTTGAATGAAGTTCAGCTGCCACTGACACAGGAGGGTTTGTTAGCCTGTCAACTGTAGAAAATAAGACCCGAGCATTATGGCTGTTTTTAGTGATGATGTCAGAGAAGTAGGACCTCCTTGCATTCCTCAGTTGTAAATTATAATTGTGAAGTTTCTCTTTATAGATGTCATAATGAACCTGGAGGTTTGTTTTTCTCCATCTGCGCTCAGCTTTCCTACACTCTCTTTTTTCATTTTTCACTAGTGTGGAGTTTCTCCATGGAGACTTTTTCCTTCCAGAGATAACCTTCACCTTAATGGGAGCAATAGTGTCCATTACATTTAACATGTTAGCATTGAAGCTATTGACGAGCTCATTGACTGACCCTCTGGACAGGTCAGGTGTTAATGGGAAGACCTGGTTAAAGATTGCACTACTGTGTTCAGTTATACACCGTTTTGTGATCACTGTTGTTGATATATTTGTGTGGGCTGAGATTTTACTTTTATCTCTTTT
>NW_024582398.1:1137048-1193048 GCF_018398535.1 Haplochromis burtoni
TGCTCTGTTGAGGGTGGGGCTCGATGGCGAACCTTTGGCCGCTCTGGTGGGGGGTTTATGGGGGACAAAAAGGGATTGGGACGGGGGGTAGATCTGAGCCCAGCATTGACCCGCTCCATCATCTCCTCAGTGAATTTCAGGTGTGGGGAGGAGGGAGAAAGGGAGGGGGAGGAGGGAGAAAGGGAGGGGGAGGAGGGTGATGGCCTGATCCCATCTACTGACAGGTGCCATGATGAAAAGATAATGAGTGTTATTCACATCTCCTTTTTAGCGGTCTCGATGTTATACCTGATCTGTGTTGATATTACACACCATCCTCAGAAGAATTATAGTTTAGTTAAAATTATAAGGTTGTAAGGGGTTTTTTTTGTTTGTTTTTTTCTCGTCAACTTTAATTTTTTTTTTAATGGATTTTAATGGATTGTTAACTTGCCCCCTGTGTACACCCTCTGTACATAATTAATTCTAAACTTTTCGAGCTATCATGTTTACATACAGGACAGAACAACCGTTTATGCACGTAACATAAACATAAACTTCTCAAGACTTTTTCATTTTAAATGAAGTTTTTAAATGCTAAATGTTAGCTTGTAGTGTGTTAATGTTATTATTTAGTTACATTCACAGTAAAAAGAGACTGGAATTACACATTAACGCCAACGGTCTTTTTCCCCACCTGGTATATTTCTTGAACATTCAGTCACTGGTTGTATGTTTAGATAAAACCAGTTTTGACAGCTCATGAATCATAATTGTTTAGGGAGTGACTTCTATCAACCTATGCATGGTTGCATAACATTCAAATCAACATTAGCTACTGAACCAATAGTTGTGTCTGAAAAACTGAAACCTGTATGGTCTGAAGTTGCACACTGGAGAACTATGACAAGGCATCTAATTGGTATCAACATACAGTAGAACTGGAAATTGAACTTCTCACTTTCCTTTTTCAATCTTGTAAGAATAATAAAATGTACAGTACTTTTTTTTTTAAAAAAAGGACTGTAACAGAGTGTTCAATAATGATATTTTCTAAAATAATTCCATTACTTTGTTGACTGATTCTCAAAAAATGTTCAGTTGGCGATTGCAATTCATGAGAGCCTTACTTTGATGTGTCAGTAATTATTAGTTTGTCAACTTTTCACTCAATGGCAAGGCGACCTTGAGCCAACTCAATGAAAATCTGAGTAAAAATCCATAATTTACACCTCGTGCTTTTGTAAACAGTACGCGAGTCAGACAGGTCTCGCAGACTGCATCACAAGTGCACAAAAGACAAAATCACAGTGACATACAGGTATCATCTGAATACATATTTATTAGATAAATATTAGGTCGTCACATCATCTAACTACATACAGTTCTGCAAGACTAAAAATCACAATTAGTTCCTTTATTTTCTCACCAGTTTAGAATATGAAATGATTGTACATACAATGTACAAACAGAGAGACAATGGCCACATTGCATGAATCACCTTAGGTTGTATAATTTTTCCAACTGTTCATGATATCAAAAATTGTACAAACTATGGATTGGTTACAATCTTCTGGACCCGTCCCTCCCACCGTGCTTCTCCCTCACCTCCGAGCAGTTT
This sequence comes from Haplochromis burtoni, assembly GCF_018398535.1. NCBI lineage: Eukaryota > Metazoa > Chordata > Actinopteri > Cichliformes > Cichlidae > Haplochromis > Haplochromis burtoni. Next base: position 1,138,649 of record NW_024582398.1, read on the forward strand.
TCTTTGTAACCGTTTTTTTTATTGTTTGTTTTGCTTTATGTATTTTTTAATTTTTTAAATGTATTTGTTTTTTTAAGTTTTTAGCTTTAGCACCTCAGAGTATGCAGGTGACAGACTAGAACACTTAGGCTAAATATTACATGTAAAACATTGCTGTCCCAGTTCCCGTAACAAAAGAGGTGAAAGTATAATACAGAGTGGGAACAAAATGCTGAGCGATACCCACAGACACTAACTAACAAGTTTCATTTTCCATATTCAGCCACTTCCAGTAGAGGGGTTGCAAGCTTTTTATTATTCTGAAGAAACAATGCACATTCCCAGGGAAAATGAATACATTTCTGTTCACATGTCTCTATATTAATTTACATATATACAGGCATCCTTGGGATGTTTGACCTGGTCTTAAAATCCTTTCCAGGTCAAACTAGCGAACGTGCCCTTCCTTTCTGTTTTTTTTTTATTTTTAAATTTTTAAATTTTTTATTAACTCGTTTTCTTTTTTCAACTGTTTTTTCTTTTAAAACAACATCCCCCCAGAGAAATGTCCCTTTATTGTGATTGTGCAACTACAAATTAGGGGTGCTGCCTTTTTCACCAATTTGAAAAGAAGAAGAAAAAGACTGAAATGATAAAGACTTCCGTGGGATTGTTTAAAAGTTTCAATTCAGATCGCGAAGAATGAAAACACACCAGTGAACTGTTGAAAGCACAGACTTTTGATTTGATGTTTCCTTGTGACTAAAATATGAAACAAGTTAGGGCTCTGAATAGGAAAAAACAAATTCCTTTTATAACATTTAAAAATAATGCGTACATGAAATCAGGATGGTCGATTCAGCACAATGCTACAATTGAAAGAAATTGGATTTCTAGCCTTACAGATTAATAAGAAAACCAGTACAAAATAATTTACCAAGAACAAAGGGGGATAAAAATGTATATGGTCTCATGCTTTTTTAAAAAAGCCACATTTTTTCTATAACAAAAATATAAACAATATCATGAATTTCTTTAAAATATGGTTGTGATATATCTTTAAAATACCACTGACAATTAGCAACAATTATGATATTCACATAGCTCACTAATTACACTGAAAGCCAGCTGACACCACATAATTCGAAACCCATTACTGTTCAGCATCACTGACAAAGGTCAACATAAATTCATGAGCAGACAACATTGATCATTTTGAATCAATACATCGTAGCATGAGGGAAAATATTGCTTCGAACTGAGTGCAACATCTGAAAACTGAAACGATGATACACAAGCACTTTGAGCTGATGCAAGGAAGGGGACAACGAATATTAGGACATGAACAGGTGGGAAAGCGACTCGGGGGAAACGACGATGACCTGCGATAGCTTATGAAATGCTTGGGCTGGCTACGCCCCGGCGTGGAGACGAGACAGCCGTATGCTGGTTTGGGAGCATATGTGGTTAAGTTGGACGACTAATGATCGAAGGACAAACATTATCAAGATGATACAAAAATATTCACAATGATATTTACAGTACAATAGCATTTCTTAAAAAATAATACATTTGCATACAGAACAGCACTCTTTTTTTAACATTAAAATGAAAACAAATGTGGCAAAAAGAAAGAAATCTGCACCAATACTGCTTTGAAAACCACTTCTTGAACAGCAGTGATGGATAAACTGTCCTCTCCTTTATCTTTAAAACCAATATTACATCCAATCACGCTGACACACACACACACTCACACACTTTCAGTCTTTACAGGACCAAGCAAGCACAAACATTTCCATTCTCATCCCTCTAACTTTGGTGATGTTGAGCAGTTTCCCAAAAGGTTTATGTATAGTTTAATTGTGCAGCAACAATAAAAAAAACATAATAAACATAACACAGTATATGCAGCAAATACATGATAAATGTACTGCTGACATCAACATCATCCCTTCAATGTTAGTGTTAAATAAAATCATACTAAACCTGACAGAAAATCATAAAACAAGCAAACAAACAAGGTCTGTGGAAACAGCAACTGATAAAAACCACACTATCTTTTGTTATCACCACTTGGAACAGCACTAGACAAGGGCTTGGCACACATGCACTTTGTAGATTACTTAAACAACATCATTTAACCGGGAAGAGAGATGTAATTCAGTAAAACTGCTGACAAGAGAAACACGATGGCTCATGCAGAGCTGATGGAAGGAGTTATAGCAGGAAGCGACAAAGCAGGAGCGTCACAGGAACCCAAACTTCGCACGTTGTACCTTACGTTTCCAATGAAATCCCTTCTTTGTACAGGGGACAACAACTTTACAATATGTAGATGGACAGATATGCTACTCTGTTATGAATGTTGTTTGGTGTAATTGGGGCAATTTCTTTTCATTTTCTGCTGTCGAAACCAAAAAGGAGGGACATCTATGTGTTTAAAAAATAGCACAATCGTAGACAAAGTGGATGCCGATCAGTCCCAAAAATATTTTTTAAAATCTTGGCAGAGGAGCTAAAATTTGTTTTAGAAAAAACATTTTGTCAAAGATGGACACGTTGATCTTATTTTTTGTTTCTTTTTGGAAAGGCTGATTTTTGTGTTTTTGCGTTGTCAGAATCTCTTGTGCTTTTAAATGATGTGTGGTGGACAAAAAAGTGCGACTAACCAGACCAGTCAGGGAATGGAGCTGCGACACCAGGAAGCTGTGGCCTCTCAGATTGGAATAAGATAAAACGCACTGGCCAGATAGCGCAGGTTTTTTCAGTTATTTTTCTGTTTTCTTTACAGTGAATTCCTTTTTCTTCGGAAAAGGAAACAAAACACGAATAAAAAAAATGCTACAACGCGTTCCTAATAAGCACACATACACATGTGTGTGACATTTAAAAAAAAAAAAATCAACTGAGTATAGCTGCACAGTTCAAAGTTATCACCTCTGGGTGAGAGGGCAGGGAAAACCCTTGCCGTGTCTTTGAGTTATAACCTCTTTCAGTCAATCTGTGCTGGCGAATGAAAGTTGTACAAGAGGAAGAAGAGAAAGGGAGTGCATCTTTGTGTTTATCAAGTACTGAGTGACCGCCTTGGGTTCTCAGGGAAACTGCAGCAGTCAGTGATTATATGTTTCTGAATCGCCTCAGTTGTTTTCAAAGAGCGATAGAAGGTCATCGTTGCTATTGCTGGGGAGGTCTGGGGGATCCAGGTAGGACAACAGTTCATCTGGGTTAGCGAGCTCTGGAAGAAGCTGTATGGTAGAAGGAAGGACAACAAAAATTTGCTATGTAAGTATTCAAGGAATCTCCTTGCATCAACTGTTAAATATGTCAGATTACAGATGTGAAGATTCTGATTGTTTCAGAGGACTTACGTCTAAGGACGGCTCAGGCATGTCTGACCCTGCTTGGCTGTCCAAACTGCTGGAGGGGTTGAAGGCCAGGTCGCTGTGAGGGTGGTTGTTGGGGCCGGGCTGCTGTTGTTGTTGCTGTTGTTGCTGCTGTTGTTGAGGAGGTGGAGCTTGTCGTGAGGGCTGAGGAGGCCCGCTGTGGTGTAGCTGCTGCCCTGATTGGCTCCCAGGGTGTGGAGACGCGTGTAAACTCTGCTGCAGTGGACCATGCGGTTGGTCATTGCCAACAGAATGAGGTATCTGTAGAGAAAGAGAGGGGGAATAATTCAGAATAGCCATATACGTCTTTCAACCTGTTTCATTTTGTGACTGCTAACAACCTCCAACAAACACTTTAAATATAAAGCTAAAGCCATAATTTGGCTAGCTCAGCTAGCTTGGCTAACTTTATTAATATGTAAGTTATATGGAAGTGGAGCCAATTATTGGTAAGTTTAGTTATTCTGACTCAAGTTGCATATTTAATTTAGCTGTAGCCAGTAACTGTTTTTTATGCTAAGCTATGCTAACTGGTTGCTGCCAGTATTTTCCCACTTTTATAGATAGTCTATATACAAAGTAAAGCAAAAAGTATACATTATGTAACAAAATACAAAATATGACAGAGTCAGTATATTAGGAATTGTTGGTAAACTCACTGTGTCAGGCATATTGTGCGACAGTGGCTTGTCTTGTGCCATCAGGTTGTTGGGCATGTCAGGTGGGTGAGACAGCTGGGGACCATGCATGAAGTCATTCATCGACGTACCACCAGGGGTCCCGTGAGGGAAATCAAAGTTTCCATGGCTCTGGTAACTGTTGCCTAGACACAGACAGAACATGTTTAAAATTTTTTGTTGTTGCTCTGCTTTGTTTGCATAATTCTGGGTGCTACTGTACTTTTTGTACGTGTTTGAGCTACCTTGGCTTCCGTATTCGCTGTTATTGCTTCCTTGCCCAGAAGGAAGCGATGGGTATGGTGAGGGTCCGGGGCCAAGCTGAGCTATCATCTCCATCACATTAGGCATGATCATCTGGCTGGGACTCATCGTCTTAAACCTCTTTGCCAGCGGTCCATCTGGATCTTCTTTTATGTGAATTTCTGATTTTATAGCCACCGGCCGCCAACTACACGTCGGGTCAATTGTCACTTCCTCAAACTCAGAGCTGATAAAATGTAGATGAAATCAAATAGTTAAGTTAAAAGAAAAATACATATGCATATAAGATTGCACTGATGTTCCTATTTCTGCTTACTTTTGAATAGCATTCAGGATTCCCCACATGTACTGGTCCACCTCGAGTCCTTCTAACAACGCAGTTTTACTGAGGAAAAAAGAGAAATAGTATTTAAGAAAAAGTCATCTAAATAAGGCAAGTGCATGTACTCCTTAGCATTTTAACTCCTTAGACATACTTGCATACAGGACATCGCCATGTTCCCCGCTCACAGTTCAGTTGTAAATATGATTCCAAATCAAAACACTGCAAGAACAAGAAAATAGATTTTTTGAATGTATATTTCTATTTGTTTGTCACTGTTACTGTGATGGTGTATCCTTGAAGTCTTACCTGAACATGTTTGCAGTCATGCCCTCTTGCTGGAAGCTGTATTCGCCGGAAGGTGATTGGACATTTGAGCGAAACCTTGATGGCTGTCTGCTCCACGCCATCCTCCCCGTTTAATGTGGTATTGCCCGATGACGCTGCCACGCTACTGAAGTTCCTCTTTACTGTGAGGCAGGAGAAGAAACACAGTGAGTAAACAAGTACAGAGCAATGAGGACATAAGGGTGCAAAATGAATGTGAATACCTTTGGTGATGCAGTGCTCTGCAGGCAGAAGCCTCTTCTTCAGTAAGCCTTGGAGGACAGAGCGAACTGAGGGCCGATGGACCAGTTGTAGCACAAACAAGTGCGACTGGGGGGAAAAAACATCTAAGTGACTATCAAAGACATTCTCCTAAGGTGTATCTGTTTTATCCATTCTTTACTGTTTGATCAGTTGTGTAAAAAAAAAGGAGACATGACAGATCCCTTTTGTTATTTTCTTTCTTTTAGCATTAAATATCATCTGATGGGAAACATTTTGCATTTGACTTGAGTGGATTTGTATGAACCTGTTTATTTTTTTCATTAGCTCTGGAAATGTGTGTACTCACACAGCAGCAGGCAGTGACTGTGATCTGGATCGTGTTCCTTCCAGGCTGGCATACATGTTTCAAGTGCAGGGGTTTGTGGGAGGTCTTGTTGTCTCCCCGCTCGATTGTGAGCGGCGTGGCGTTGACGCTGACTTGGACAGATGCCGGCCAGTTCGTGTTCATCTGACGGTCTTCGTGGTGGTAGCACTTAAACTGCAGCTCCAGGTCCGACCTGCACAGATAAAATATAAAGCGGTTACGGTTATGGAGGGTTACTGTATGCAATACATGAGTTAGAATAACGGGAATTCATTCTCACACATTAACAGGGAAATTCTTTGAGGTAATATATAACATTAATTGGATCCTAAACTTAGGATATAATCTCAGCTTGGCAGCAGGAGAAATCCTCATATTAGGACTCTTGACTTGAATTGACTTTTACTTAAGATAGTGATGAAGGAAATTGCAATACTCCAGAAAATTCTGAAAATTAATGCCTTAATGATCCTTACTTGTCACGTTCCTGGGAAAAGGGTTTTTTTTTTTTTATCTAATGTTCTTGGCAAGTAATTAAAATTAATAAGAGAATATTTACAGCCTAAAAGACCCATATAACTGTTAAAGTGGATGGGGGAAAAAAGCAGTAGCACATAAATATGCGTTACCTCCACATGAGTGTCTGGTGTACAGAGGGCCGTAAATGGAAGACGTGGTTGCTGACAGCCAGGTTATGTTCTAGCCTGAAGGGCTCTAGGACTACTCCATCCCGCACTGGGAACGTCAGACGCAGTTCCTCGTTGTGGCTTGCTGTTTTTGGAGATAAGAACCAACCTTAAATCACAGACTTAAAAAAAAGTTTAAAACGCTTGAACTTACTGTTCATTGATTAATTACTGACCTGGTGGGGGAGGGAGTGCGGTGATATTTGGTTTAATGTCAGGAGGGAAGGGTGGCTTCACATCCTGGTTTGGCGACAGGTACGGCGGGATGTTACTTCCTGGTGTCATTGGAGGAGTAGGGTTCCCTGGCACAGGCGAGTGAGGGTAGTTCCCAACTGGCCTTGGAGGCTATATAAAACACAAATTGAGTTGTAAATCAACTACCGGTACTTAAATCACTAAAGAGTACATTCAAGTATAATGTAATTTTAAATTTTAATAAACTGGTACCAAAGTAGACTTACCCCATTCATATTTCCCTGGTTGTACTGATATCCACTCCCAGAGAAGTTATTTGTTTGGCCATTGAAAGGTGGCTCTTGCTGTGATTTTAATTAAACAAATAATTTGTCAAATTTACACCATTAGTAGCTAAAAAAAATGTCAGTGAGACTTTGATAAAACTGCATATACAATATGAAATACACCATCACATTTTTATTGAATAGCTTTAACACTGCACCTTATAGTACTGGCCTATGGCACCACTGGGTGGTGGGTATTGGCCTTGCAGCTGCTGTCCTGGCATCCTCGGGCCAGGGTAGTTGGGGGATGGCAGCGGCCTGGAGGCATTTGGTGTGGGATATTGGCCCTGCTGGTTAGGGAACTGGTTGTTTGGTCCATACTGCTGCCCACCATAGTTTGGCTGTGGAATCAGTGACCGGGACATACATTCAGCATATAGCAACGGAGCTACATATTTAAGGTGACACTGTTGAATCCACTCACCTCCCCTGGGTACGGTCTTTTTATGCCTTGCATACCCATGCCCTGAGCCCGAGGACCTGCATAGCCTTGCTGAGGCATTCTTTGACCGTGTGCCCCAAAAGGCCCCATGCCTTGGCCCCTGGGTTGGTTCATTCCCATTGGAGGCCCGCTCATGTTGGATGCATTCATGCCTGTGCCCATGTTTCCAGGAAGGGATGGAGGGCCGCGGGGTCCTGGCTGGTTCATGAACTGACTGTTGTATGCCTGATTTGGCCCCATCTGGAAAGAGGAACTCATCTGAAAGACAAAAAGAATTTGATCAACCACCTCAGACTTGACTGTCAATATTACGCAGTTTCTGTTGAATCAAAAGATTTTATAGATAACAAACAAACAAACAAAAAAACTCCACCAGAAAGAAACAAAATGGTATCAGAGAAACAGTTTGTTTGCTTCTGTTGCAAATAAATGTGGTACTCCAGCTTGCTATTGTTAGCATTAAAGGAATAGAGCCAAAAGTCAAAGTTGATGAATTCTAAGTAGTCTCACACGTGCACAAAAGGCAACAGTTTATGCTATCAGTTTGTGCGTCATCCTACCGGTCCATATTGGTTCATGTCCTTATTCTGGGTTTCCTGCAGGGCAGCTACAGTTGCTGTTGCAGTGGCAGTTGCGGTGGCAGCAGCAGCAGCAACTGCAGCTGCGGCGGCAGCAGCGGCAGGCTGGGTGAAGTCAGAGGGAGGACGGGAGTGCGGAGGGATGCCCATTCCACCGGGTCCAGGATTCGGCCCTCCAGGGTAACTATAAGAATAAGCAAAAATATATTAAAGAAGTTCTAGAGAAGAGAATTAATTGAAGTAATTGTCTGAATTAGTTCTTTAAGCATTTTTAATCACTCCAGTGACCATCAGCAATCCATCTACTGGTTACTTACTTGCCACCAAAGCCTCCTCCTCCAGGGTAGTTGGGTCGACCGTACATCCCCTGCTGCATATAGGCCGGGTTTGAGTTGCCTTTGTTGGGGAACTGCTGCTGCGGACCGGGAAACTGAGGAGAGTTCATACCTGGAGTGTTACCAGACATACCCGAGGCCATAGGGTTACCACCAGGGTTCATGGGATTGTTGCTGTTGGCCATGGGATTCCCCAACACCTGTTACACATTAGGAATAGAGGGAAAAACACATGTAAATGTTTCACTGATTTCAGATGAGGTTCAATTCAGAATACCACTGCCAAATACACAAATCTGCAGGTGGTATTATTACAGCTATTAAATATAAAGACTTGGAACAGGCACATTTTTACTCTCAAGCAAAAAGGGGATCTCACCTGGCTCTGGGAAGTGTTGGTCACACCCCACACGGTGGTCACCACAGACACTGAACCGGGAGGCTGGTTGGTGTTTTGCTGCCAGGGAACTGAGTCATAGGGAAAAGACCCATCTCTGCAGGGAATAGAAAACACATTTCACTTAAGCAAAACAAAATGGTTTGCCAAGCAGCACAAGTATTTACAGTATAGTTCTAGTAAGTATGTTTGCAACTGCTGAAAGACAGGAAAAGGCAAGTTATGTGGTTAAGCTTAAAAAAATATGAATGCGTCTTCTTCTTCTTGAAAGGCAAATGGTTGAGTTACTGTTTGCCACTATTGACTGTGCTATATGCAGTTTGTCTGGCAGTTTGTCTAGCCACTGATCCATAAGGAACAACGGGCCTCACACAGAGAGGAAGGGCTTTCCCCAAGGGCCCAGTCTGTCTGTTCGCATACCCAACACACACAAACACATCTCACACACAAGCCAAAAAGCACAGCAGTGAACACTGACCCATGTGAGAGGCTGGGCTTCATGGAACTCATGGGGGGCTGCATGGGCACTTTTCCTGGAGGCTCGTTCTGCCTGTTCTTCTGGTGACGGAGGAGGAGGAGGCGTCCAAGCTCCTCACACCACGAGGAGAGGAGGGCTGGAAAGAGAGCAGAGTACATAAGTACTGTTGGAGACCTGTTAGAAATAACTACAGAGGTACCACCCTACTATTGCAAGCACTTAAGAACAAAAAAAGCAAAAAACTTCTGAGCAAAAGTTCATGTTAAAAATCCAAAAAGCAATGGCCTGACTGGAAAAAAAGTGCACAAAAATAAATATGCATTGTACCCTATGGCACAACTGTGGAGCTATATTCTGTGCAAGGTACCTGCAAAATGGAACAAGCAAACAGTATGTAACAGTGCAACAACATTAAACACAAAGACATCCTATCATTCATGAGATGTGAAAAACAATGTTTGCTCAAGAGTGATATGTTTACAGGTTGTTATGATTTATTTATTTACTAAATAAATTATTTATTTCAAAATTAGGGCGGTTTATTTTCTGGCACTTGTAGTTAGTGAATAAGCATATTTCATGTGAGGGAAAACAGGAGTGTTTGGGGGAAATGCACTAAACAGCTTATATTCATACCTCACACAAGTGCACACTGGGGCCATTGATTTATATCAACTGTGCTTATATTTACACTAATACTCACATAACCACACCTAAATGTCATTGCATAAATAGCCATGTGCGACCCACATGCACAGGCTCTGCTATTTAAAATATTTTTATCCTGTTACTTTTTGTTCAGTTTTATTTAGTTTGAAAAGTCTACCCGTGGACAGAATTTTAAATCATGATTGTGTATGTTCTAAGAAATGTTGGAATATTTTAAGAGCCCAAAGCCTGTACCTTTAAGCTGCAATATAAAGGATCAGCCTAAATCCTGCATGCCACTGTAGCTCATGGCCACTAGGGTTCACTCTGGGCCTGCAAATGAATTCCAGTCCTTCCCTTCTCCCCACCTACCTACCACTTGGTTAGGTAGCTACCACAGAGTGCGTTTGATCGAATCATATGCTTTTCATCTGCAGTGCATGTGTTTGTACTGTGCCAACTACAAAAGACTCACTTTTCCCTTTTCTCTCCCTCTCACTTCCTCTGCCTCCTTCTAGCCTCTCTCTGTGGCTGTCTGAGGAGAAAGGGAATGTGGATTCAATCAAAGAGCAGGGCAGCCACCTCCTCTTATGATTCACAGCACTTCTAGGCTGAGTAAGGAGCGGGAGGGGTGGGTGGGTGAATCAGAGTGCTTGGTGATTTCAGCTGCGGTTCGCGCAAAAAAGCCACGTCAATATGACAGCAGACAGTGCGCGCTGTCCTCGCAGGCAGATGCACCCTGCTGCCACATGCAAGGGTGGGCTGCCACATATTACACGCACATACACACACATACAGATGCAGACGCACAACGGAGAAACAACCGAGATTAAAAATAAAGAAAATACAGAAGGCTGAATGAATCACCGAGAGAGGAGACATCAGTCTAATGGGGCTGATAGGAAGGAGGAACAAACAAAAGCTTCTGACTCCCATCACAAACATGGCAACCCAGACATCTGACCACACATGGCTGCTTGCAAACCGTACAAGCTTACCAGCACACTCAGACAAGGAAAGAAACAGCACGAGCTTATAATAACACACACACACACACACAGGCGTAAAATAAATAGGACACAAGATGTCCTCTGAGTGTGGCGAATTTTCCGAGGACAAAACTGAGTTTCTGCTTCGACACACAAACACACACCTTCTCCTCTCAGAGCACTGCACCCCAAAAGGCACCTCCTATCCTTTCATTTGAACACTGAGCACACCAGCCTCACTCTGTGTAAAGATGAGGGCTGGAATACAAAAGACATGTACAGATGGTGCCAGCAGTCTCCTTGCTTCTCCCTCTCCTCTCCCTCCCACTCCTTTAAAAGCAGCACGGGGCTCAGGCACAGAGGCAGCTGGGTTTTTCCTCTTTCCCACCCGTTCACGCTCCCTCTCTTTTTCTCTCCTCCTCCTCCCCCTCCTCTTCTTGGCAAGGCAGGTGCCAGGAGACAGGCTGTGCTGTTCCTCCAGAGAATTGATCTGACTTTACCACGGCTGTGCTTTAGTTGACGGAAAAGGCCGCTCAGGTGCACTTTCTGCTAAAAGCATCACGCTCAAAGGTAAAGGCGCAGATTCCTGAGTTACTTTTAATTTGATAAAAACCGGATCCAAGTGTGGCTAATAGGTTTACGGGTTTCACATCTATGTTAGTACGTCCTGCAGTGTTTTTAACAGCACCCTCCCTCTCCTCAGACCCCCTTCTGATGGAGAGAGTTTTCAATTCAAGGGCCTGGCGACCAGCCAGCATGTTACAGCTCAATTAGGTCCCATTATTCTCTTCCAACAAGGGGTAACTTGCACTTCTTCTATGTTGATAAACATGTCTCCACAATTTATCCCATAGCTGTGCCACTGTGGGGCCGTCTGGATAAGCAGACAGCGTCCCTGTTTCACGCCGAGGCCGACATCAACAGCCGCAGGACATAAACAACAACCGTGTGGAACATAGCAGAAAGATGACAATACATCGGCTATCTGAGAGAAACAGGAAAAAAAAAAGAGAGAGAGAGAGAGAAGGAATCACAAGTGTTGCCACTTAAAGAATTATTCTACCCCATCATTAGATAAAGGGCTTATCTCTGCACAAAATTACCACCTCCACTAAGCACCAACCGGTTTAAAGGAGAAGCCCTGTCATTGACTCAGAGGATAAACTTCAGGTTTCAGATGACGGGAGGAGGAACAGCCAACTCGTTTCTCTTCAGTCGCTCCCTCCTACTCGTCCTACACCCAAACACGGCTCAGGACAGTGCAGATGAGGAACACAAAAGGATTACTGTTTCTCCTCTCCACTCCTCCCACAGACGGCCCTTCAATAGACTCATCTGTCTCCCTCTCTGAGAAGAGCCAAATCTGGAGATAATTGTCTCAGGTGTTGCACTTCCAAATCTCAAAGACCATTCTGGAGTGAATCAAACTGGCATTTTGTGCTAGAGAGCGTCCTTCTGCCATGTTTACATTGGTCTCCCTGGCGGCAATGAGTCTCTGCCTTCCATAAGGAGACAAGGCTATCCTGTTTGCCTCGTAGATGGTCCCAGGGGCCCAGCTGAGTCTGAGCCGTATTGATATTCTGGTGCTCAGCTGCCCAGCCTGATGGTCAACCATGGCGAAGGGTGGTAAACGCATCTGCTGGGACTAGATGGGTGGTTCAGTGATTGGGTCTGCAGCTTCCAGCTTCACTTGCTGTCATAAAGCCCCAGGGAGACATGACAAATGACATGGACTGCATCCCTGACAGTTGTTCAATGCTCTATCCAATGATAGCCTAATGCTCCCCCAACCTTCCATCCATGGCCCATGCAGACACGCGGCAGAGAGATAAACTGTGCTGATTAAACACTCTGATTTGGGCTCTGCCGTGCTCTCCCGAAAACAAAGAGCTTTTAATAAAAGGTCAGTTAACCCAGATTGCAACATTAATATTTTTGTCATTTGACTGCAAATTTAGATGTTCATCTTTCGAGATATCTGTATGGAGGTTGATAGAATTTATTTTGTGCTGCTAAAAGATTCTTAAAATTTTGCTCATTTCTAAGAGTTTCATGTATCAGTTTGCTGTAGGCAACAAGGCAGCTATATAGGCATGTGTTAAAAAATGACAGTGACTACCATATACTGTTATGTAGGCCAAGTGGCTGCACTGTAGTACCTTAACATGTGACTATCAGTGCTAGAGAGATCTCAATTAAAATTTCAATTGTAAGGTTGTGTGTAAAGTTATTTGCTTTTTGGGACATTAGCTTATTTTTAAGGTCTACTTTCTTTCTGCACTAACAAGGTAATTAAACAAAATATTCTAACACAGTTAAACCAATAAAGGTCGGTTATTTAGTGAGTTAGCTTGCTGCTAACCAAGCTAGCCAGCATTACCTTCTAATCTCAGTTTAGTAAACCGTATTGATTTTACACAGTACATTTCTAGCCATATTCACCACGTGCAGAGCTTTTACACCATAAGGCATTTTCCCATTCACACACGTGTATACGGCACATTATTCTATGCATCAGAAGCAATTTGGAGTCCAGCATCTTACTCAAGGACACACTGACATGCAGACTGGAGGATTCAGACATTGAAACGTCATCTTTCCACTTGCACAGCTGCCCCACTGTAGCCACCACAGTGGTGATGCCCGTGCCTGACATACCATGGACTCATCTATAAATACAACACAGACCAATCAATTTACAAAATCTGGAAATAAACTCGGCAGATGTTCCTGTGTCAATATCATTCATCCAGTAAAATCATCCCCAACGCAAAGCTTCTGCCCGCCAGACAGTACCAACTTACCAACTGTCACTCATATTACAAAGTAAGTCAAAGTATGCAAAAACAAATACCGTGATGAATAATAATATTAAATTAATAAGAACAAAATACATCTTTTCTTGCAGTTGCTACTGGATGGCAAAAACTTCCATGCAGACTTCATGTATGCTACAGACATTAACACTGTATGTCATTACACAGTGTATATTAGTGCTTTTAAGAAATTGTTAAAAAATAAAAAAAATTGAGCACCATAATGATTAAGGACCATGTGCTACAAGGGAGAATATAACCTTAAACACATGAATAGCTGCTATTACAAAGGTCACCCCTACACTTGCTGCTGCCTCAAGAATAGTTTCCTCTACTCCTTTTCATTTTCTACCTCCCTCCTTTTCCTTCCATTATTGGCAGGGCACTGCAAGGGAGGCAGCAGGTAACGCAGATGCCAAGAGTTTCTATGATCCTCATCCGCACCCGTTCTCTGCCTCCCCCTCCCTCTGCTCTGTATGTAATAGACACCTGCTCCCTTGTCAACCCTGGAGTCCCACCTGGCATTGTCCCACATGGTTTGGTCACTAACTTCCCCACAAACGCACAGCACATATCCTGTCATCACGTCAGAGTCACATTAACGACAGTACTTCCTCGCTTATTCCCTTATTAGCCATAAGAGTGAAGTCCAATTTTCGCAGTAAACCTGTCGTAGAGAATCACGACCCCTAAATGGCTTGTTTGAAGACGTTTAGCCAGAAGGGCTGAAAGGAGAACAAAGACCATGAGCAAACTAACAAGAGCAGCTCTAGTGGGCTGCACTCTTTGGTTTCTGAGAGCGCTCTATTCACATTCGATTCCGCCCACCCTCCCTCCTCTGCCCAGAAAGGATTGAATGGACACAAGCCTCCTGCAGGCCAAAGTCAATTAAAAGAAGACAGAGTCTAGGGAGCCCCGGTATCCCTGGTTACTGAAAGCACCTAAGAAGCCATGCAAAACAACCACGTTTAGTTTTAGCCAAAGAATCCCTCACTTATGTGCCTCATGTAGGTTTCCCAGAACTATAAAACTCTGGGATTTTCTTCAACATATGTATGGAAAACTACATGAATAAGTAGTTGCTATGGCGTCGCTTATGAAGGCCCAGTCACCGCTGAGCTCTCCTGCGTAAACTGCAAGCTGCATCGTAAATCATCTCCCGCTCTGCCTGACATGCACACAGTAACCAAAGAGCCACGGATGCCAACCTGGCAGGCATCAGGTCTCTCTTTGTCTTCACACAGATGCCACGAATTATTCATTGATGCCAATTTGATAATGAAATGGAAGCGACATGTTCGTCATGCAGGCTTTTTCACCAGCAAGGCGAGTGTATAACAGGTTACGGACCTGTCACCCCACGACAGGCCAGAAGATTGCTACTTGTTCATCCATGTCTGGATAATTAGGTAGAAGCTCACAGGTGAAACACCTTAAACACATGGTGCACATTTCACTCCCTTAAACTGTTGACATTAGAGGCAAACTCGAAATGGGGGCTGTCAAACTAGTTTGAGATTTTAAATTTGGGTGGCTATGCAACATATTTGAGGGTTTTCATAAACCCGATGAGGTGGGGATGATGTATAAAGTAGGCACATGTTGGTATCATGGCTGCTACACGGCATCAAAGTTAAGGGGCGATTTCACATGACTGCTATGCATCTTTCATTGAAAGATGAAAGTTAGTGTTAGCAATGCAAGATCAGCTTTGATGTGGATTGAAAGTATTAGTGCTAACAGCTATAAAACAGCATGTCTGTGTAGGCCAGACAACTGCCTCCTGTCTGTACCTCATCTTTTTTTTCTTACATTATTCCCTCTGCCACTCTCCCTCTCGGTAATATTGGAGTCTTGTCAATGAGTACTTAGGCCCGTTGCCTCACGGGGAGCCAGACTTGCTGGCTAGGTTTTATGGCCCATTTCAGAGCTGCCCTGGCTTAAATACAGCCTCCTGCTGGCCACATGGCCACAATGTCGTGCCATGTCCATCCGGCGAAGTGAAGAGGGGGGGACGCTTGGACTCCCGCCAAAAAGGTTTTACTGAGGCCACAAGCATATGTGGCCATGTGGAGGCAGGAAGACAAGGAGGTTGCTGTTTTAACATCCTGTGTTCCTTAATGTCCCACCAATGGTGCTGTAGTACATTTAAAAACAAAAAGTTTATAATAAAATATCCAGCTAACCTCTTTGACATGCAAATGTATAGAAAATATAGAAAATGCAGGAAATTTAAAACATGTATCTTCAAAATAATAGCAGTGCTCTCAGATTTCAGATAAGGATTTTCAGATAGGATTATGATTTAGGACTAACTGGATGCCAACTGGAACAAGATACAATATATGCCACAAGCTCCAGATGATTAATGCAGATCTCATCAGTGGGACTGTCATTTCTTGGTCATGGTAACACAGAAACCAACCCTTGCCTAAGCAGGGCAGTGTTTTAAAAGATAATCTCCTTTGGCACATGCAACAAATCTCTTCCATTTAAAACAGGGCACGCCATTCAGTGTCTCTTTTAAGCATGAAGGTGGAAATCTAGCATTGCACCCCCTGCTGAGGATTAGTACTCTATGCATTAAAGCCAAACATCTCCCCAGCTTCAGTGTTTAGTCTGTTAAAATATACATTAAGCTGATTGGCAGCAAAACTCCTCCCAAACCTACATCTTTATGTCTTAATGTGGGAGTTAAGGTCTGGCAACAAAAGTGCCTGAGGTCAAGTTTTTAGCTTTTTTGAATAACTGTTCTTAAGATCTGTCACAACTAAAAACGTGGACATTTTTTTTTTAAATTAATCTTGTGCTATAAAAATCAACATTTTGTTAAAGTCACACTTGCATTGCATGGCTGCTTAGCCAGGAACAAATATACAGGACTAGATTATTACACAGTTATAATGCTCAAATTTTATGCTATTGTATTGTGCTGTGTGAATAAGTTAACTAAACTGAAGTCTCAAGACATGCTAACTATGCCGAAATTGGTGGAAATCAAAGCAAATATGCAGAAGAAAGAAAAGTAAAACAGCAAATATGTTTATATTACTTCTAGTTAAAGTAATTACAATTTGAAAACAAGTAAGATCCAGCAAATGATGGAAATCCTCTTTATTCGATGAAACGCATTTCACTGACCAAAAATGGCCAATATACCAACAGAGTGTTGATCTAACTGTAGAGTTCTCCAATCAGATTATCAGTTGAGCAGACCTGCAGAGAAGCAGCTTACAGGGGCCAGACTGTTTCCCCAAGCAACAGGCTGCTATTAACAAAGGCCCAGCCTTAAGCCCTTGTCTACAATGATACTAATTAGCAATGGAGCAGATGTGCCTGGAGTTGTGCCCACCTCAGGGTGCTGGGCATGGCCGGCAGTGTCGCGACTGCATTCGCTGGTGGCTGATTCACCTGTGACCTTTACACAGTAGGCCTGGGGTCAAAGCTTCTTTATAAATACAGTAGAAGCTGACACTAGTGGAACCTGGGTCTGGTCTTGGCACCCCTCTAGGCTCATTAGAGACTTCCATATGTGCAACAGATCAGGATTTGAATAAAAAGCCCCCTCGTGATAAACATTCAAGCCAAACGGAAACAATGAAACTCAAACCTGATCCAAGCTGACATTATTCTGACACCGAGTGCTTCTTGGTCTTTGATGAATTTTTAAAATATTATACAGTGCTGTCTTGAGCCACCCCTTATTTCTTTATATTTTGCTAGGAAAATGCAAAATGGGTCCTGTGATTTACTGACACATTTACATGTACATGGAAATAGAGTACACAGGGCAATTCTAACAAGCTTGTAAGTCAATACTTGGTATGGCCACCTTTATTCTTTAACACAGCCTCTTATGCAAGCTTCCTTATAATTTCTCTGGGAAGTCTTCTGACAGCTTCTGGCGTTCTGACAGTGGGCTGTCAGAACTCTTAATGTTAATTAAGAGTGTGAGCAGACTTCTCCCATACAGTCATTCTGTCGCTGCTATTGATTGGCTATGTTGCTGCTATTGCTACTGACTGTGTCTTGTCCAATATCTTGGCAGATGTGCAATTGCCATCCCTATCTTTAATGACCATGGCCCTTCCACCTTTATTTATTATATTATATTATGATGCCCTTGTATACACCCCCACAATGTTTCCTGTAACTTATACATAGTGGAGTTTTTTTTTTTTTTGCACCTTTGTGGTCTTGTTATCTAATTTCGCTGTGCAGGCAACTGTACAATGACAATAAAAAAAGTTCAAGGTCAAGTTCTAGTTTTCCAGGCTTTCTGAAGGATAATCCTGTAGCGCTTCTATGGATGTGGACTATCTTTTGTTGCATTCTCTGAGAAGATGATCGCAGGTTTAATACATTAATAGTGTGTGTGGGATCATTGTGATGATGAAAAATGAAGCCAATCAGACACTTTCTATATGATATTTTACAGTATATAAAAAAATCTGATGCTACTTTTCTGCATCAGTTTTGACAAGAGCTCCAAAACCACTGAC
The DNA here is from genome assembly GCF_018398535.1 of Haplochromis burtoni. Lineage (NCBI taxonomy): Eukaryota > Metazoa > Chordata > Actinopteri > Cichliformes > Cichlidae > Haplochromis > Haplochromis burtoni. The sequence continues at coordinate 1,156,585 of NW_024582398.1, forward strand.
TGAAATGCAGCCCCAAACATGACAGAGCATCTACCATGCTTTACATATGGCTCAAGGCACTCACTTTTTACCTCTCCTTAGACCTCCTCAGTACATATCGAGGAAAATTTGAACCAAAAATTTCAAATCTGGATTCATTATTACATAAAACCTGTTGCCACTGATTTTCAGTCCAGTTCTTATGTAATTTGGCCTCCTTTCCTTAAGAATGACCTCTTGGTAGCTACCCTTCCACAAAGACTATTTCTGATGAGATTTTGGTGAACTGTAGATGGATCAACTGAAGTGCCAGATGGATCTCTCAGGTTCTGTGTCTGGTCTTTGCTGGATTTTTCCCTATTTCTTAAGGACATGACTTTCAGATACTGTTCACCTGCTGCAGATTTGTAGCCGTGCCACTTCTTCCTTTGCCCTTCATTTATCCAGTATCCTCAAACTTTTTAAGGACGCACTGCACACCATGTCAAGTTTTTGGGTAATAGGTCTTTAGGAATCAGCTTGTTGATGCCAAAATACTTCTTTATGTCTATCAAACAGTTTTCTTTACATTCAACTAAAGAAATGGCAACAAATTACGTGTTCTGTGACAGGCTGATAGTAAGAAAGTGCTTAAAATACAGTTCAAAACTGTTTTTTTTTTTTAGTTGACTGTTATTTTTAGACACAAGCGTTGAGTTAGGTGTTTTTTTCATGTTTGAACAGTTAGGCCAGTGGTGTGTTTTACCAAAGAAAAAACATTCCTTTGAAAATAGTCAGGTACAGGGATTGGACTGAAAAGGAATGACAGAACAATAAAAAGTCCAAATGAAAAATCAAAAGACCTTCAGAAAGCCTGTAAAACTACTTTAAAAAAACCTTTTAAAATCACTTACAAGAAAGTCTGACTCCTTGGAAACAAAATATAAAGAAATGACGGGTAGTTCAAGACCAGTATTGTACAATTGACTGATAGTGTGGAATTTTAAACTAGATTCCTGCAACAATTTTATCATCTTTTTTCATCTATCCTATTCTATACAGTCCATTTATTTCACAAAGTGTATTTTGCATTACTATTTTCACGTCCTCTACTCATATCCATTTTACTATTATCTATATATAAAACGTCAGTATGCTTGTTTCCGAGTGATAAAGTTTCATTGCATAAGTCTGAGGTACGCGCAGCTTACCCAAGTCTTACTAACTTGTTTACAAAAGTGGGTATGGAGAGGTATAATGACTTCAGGAACAGCTGATTATGGTTTGGACAAAAAGCCGAGAACATAAACATGAACTGTGACACAAGCAAGATGGCAATACATGTGCGACATGCTTCATACTGTAAAACTCAGACAGACAACACAACAGCAGCTACAACATGAGTATGTTTGCTTGGACTGAGCCAATGGGTTTCTGTGCACCACTTTAATATATGGCAAGTACCTGAGTCAGACTGACATCTCCTGCAGCAGCTGGTTTCTGTAGGGTTCAAATTTTACAATTTACTTCACAAAATATTCATTATATGACACACATTTGATTGTGAATTGCTCCCCTTTACAAACAAAAACACACGTCAGTGACCAGATGGTAAAATATATCTTGTACGCCACTGACTACCTGAGAATCAGCTATGACTGAAAATACTACTGTAAGGAAAATTATGGACATTTCTTACTGTTACGTCATGTCATTCCCACCTGAATAAGACATTTCCCTAATTTCTTCAGTACATGAAGATGAAGTGCTTTCCACCTTCGCACAACTCCCTAAAAAAGGACCAAATGTATGATTACTCGGGGGAACTAATCAAAAATTAAGATAAAATTAGCTGCTGCAGTCTGCTCTCAGTTGGTCTTGTTTGTTCTGTCAGATAAAGAACAGCAAGTAGGCGGAGGCCCTCGTGTCCCGCTTTGACATGAGGAGGAGAATCCACCCACAGTAACACCTGGCAACTACATGCAAATTTAAAACTAAGATTATCTATATTTTCAGGTGCGGATCACACCATGAAATAAGCTTTGGTTTTATAAAACAGTACAAAAAAAGTCTAATTATTTTCATAAGAGGCCCAGTGTTTTCCTTCAGCAGCACTTATAATATCACAAACTGTATAAACCACTACAAAACTTGAGACTCTTTTCCTCATTCTGTCTTCAGTCACAGTTTAACATCTGTTATTTGGAAGATTCAATATCAAATGCGATCAAAGTCCCATTTGAGGTTTCACAATATAACGAGAAGTGTAAACACACTACAGCCTATAATTACCTACAGTGCATTTTCTTTGATTAAAGTAAAGCAACAAAGGGGCCTGCACTTTCCACGAGTATACAAATGGCATCAGCAATCGGCATGCTCTAGCGTGCTGTTATTTTGATTTGGAACTCGAAAAACTTCAAAGAAAAAAGTCAAGTTGTGCAATTTCACAACTTGGTGTGAAACCCCCCCCCCCCAAACATGTTCAATACAAAGAACAAGAGATTCATTGAAGGCGACAAAGCAACAGTTATGAACAGTTGGAAGTGTGGATGCCTAGTTTTTGTCTTACCATGTTGGTAATTGTCCCAAAGACACATTTTTAGCAAAGAATTACTTGAATAATTGCCCAAATGCTGTACTGACTGACTGACTTTGCTGCACTTGTAAACAAAAACCCTCTCAGTGGAGAGAAAGCCAACAATAAACAACCGAAATTCTGGAGACCGAAGCGTTCGATTGGGGTCAGTGGGAGAAAATAATTACACCTGACTCTTAATCGTAACAAAAACTTCATTTTGCAGTTTGTGCTAAATACACGGCGTTGGGTTTGACAGGTGACGCAGAAAATAAATATAGTACAGGACACCACTTAATCACCACATTAATAGATATGTCATTTTATATTACCGGTAGATTGTATTATTTTATTAATTTAAATCACAACAGCTGTCTCATGCTTTATATTGTAAGTTATGATCCTACAATAATAATACCAAGAACCCTTCAGTGCCTGATACTGGATAATGGGAAATCTGCGATACCCACAATAGTGCTTTTACTGGTATCTCACTTGAGTCGCTGCAGTCAGATTTTTAAAATGAAACCTGTTGCTCCCGTTTAAACTCTTGGACCGTGACAGAACAGTGAACTGAACCCAGTGAATTCCTTCATGTGCCTCAGCAGAGAGCCTGGCTGGTTGCACTGTGTGGCACTGAGGGGAGTGGGTGTGATAAACTGCCAAGAGTCTCGTGGAAAAACGCTGCCTCAAGTAGGTCAGAGCAACTCAGAGAGAGATAATCAAGGCCATTTTGACCCCCTCTGTGTGAGCTGTAAGTGGGTCAAATGCAGCAGTCAGCTGTTGCAACTCTATCACGCGGGGCGCTGCGAGGCACTCGTCATACTGTCAAAGCCCATTCCGTTAGTTTAAGACATGGCAGGGTGCCTGCTTGCACCCACCAATGCAGGAGTCAGCCTTCTATCTGCCCCCCTAGGGGTGAAATAATGTGAAGTTCCTGTGAGTAGCAGCAGCAGCAACAGCAGTGGCAGCAGATCCACCTTCCCTCTTGTCACTGAGTACACCCTCTACAAACACAGCAGTCTTTATCTGTTGTCTCCTCCTTTTGACAGCTCACAGCTTTGCAGCCTGGTCCTCTTCGATGTGGCAAAGACTCTTCCTCAGTCCCCTCTCCGTGTCTAAAATGCCACCCACATTTCTACCAGACTAACTCCAGCAATGTCCCTGCTTATTTCTCACTCTTCATTGAACAGAAAAAAAGGGAACTCATGTGTCTAGAAACACTTCTGAGCACAAATCTGCAACAGCAGAACAAAGACAGCCTAATCTTTGCACTACTGAGGGGCTATTTTAAAGCTCTTGCTCTGTGTTTCTCTCCATCCCTCCCACCTTTCTCTCTTCTCTATAACATTCTTCCTCTCTCCGAACCCCTCTCCTCCCCTTCCCTCCTTCTTTCCCCCCTTGTTTCCCTCGGTGTCTGAGGGCAGCAGCTTCTGTTTTCCTCTCTTCTCTCCCTGCGTGTCCAGTGACTGACTGCACAATACACATCAATTATTCATGGCTGCTCTCTCTGTTTCGCAGGCAAAACCAATCACAGATGGAGTCACTGCTAATGGGCTCCTGCTGTACTTGCCACCGGCTTCTTTGCACTCAAGCAACAAATACCCCAGAGACAATGAGAGGAAAAACAGGGATAAGCTGTTAAAAAAAGAAAAAAGAAAAACAGCAACTTCACACAGCACTAACAGCAACAAGAAGGAGAGCAGGACACGCGTTTGTGGTCAGAGGAGAATGCAGGTACGCATCGTGACAAAAAAAAAAATAGAAAAATCACCAAAATTAGGAACCGGCTTCTGCTGCAGGAAAGGGTTAAAAGACTGAGAAGGGGGTGGGGAAGGGGTGATGGTGGTGGTGGTGGGTGGGGGGGACAGAGAGCTTGAGAGAGAGGGTGGGAGGACAGGCAGAGAGGGAGAGAGAGAACCAAATGCTTATCTCCTCACCTCGGATGTATGCAGCTGTTATTGATGTATCTTCTTTTTCTGTCTAGTGATCCATTGCTTGCTCTCCCAATACACACATCACACAGAAGCAGCCACAGCCACTTCGCCAGAAGGGAGAGGGAGAGAGAGAGGGAGAGAGAGAGAGAGAGGGAGGGGAGGAGAGGAGAGGAGAGGGGAAAAAAATGCAGGCAGCTCACATTTCAAACTTGCAAAGGGGGGTGGTGCCTAATGTGCTAGACAGCCTGTATCTTGGCCTGAGTCCAGAGCAACGAGTAAAAGAAGCCTCAATCAATTCATTTAAAGCAACATTTGTTGCAGTGGAGAAACACTGCGGGCCCCGTCAGAAACGGTTCAGGCAGGTACACGAATCTGCGGTTTCAGCCCTCGAACCTTCTCTTTGCAATACAGTCGACTTAATCCATCAAACTAGTCATTGTAATTAAGGGGCATGGAAGAGGAGGGGGGGAGGAGGCTGGGCGTTGTGGCTTCCTGATGCGCAGAGGGTTGGTATCAGCGAGGGAGGGGCCAATTAGACCACATTTGTCTTTCAGCACACATGAGCCCGGGTAAGCTTTTGGATAAATAATTACACACTTATAAAACATGTAAACTGTGAGTACACAAGCCACCTGAGGCAGCGCAGGGGCTTCCATTGTCATCCGCTAATAAAAGTACTTGCACTCACCACAAGCGAGTCAAATCGGGTGTCAAATTAATGAAACTGATCTCTTGCTAAAAAAAAAAATTGCAATAAGCATTTAATTAGAGACATAAGGTACAATGTAAATCAATTTTAGTATGCAAACAACCAGTTTTCTTGTACAGTAAATTACTGAGCCATATGGGGCATAGCTGAAGATGCTACACCTCCTGCTGCCACAGACATAATAACTGCAACAACTACAAAGGAGGAAGGACAGACAAGCTCAACAGCTCTTATCTCTAGTCTCTCCTGTCTGTATTTGCTCTCCTGGTATTTACTATCAGCTAAGTGCACGGCGGGTGACTTACAGCCCAGCACCCCTGCTGCAAGTTAACACATCAATCACGGTTGGCTGGAAGACTTTCACGTCTAAGTGATTACAAAGTACAAAAACCCCACACACAGATTGTCCAAAGTGGATACAGTGTGGATTTAGTGATTCTGTAACCAGGCCTTTAAAACTCATCTTTAAAATACCACAATAACTGGAGCCAAAGTCTGTTTTCATATCCATCTCCCTTATTTTACCCAAAAGTTCCCCTAATGTGGTTCCCCGAATCTGTATTTGGCTTTCTTTATGTTTATGTTAGCTTGCTTGAGAATGATAACAATAATGGGTTTAAGACTAGGTATCACAATAGTGTTTATCAGTGCTACCTGCTTCAGGATCTGTGCACGCTTACATAAAAAAGGGGTATGTCATGCATCATGTGACTCTTCTTCTGCACAGAATAATGCCTATGAGTGCTGTGTCCTCCAAATCATTAAAAAATGTAACAGTAAAACGCAATGCTGATGCAAATAATATGAGATAAACGCAGCAGAAAGTCGTTAATCATGGAATTTAGTGCACAGAGCAGTAAAATAAACATTTTAATTTCAGTTAATATAGTTATTTTAACGCTGAGTGCACTCTCTGTGCTGCTGTTCATTTCTACTGTGAAGGCTGCACATTAGAGCTCTGAAACTTTCGACTGGACAGATTTCTTCACATATTTAAACATTAGAAACAGTTACTGTCTCATAGGCTACTTAAGGAGATGTGGAACTCTTTAGATTGTCATCAGATCAAAGTGAAATTTAACATATTGATTAAATTGAGTTATTTAATATGCGTTCTAGTGCCTGTAATTTCAGCAGTGTGAAGTAGACTTAGCAGCAGATTAGAACCAAGTGTAAACAACATCTATACATTTTCTATGTCACCAAGTGAACACATACAAACTCCAGTGCTGAGCATCATTCTTTACTTTCACTAAGGTACGGGTTAATCAAGTTGTGCATTTAAAATGTATTCCCTCTGCAGAAAATCTATAGTTCTAGTGACTCCATTGCACTTATAACGTGCTGAAAATAATACAATTAGTAAAAATGTGGTTCTTCCAGCCTATGCTCAGCATAAGTTAGCCAGGTAAAAAAAAAAAAGAGAGAGAAAGAGCCACTTTTCTGGCACAGAAAACTCTGACTTTAAGGTCACCATAGCTTGCTAACCCATTAGTCCAGCTTTGTAGCACACGGGTCCCTCAGGTAATGGTAGTGATGGCTCTACCTTGATAGAGAGAAAAACAAAACCCATTTTCCAACTTCTATTACTGGCACACTGTTACCCTGGGTACGAAATCACCACCAGTGCCAAGATCTGACTTCCAAATGAAAAAGAACGCAGCACAACTTCATTCATGAAACATGCTTCTAACAATTGTTATTGTTTGAAAACTCGTGCCACTGACAGCGCATGTATCGTCAAGCAAATATTCAGCAAGTATTAGCAGGCTCCTGTCATTTCAACGGCAGAATCAGATTTCTTTTAAGAAAAATTAAAGTATATAAGTGTTATTTAAAACTTTCCTCTTTGGTAAAGCATATAGTTAGGGCTGGACCAGGTGACCCTGAATCCTCCCTTAGTTATGCTGCAATAGACGTAGGGATTCCCATGATGCATTGAGTTTTTCCTTTCCAGTCACCTTCTTTACTCACTATGTGTTAATAGACCTCTCTGCATTGAATCATATCTGTTATTAACCTCGGTCTCTCTTCCACAGCATGTCTTTATCCTGTTTTGCTTCTCTCACCCCAACCGGTCGCAGGAGGTCCCCGCCCCTCCCTGAGCCTGGTTCTGCCGGAGGTTTCTTCCTGTTAAAAGGGAGTTTTTCCTTCCCACTGTCGCCAAAGTGCTTGCTCATAGGGGGTCATATGATTGTTGAGTTTTTTTCTGTACCTATGAAGCGCCCTGAGGTGACTTTTGTTGTGATTTGGCGCAAGATAAATAAAGTTGAATTGAATTGAATTATTTGAAATCATATTTATTATCAAGATATTATTCATATTTGTAATAATGAAAAACATTTTTTATTTTTTGCAGAAGCTCATTTAAGCAGCTTTTTAGCTCCACCAAGACCCTGAAATAAAGCCACCAATTGTTTCTTGAATTGACATCTCAGTTTGATTAACCATCCATCCACTTATCCTTTTTCAGGGTCTATTTTTTCTGGAGCCTATCCCAGCTGTCATAGAGCAAGAGGCGGGGTACACCCTGGACAGGTCGCCATTCTGTCACAGGGACAGACAACCATTCGTGTGCAATTTGGATTAATCAATTAACCTATCCCCACAAACTGCATGTCTTTGGACGGTGGGAGGAAGCCAGAGTACCTGGAGGGAACCCACGCAAACACAGGGAGAAGATGCAAACTCCACACAGAAAGACCACGGCCTGTTGTGGTGGAATTGAACTCAGGACCTTCTTGCTGTGCGGCAATAGTTCTAACCACCGTGCCACCGTGCTGCCAACCAGTGATCTTAATTGGATAGATTGTTGGTTACTTGGTTGGATTCATTTAACCCATTAACCTCTGAGTCATACAAGGTCACCAACAATGTTTTTAGCCTTCTGTGTTAATCTCCATTTAGGAAAAGCCACAGCTAAACTATATGTTGAAACCCGTTGAGCGAAAGGAGACAGAAAAAAATATTTTGGTGTGGAAAGCTCCAAGAGTAGAAATTATAGCCCTGCAGAAAGGCATGTGTATATTCAACTTCTCTATTATGTGTAGAAACTGAGACCTTTCCACAGCTCACCAACAACATATCTGACCTCATCTTAAGCACCACTTAACTGGAAGGCATAAGCCGCTGAATGATCAGCACTTGAAACGACAGTTTTAAAGGAAATTTACACATGCACCCAAGAATACAAAGGAATTCAACCAAGTCTTAGACATGTTCATTTTAACCTTAGCTTTGTCTATCTTCATCTTTGTTCTTTGAAAAGAATATCCCATTCAGGGGAATTTCCATTTAAAAAACAAAGTTCACTTGAAATAAGTTACATTCCTTGCATCAGTATTATCCTCCGCTTTTCATTTAACTCTTGCAACAGAGCTTTGGGGGGCAAGACTTGCAAACTTTTGAACTCATTTGACTTGAAGGTTTTTGCTTTTTCAAGCCAAGTTTACATTATTTCCTATAAAACTGACTTGACTTACAAATTGTGATAGAAAATGTAAACAGAGCTTTGACTTTTCTACAGTGTTACCCACGTGGCCACATTTCCTTGTCTTTAGCAAACAAACCCAACACCCCTCCTACACTGTCTCCTGCTTGTTTATGCTTGAACCGATTAAAAAACTGGGAAACCACCTTTTGATTTTAAACACGATGAAACAAAAGCAAAAATTGCTTGGATATTTTTTTCTATATCAAGCTGACACTAATAACTAAAACCAGCAATGTCTACTGATCGTACTTGAAAAACAGCCTGGCAAAAAGGTGTATAAATGAGTGTAACAAGCCCAACTAATTATCTGCTGAATAGCTAGTTCACCAGGCGTTTGTTACATGAGAGAATGAAAAGCTTCAGGGGCTGAAAAACTTCAGCTGGAACCTCCTTTCACTCTTTAGAGCTGAGGAATTCCCAAAGTTTGCTGAAGCGCAAACGATTGGGAATGTGCCACTCTGTCTCTCTTGCAGGAAAAATCGTCATTAAGCATTTTGCAGAGGCTCTCGAACCGGAATGAACCGCCGGTGACGCTGATGAAACAGGCCTAACGGGGCTTGTAATGTACCCTGTGGATGGAGAAGGGGAGAGGTGAGGCCCTGATGAGTTTTTGCAGACTGAGCAAGTGATGTCTTTGCTTTGAAGTCCTCAGAGCTCCACGTGCATCGCTTTGCCCTGCAGTAAGACAGTCCGAGTAATCACAGATTAATAGAGCAGGCTAATCCCATTGACAAAGAGGTCACTACTAGCAGACAGACGCCCCTCCCCCAGATCTGTTCCAACACTGTGGGCCACAAAGGGAAAAGAACTACAACCGGACAACCCCCCTGAGTCCATCCATTACAGAGATCAACTCACAAAAATCACACTGCATGATGGGTTTTCCAATTCCAGTCTGCTGGATAGTTTTACAATATCTAACAAACATTGTCTAAACTTCTTATACAGCTACATTTTGAAATCAATAGGATATTATAGCTAAGTTTTGCTCAGGTGCCATGAAGATAAAGGTCTATTTCTTTAGCGCTTTGCCTTCCTAAGCTTTTTTTTTCCTTAGATGGAAAAAAAAGAACAAACTAATGCCTTAAATTGTTGGAGGCATTTCATGATTAATCAATTTGTCAAAGCTACAACCTATTTCAGCTGTAAGCTGACTGTGAACATTGATTTCCTACTGCTGAAATCAGCTCAGCCTCCCCTTCCGCTCAATTTTCGAACATGTTCAGGAGAGGAATTTTAGATGACATAACAGAAATGTAATAGCTTGACCGCGCCGTGCGTCAGAGCCAAGACAAGTTAGGTCTGGTTAAAACGGGATGCCAAATCTGATTTACTTATTAGCACTCATCCGCTGACCTGATGTTTTCTGAGGCAAACAGCCCAGCTCGTAACCACCAAAAATCGTGTTTTTCGCCCACTTTTAACGGAGACATTTCAGAGCAGATTACAAAATGCATGATGAGACTGAGCAGGCCAGCAGTTACAGGATATTCCTTGAAAGCTCTCGGGGCTTGGTGTAGACAGGTTGTTTTGTATATATATATAAAAAAAAAAAACAGTGCAGAGAATTTATAAAGCACCCTCAGTACAAAATGAACATTCACCTCCAGGGACACAATTCTGCAAAAACACAGGAGACTATATTCATTTCAGCTCTTCCTCATATCCTCTCAACACATAAAATCTTTTCAGATTTGTTCTCAGCTGTTCAAGGCTTCCCAAAGTCTCCTCTGCCTACACTAACTTGTCTGTCTTTGGTCTTGTATGGCTGACCCTCCTGTTGCCACTCTGGCCCCCGTCATGTGACTTACTCCCTTCGTTTTTCGCTCAGCAACACCGCTGCAGGATGTCGGGGAGCAGGTCCTCCCTGGGGCCCCGTGGGAGTGTCTTTTAAGAGCTATCTCCCCTGGCTGCCAGATACGGTATTCTCTCCACTTTAACACCCTCCTTGATTCAGGCCTCCTCTCTAAAGGACCTGGGAGCTTTGCAGGAGAATGCCTCTGCATTGGTTTCCACTGCTCTCTCTACCTCTCTGCAGGCCTCTCCTCTGGAAATATTCATGCATTTACAGGTACATAATTGTCCATGAAATGTACTTTGGGATGCTGCCTAGACTCGAGAACTTGCTGCTTTCCAAATGACTACTGTTGCAGGAAATTATTCAGACAGAGAATCAATTGGCAATTTTATCTAAGCCCATAAAGTAGGCCCTGAGATTTGATTTAGCATTAAGTAGAATTAGAACATTTGGCGATGTGAGTTAACTGCAGGCAGGGAAGGATTCCCCACCCATGCCGACATAATAGTGACATTGCATGATTTGAAGCCTCTTATAATAGAAAAAAGGCAAACATGAGTGAAAATTCAAACAATATGTGCCTCTGACTTTCATGTCCTGGCACACTTAAGAGGGCTCAGTGTAGCGGCCGAGCACACAGAAGCAAATGCACGACCCAGCTTTCCCCGTAACCCAAGACAGGTGGAAACCACAAATCACAAACTGTAAAACAGCACAAAAATATTTCTGTTATCTCCTCTGAGCTGCTGACAGCCTATGCGTCTTCATTCTCATTGTGCTTCAGCATGCTTTTGCCAGCTCGATAACAACATTTAGCAGTCTGCATCTGCTCCAATAATCCATCACAGGACCGGGATGATAGAGGCGTATGAAAACAGGAACTCGTCATCACTGATACAGTAGTTCTTGTCGCATGTGACAAATGGAATATTCTGCTGTACGCACTTTATCTAAAACCCCAGAAAAGGTAACAAATTGAGTTGTAGTTCCCAATGTTGTGAACACGTTCAAAGAAAAGAGGTCAAGTAGATATTAAAGGGTAATGTTCAGTTGAACCTGGACTAAAGCTATGAAGGGATTTTCTTGGATTGCTCTTTATATTGAATATTGAACTGTTGGTCTTGTTTAATCTTAAAAGTCATAAATAGTCAAGAGTTAAAGGAATGAATATAAAAAGATCAGTGCTCATACATCTGTGAGGGGATCTAATCTAGAAGCAATAAGTGGAGGAAAAGCGGCAAAGAATGCAGAAATAAACTTGAGCGGGCCAGCATGGCCAGATGGCCTGAGACGGCGGTTGAGAAAACTCCGGTCTTACCTGCTGATTTTGGAGTGAACTTGTCCCTGTTGGCAGCGCACACAGCCAGGAGCCGATAGCCCAGGTCCAAGTCAAAGCCCTGCTGCGCTGCTACGCGGCTAACCACCTGAAAACAATAACAGCATGCAGCACAGAGTCAGTATGGCCTGAGGTATGTTTTCTCTGAAGAAAAAGCTGAACGACACCAAGTCTAAACCTCTTTTATTTCTCAGAAAACTTCACTTTCTAAGCATTATGATAGCTTACACCTACATATAGGTCAACAGAAGAGAGCAGAGGTCAGCATACAGTGCTGAATAGGGACATTACTGCAGAAAGGTGTTTCTGCAGGCTGTTTCATTATATTTCCAGCTCACAAACAACATTTTAAGAGCAGATTTTGGGAAATTTGCATAAACTCAATATTTCCCTTTGTCTCTAGCAGGGAGTTCCTAAAAAGGCCAGCTGAATAACAGTGGGGGCAACTATGAGAAATTTCCTCACTTGTTCCAAGCCCACACAAACATTCTAATGTGCTTATTTTCCAAACAGAAAATGTTTACATTTTTGATTTACCATCTGCAGCGCCATTTGCTTTGACATCCACATACAGAGAGAGCATCACGGCCTCATGCACACGCCTCCTTTTACTCACTCCAGTGCAGCAGCTGATGGCAACAAGCTTTGTTTTCATGATAAATATTGCAGATCGCCATCATAATCTGCTCAGTTCTTTCGTTCCTTCTCCTAAAATTTCCACAATTGAATCTTGAAAATCCTGCAAACTAATGACAGACACTCGCAAAGCTGTACGACTGCATCCGTATCTACTCAATACAGATCTGTGCTGGGTAGTTAAATCCACCACATGACGACTTTTCCCACAATCTGACTGTTAAAGGACAACCTCATTACAAGTTTATCAGTTCCATATGAGTAAGTGGACAGCAAGATGAGGAAAAAAATACTGCCTCCAGTCCAGAGATGCCCACTGAGAGGAAACATTAAGGGGAAGCATCAACATGCCACAGGAGGCCGTGTAAATCACCCTTACATCCCACATGTTGCTTTGATTTGCTGTCATCATTATCAGCTCAAAAAGAGCCACTCAAATCGTTTAGACCTTTAGGACATACTAAGGTCTGTGTGGACCAATGGGCCCCACTAGATTCCCCTCGCTGCCTGGCTTTTCATAGCAGCGATCCCGCTGTCACACGCCAAACTTCAGTACAAGCCCTGAGGTAGCACTGCTGCTGGGACCGTATCATTATCTTCTGTAAGTATAGTCTGGACGTGACACCAAAACAGATTATGTATATCTGGCCTTTATTTATGGGAATCCCCCATTAAGAAGAAGAAATATAGAGTACAGGCTGCCTAATTAGAATCTAAACTTGCGAGGGACATTTAAATGGTATTTTTAGTGTAAGAAGTTACAGTTCTAATTTCAGGACTTTAATTGTACACAGTCAGAGGAGTTGTGGTGAACTGTCTACCATAAGGCAATCATCTAAGCAGGCACTGCAAGGCTTGAAAGCAGGGAATTGCTACTCAGCTGTACATTTTTCTGTAGTTTCAAGCTCGATAAAATGAATCTTTTTGTTAAATTTGCTTGTTTTTTTCCCCTCTTAAATATTTTGGAGATTAATCAACTTGAAACAAGCTTAAAAAAATCAATACTGCGTCATACATGAATGCTATATATTGTCATTAAAAATACAATTTTAGAGTTATAACATGATAGCTTAATTGATTTGGGTTTTTTTTTTTTCAAGAAAAAGCAATTCAACATCCAACAGAAGCTCCGGTCATAATTAAACATAAAAAGCCTTATTAACTCTTACATTGAGATGAATTAAAAGACTAGTTTTGAGTACCCATCTCCTGTTTTGAATACTGTATTACTTACCTTATTAAGTCTTTTTTTTTTTTTAAGTCCTGTAATTTCCTGGGTTTTTTTTTCTCACTGGTACAGCAGCAAATTTCTACAAATGTTATCACCAGTGTTTAAGTGCAAGCATGCAGGCAAAACTGTAAAGTGTTTACCATTAAAGTCTGTGACCAGGTAATTTCACAATCACATCAGATTCACTGTGCTTCCTCCCAGTGTGGTTCACACCCAGGTTTACACAACCTATAAACTAAAAGGAAAAGCTCTGAGATTTTCACGGCGGGAAACAAATTGAAGTGGCGAAATGGAGGAGAAGGCACCTGCTGCTGCACATTAAAGCAGGAACACAATCGCTTGAATGGAGGGACGTGTCACAGTAGTTTCGCTGAGGTCCACAAGCACAAACCTCTCGGGCTTCTTCACCTGCTGCAGCCGAGCTCGCTTGATGGGGATACAAATTACACCTAACAGGTGTGTCTGTTATGTAATGCTGGAGGCAGCATGTTAAAGCACAGTCAGGCCCACTGTGACAGGTGATTGACACACCCACTGTCTATTCACTGTTCTTTTGGCTGTTCTTTCTCTTGGTACTTGATTAGCTAAATATGGAGTCAGTGCATCAGCTCTGAGCATTAAAGGTTTTTGTAATAGTCAATGGTGAATGTTGGTTAAAACGTGGCATGGACAGCTATAATTATACTGGTTTTAATGGTGGCAAAATGTGATAAAAACAAAAACTTTCAAGTGAAATTTCACATAGCACAAATCTGCCTACGCATTTGCCTCATATGGTTCATATATATATGTATATATAGCGTTAGCTCTGGTAGTTGTTCCTCACACATCTAAGCTAGCATAGATAAGTGCCGCATATTACAAAGTAAACAGGCTGTGTAAGCAGTGTGTTAAGTTTATCTTTCAAATTCTATATGTAATGCAAAACAAAACAAAAACAAATAAACACCACATATAGCTAAATGGACAATTTTTCAAGAGAAATTAGTCTACTATGTCAGTTTACCATTATCATATAGAGCTACACTTGCTAACTGGCTAAGGGTCATAGCAATAAACGACTATGTAGTTGTTCAAAAAATTAATTGCTAACTTCCAATTCAAGATTAAGCTATTATTCCCAGTGGAGCATTTTATTAAGTGAACATTAAACTCACTAGTATAAACAATATTCAGTCAGGGTTAAGAACTTAGCTCTTGACATATTGGCTGTGTCTGATTAAATTTAGTTGAAAATATACAAACCTTGACTACTTTGGGCTAAATGTTTTCTCCAGAAGCCTTAATTTCAGATGTCATAGGACAGTAATTATTCAATCAATCAAAAATCCATAGGCATTTGGTAAAGACACAGAAGACTGAGAAGATTGAGAGCTGATTGCTTTGTGGTTTGAGAATGTTTTTGACCTTGTGGATTTTATATCAAAGGCTGGAACTAAAGCAACAGAAAGGTGGCTAAATGGGAGCAGTTTCTACAAGGTTAAACACATTTTACATTTTCAGTGACCTCACGGATGATCACCAGGCTAAACATGAGTATTCTTGCATCCCTGAGGAGGTTATGGAAAGAGTGCAGCAGTTGTTCAAGCGGCTCATTCTTGAAACTCTGAACATGAGATTATGGAAGGTGCTCACGACTGGTGACTTACCGTTAGGCATCCCATCAGGCTTTGCTCGAAGGGGCGCTGGAAGGCTCTGGGGTCACCACACCAGTCCAGCAGCTCTGTGGCTGCTGTTTGGAAATTTGCTGGATTTTGTAGGTGCTATGCAGAAGAGGAGAAAGATGGAAATCAATGTGATTCCAGTAATATTCCAATACTTTAAGAAAATGGGACAGATAACAGGTAACTGCTGTAAGTAATAAGCATTAAACAAAACAATAAAACAAATAAGATGTTATGCTTGAAATAGAGGCATGACAATAAAAAATTGTAATTAATTTGTGCTGTCCTCTATGTTCATTTAGTCATTAATAAAATGTATTATCTTATTAGAATTCAATAAAAGCATTTGCTCATCTAAAATGTGTGTAGTTACATGTTTTCCCACCTGCTCTGAAAAAAAAAATCTAACCAGCTTTTAATATTTAACTTTTAATTATGAGCAAATGACAACAGCATTTTTATGACCAAATGTTCTGAAATTTTGCTTATGATGCTTTGGATTAATTATTTTAAATGGGTTAAAATATGACCGCTCTAGGCTGATAGTATGTCCCAGTTCCACTCAGCTACTATCTCAGGTTTCTGTTGCAATAAATCTTCCTTGTATGGCTGCATGAATCCACGAGGAAGCCCTTATTTCAGTAGCCAACCCTTGGCTGTTCTCTGACTTTATCTGACAACAAACTCCTTGACCTACGGACACCCTTTTATGGCATTCGTTCCCCTCCTGCAGCCAGCACTAACCTGCATTGTCTGTATTGCTGTAGAGCAGCACAGAAAACTGAAAAAGGACCTCTCTGGGTCTCCGTATCAACCTTACTGTTGGTCATTTCTCCTCTAAAAGCTTTCGAACCACAATACAAATCACTTTATACATAGCAGAGCAGATGCACCACCACCACCACTCTGCTGTAATCTGTTGCCTTTGGAAAGATTATGCACACAAGCTTTTGTAGTGCACTTGTACAAAACAGGAACAAATGGACTCCCACTCCATGGCATCAAAGGTAAATAGAGCGGTTTGTCAGCTTAAAGTGAATGGCTGCCTTCCTAATACGTCGGCGTGCTTTGATTTCACTGTCAGAGAGAGAAGAAGAAGAGGAAGTGACAGGGGTACAGTCACTGCTGTGCAGTGCTTTTTTCTTGCTTGCTCTTTAGGGGGCAGCAGAGGTTAGGATTTGATAAGGCTGCTTTCATATCAATTTACAAAGCTGGTGTTTGACAAGCAGTGGATGAAACCAGTCTTGTTTATTTCATACTCTGTCCAAGACCGTTCCCCACTCTTGTGATATGTCTTTGTTGGGGGAGACTAAAAGGAGATGTGGTGGGGTAGCAGAGCATTCAAATTCTACTGGTGGATAAAAAGTCTCCTGGAGAAGCACACACATCCCCAGATGCTAAATTTAGATGAGTCTGGAAGCTAGACAACACACGCAATCAGTGCACCAAGGATGGAAAAAGGGAGAAAAGGGGGAGGGAGGGAGAATATGTAGAGGGAAGAAAAAAAATACACACCACCACTTGGGCTTGAAGTGATTACTGTTCTTTGCACTCAGAACAATTGGTCCCACCAGTGTGGCTGTCACACGGAGAGCTTGGCACTACCACGCCACAGATGTTCCCCTTTCTCTGGCCAAAACCCACCAATCAAACCTAAACTAGTGGCCAAGAGACCCTCTCACACTCTCCTATCCCCGTCCCCTGGGTAAGAATGATCCTCCAACACGTACACTCTTGTTAATGCTCGGTTCAGTTCAAGGGAAACAAAGAGAGACGGCACTTGCAGAGTCCTGAGAACATAGCTTTTTTCTTCTGACACAACTGGATCTGGATATAACTTCATTTATGTATCAGAAGTGATCGGGCAAAGACTCTTTCCATTCAGAATCACAGTTCTTAGTTTGCTGCTGTTGTTGCTCTACATTCATCGACACCCCCAGAGCACTGAAAACACGTTAATGGAGACAATTAACACTGGAAAGAACACAGCGGCAGACAGAAACAGCTGCACAAGCAGTGTAGGAGCGGTGCAAAGAGGACAGTCCTCCAGTTTGTCTTGAAATATCGCCGCTAAGAATGTGAGGAAGTGTTCCTGCGGCGAGAGGATGGTTCATAGTTTCTGGCGAACCCCTGTATGTATCAGCGAAAGGAGAGTCTGACAGAAAACTGGCTTCCCCACCGTGAGAGGAAAATACTGTCTCTGAAATAGATACCAACATTATCAGGCAAGCCATCTTCCCCAAAGTGCTCGCAATGGTGCAGTTCTGAGATGCAGGAGGAAAACAAACAGGCTCTGAGAAAAAACGTGTTGGGGGAAAAATCAGATAACTGTTTTTATAAATCACTTTTTAAGCATACTTGTCTGTTTGGAGGTTAAACAGGCGAACATTTGTTTTTCTGTATCACTTTTGAATAAATACAGATATATATATTTATATACTAGGGTTATATTGTACCAACATCTCAAGCATTTTGTCTTTGTAACCACAAGACCCGAAACAGGCAAATTCTCACATCTGGAAGCTGTTTTCTTAAATTCTCCTTAATAAATAATAACCAAAACAAATATTCAGTCTTGCTGAGCAAATTTCTGTCTGCCAACCTATTAATTAGTCCCTTATCTTTCCCATTAACTGCATAACCTGAAACCAAAACAAAGTCACTCATTTTAAAGTCAGATTTAGCGCAATGTGGCAAAAAAAAGAACGAAAGAAACAAAAAAATCCCCCAAGTGTTTGGTCGAGTTTGTTTAAAAATCATATTATTGCAATTTTACAACAAGACAGTAATTTAAAAATTACCACAGTAATGATTTTCTGATTTAACTTTCAACCCGTGATTCAATCAGGTTGACGGATTCCAATTTCCTCCACTTTATCATCGCGCTCAGCAGTAATTTATCATTTGAGCAACAAAATCAATTTGTTCCCCTGTCCGCTGCACTGGCTGGGAGTACTCAGAGAGACATGTCACATCTCCCAGAAAACAACAACACAATGGAGGAGGCTTCATTTATATTCCTGCTCCAAGTCGGTACTGCCTTCGAGATGCCAAATTTCAGCATGTGCACACTTTCAATTAAAGCAAACAGCTGGATTGGTTTACAATATTTCCTTAATTATTTTAATAGCTTGGATATTGGACAATGGGGAGCAGGGGGAGAAGATAGTGAGTTAATTGTTCTGATCTCCCCTGATGATCATCTTTGTGTGCGGGGAGGAGAATAGACGGTTGGCTGAATGGGCTCGCTGCTAGTCTAATTGGCAGGACATAAATGGTATTTATTATGCGGGCCTTCCAAACCCTGATTGTCTGCGGCACAAAGCTGCCTCTATTAGCAGGGTGCTGGCTCTTACTGGTTGGTTTGAAATGACCCAGCGCTTAACCATTTATTAGTTGGACTGAAGGCCTCCTTGTACGCCATGGATCTCTCTAATTGGCATGTTTACCCATGTGCTGCTTTCCTGGGTGCTAACATTGGGATGTATTTGTTTAAATTTTTGACTTGAGGGGTCAATACATTTAACCCCACAGCATTTGGGATTGTGTAAACTACTCTCAGACAAACACAGGTTCCCTTTCAAGTTCTGTCAACTTCCTTTACAGACCAATTCACCTGCTATTAGTAATACAGCGCTTTAATAGAATCAATTTTCTCTCCTCTTACAAGTAAAGGAGGGGAAATTGAATTATTTAATAGCCTGCTGTGAAGAAGGTAACCAGACTGAAGACAGAGAGTGTTTACCTCTCCTTTTCTCTGTACCTTATTACTTAAGAACAAAAGGCCTGTTTCTACACATAGAGAAGCTTCGCTCTTTTTACTCCCCAAATGCTTGCCTTGTATATCCGCCTCACCTTGCCTTATTTTTGGATAGCTGGGATAAAGCAGTTTACCACGTCCACATTTGCATTTAAGTGCAAGCCCCCATACATTGTCCCCTGAAGGCTTTCTGATGCACTTTTCAAGGAGGTGGACTTTGGCAGCACAGAGCCCAGAAACAAAATGGACCAGCAGTTAAGAGAAGAGATCAAAGGAAGATCCCTGTAGCCTGGGGTTACACAAGTATGCCTGCCTAATTCTGCCGAAGATTTGTCCTGCAGTAAATGGTGCTGAGAGGAGAACAAAAGGACACGCTGGGAGTCAGCAGCGGTGGAGGCAGAAAGCAGGGCGATGACGGGGGGAGGGAGGGGAGCCTCTGCTCTTTGACCCCAGTCGGTAACCTGAGTCACACCAGAGTCCCGATAATAGGAGCTGAACAGATTAGTCACTTAACTGTGGCCAAACAGGAAGATAGAGAGGCAGTCTCACCGTGGATGTGACTCACTACATGTGTGTACTTGGAAAGGTGAACAGGGCTGGTGAGGGTTTTTTTTCCCTGCTTGTGTTTTTCCACCGGTAGCAGCAAAAAGTCCAGTACCATACTAACTTACTGAACATGCCTGAAGGCTTTAAATGAACTATAAAACTTCATAATCAGTGTTAATAAATGGCAAATTAAAAAAGCTACTTTACTGTTAACAGACCACAAGATGATAATCAGGAGGTTTACTTATTGGCTAATAATTCTTTTGTAAACCATTTATGTAATTCATCTGTAAAACCGCAGCTAATGTTTATAATATACCGTGCAGTGTGTTTATAAAGTTTTCACAGATGTGTATAACACTTGTTTTTAAAAGCATATAAACAGATGTGCTGTAAATCACATGAATGTGAACCTGGAGGCTGCTGCTTGTGTGCTGTTTCACCCACCATAGACTTTCATACTCAACTAGCAGTTTTTTGGGTCTACGGAGTAAAAATGTTGGATTCCAATGCACCCCTTCCCTTTATTAACCCACATTTAAAAAGACAGAAAAAAAGGGGCCCTGTCACAAAATCAAGGAATAGGTCACAGTATTGCACAGATGTGTATGTCTCTGACACACCAGACTGAATAAGAAGCTCTCAAACTGCAGGGGCATGGCACCGCTGTGATTTTTTTTAGAGAAGTAAACAAACAAGAGTTTGCTGATGCTATTGTGTTGATCTTTATTTTGCTCACATTCAACTTGGATCCTTTTTTTACTGTTAGCAGTCAGTAAAAATTATGTGTGTGTGAGTGCAGGGTGAGATTTTCATTAGTGCGACAATTAAGAGTTTTACAACCGCTGGACTAAATGGTTGTAATCGAGGCCCTGGTAATGAGTACTGAGTCATTTACAAAACGACTGGATGATTTACTAACCATTAACAAATATAGCACAAGCACACATATGTGCAAATGAAGTTACAGCCTACAGTATATAATTTAAAATCTGTCATTTTATATTTAAGAAAATAACAAATACATTAATAATGATGCTTAATTATTGGAAAAAGTTATTAAAGATCAACTTGTGATGATGCTAATCGCTGTCGTTGTCATCATCACAGTTTATTTATTTCGTTTTTTTAATTGAAATATAATATTAATGTCTGAGAGCCAACACCTTCAACACCTCCTCACCTGTTTGATACACTGCAGACGGTCATTGGTCTGCTGTATGTGTCTGTCCATCGACGGAATCGAGTTCATGTTGATTGTCCCTCTTTGGCCTCTACCTGCCAGCCATTAAACTGGAGACTTCTGTAACACAAACACAGACAAATGTTAAGGCTCACCTCTTCCAAGTGAAGCTGCCAATTCCATCACCACCAGGATATTGCTGTTATAGTGTGTTTGTGTGTGTGTGTGCTGGGTGCTGTGAGCTGAGCAGGGAGATATTGATTTGGCAGGTGACAAGCACCTCAGAGAGCCCAAAGGATGACATTCCTCTCAGCTCCTGTGACACCCTTAACAAGCCCTGGCGGTTGCCCCGAACGGTGCCATACACCTTTGGAAATGACACACTGGACGTAGACAGGATGTCTGACTGTGTTTAAAGCACCTTGGGGTGAAAATGAACAGAGGTAGAGGGACACACACACACTGAGTCGTAGCACCTCAGTCTGTCAGCATTACCTCAGAAAACTGCACGAAACCCTTCCATCCTGGCCTGTGAGAACATTAACTTGGCATGTGGTTCTCTGTTTACATTACTTAGCCATTATGTAATCTTTGGTTAACAATTATCTGTACCCTGGGCCCAGACTTGCTCTACATTTTACTCCCCTTTCTCCTCCCTTCTCGCTCCAGCTACATAAGAGTTCCTCTAACAAAACCCCTTACAGCGCACTATTGATTTTGGAGTAGCAGCTTATAGAAAACCTTCTTCTTTTAGCAGAGAGAATAATATTTTATGGAAGGCAAACAATGTGGCTGTGAGCTGACATGCTACATACTATTATCACAAGTTAAAAAGTATCACCGGCTACATTAAAGGTTATCAATTTCGCCTCTAGGGGGTTTGATTTAATGTTGCATTCAGTGTCAAATAAATATTACACAAGGCTGTCGGCCATAACTCGTAGTGACCTGCACCTTGAAGTGGAAGGTTTAGTGAATTAATAAGCTCGTTTATGGGTGGTGAAAAGTGTAACCTCCATCTTCTCCTCCGCCTCACTCCCCCTTTATCTCATCCTGTCTCAATCTTTCCTTCTCGCTACTGCAGGGGCATCTCGTCCTGCGGTGCATCATCTCTCACTCAAACGCTCTTTCAGACCCCTCCCTCTCCACGCCATCCTTCTCCATTACCATCACACAGTGAGAAATTTCGCCGTACAAAGTACCTGAGAGATGAGGGAGCGAGGGGAGGAAAAAAAAAAGGAGAGCGGGAGAGAGAGGAGGCAGCATGCTGCACCATACTGATAATGCTCACTTAGGGGTCTCTAGCTGGATTTAACGGCAGGGCCAGTAATCTACTCCACTAGACAGCTAAAGAGCTTTTATGCTACCTATTGGAGCTGCTCATGCCTGTACTTGAGAGGAGAGAAGGGCACACTAGTGCATTCCTCTCCATAAATTAGAAAGCTCATAAAGGGGGGGGGGAGATGTCCGAGTATTTTTTCCACTCCTCTTTGCAGATGGAAAGTGTTTTGTTTGTTGACATGTCTGATGTCTCACAGACTTACTGAATCCTCAGTTGAAACATTTGAAGTGGGCGTGGCTGAGTTCTGATAATGATTTGAGGAATTTAGCATAAAAAAACGATTGGGCATGGGTTTAAGTGGCTTTCAGCTTAATCAAACATTCACATTTTATAACATGTGGTCACGGATACTCCTGTCAAACAAGAAGCTTCCTTAGTGACACATGTTTTATACATCCATCAGGTGTTTGCTGCTATAATACTCCCCCCAGTCACCTCCTTCTGCCAGCTGATAGTGAGCTGATCCTTGGCAAGGGTGTCCCCAGACCACTGTGCTCCTCAGCCACCAGCAGGTGTCTCCCTGGCCCTTCAAAGGCCTGGCTTGTGGCACAAAGAAGGCGGAGCAGTGTTGCTTTAAGCCTTTACAAGCTCTACAAATCCTCAGCTGCTGCTTCCTAACAGGGCCCACTCAGCCCGGCACTGCCTGTCTGACCTTGTGGTTATTGATGAGCGAGTCGACCTGCTCCCTCCGACTCTCTCTCTTTCTCTTCCCTCCTGCCCTTCCCCTTGCTCTCGCTCTCTCACTCTCGCTCTCCCCCTGTCATCTCTCTTACCTCCAACAGTGAGTTAAAATGAGGGGAAAGAAAGGTTGGGCTGCCATTCACCTCCTCCGTTTTTTAACCGGTTAAACACACGGTGCAGGAATCGCTGTAAAGCCTACGTGTGCACACATTTACATGCATTTTCTTCCTAAGATAATGACTTCTTTTTTTTTAAATGGCATGGCAGTGTTGAGGTGTAATTTAATTTCCAGATATTCACTTGTTCTAATTAAACACTAGTCCTTTGTTATATCTTTGATGACTAACAAGAGCCAATTTACAGATTAAACCCATGATGCTATGGAGATATGACAACAGTGGCAATTATGAGCCCGCCTCTATTTACAAGCTCTCATCTATCTTACAGATGCTATCGCTTATTATTTTCTGTGTGCTGCTACCTTTACGTGACGTTATTTGCCTTGATTCAGATAGTAACTCTGGCAATCCTGCCTGACGCTTCTGAGCGTGTGAAGGGAAATCGCTGCAGATATGTGCCTTACTTGAGCTTAATTTACTGCAAATTGCACAGCAGGCGTTACACAACAAGTTGAGCTGTGGATTCCTGCACAACAAAAGACTCGTGGGTGTGGGGGGAGTCGGAGAGTGGGACGAGAGCAGGGAGACCCGCTTCCCTCTCCTATTCAAGGGGGAGCTAAAATATATGTATTGAGTGGGAGCTGTAATAAAACGAAACGGGTGAGGAGATGCAGGCTGGGAACAAATATGAAAGGCAGTGGAGTATGGCGGCAAGGCGATGGAGCACCACCGGAGGATTGGATGAAATTATCTCTTTATAATCAGGGGGCTTCTGCATGGCTGCCTCCTCCATTGCCCAGTGACAGATGAGGCCTACCTCTTCAGATGGGCTTTTCACAGTGCTATCAGCCCACCTCTAGGGTAAAACAATGTTTTTCTTCCCCCTGTAACACTACTTTAAAGCTTTGTTTTCGCACGGCACCCCGCGGAGAGAGAACCGTCTCCTGTCAGACGGGGTCCATGTTTGTCTCATTACGTGATCATGTTACGTAAGCGTACCTTGAAAAGGGCTGCGGATTTAATTTGATGACAAAACTGTGCCACAGGAAGGGCTGGAAGAGGGTGACGCTAAACAATGTTGAATGAAGACACTAAAGTGCAACATTATCTGCAGTAAGTAAGAGGGAATTGCTTTTTGAACTGTCACAATCGCACAGTTTGGAATCTAAACATTATTTCAGACACCCAAAAACCTTCAAAGAGAGTTTTTAGCTTGTTAAAATGATGAGATGAGCTGCGCGTCTCCGCTCTGCAGGATAAAAACAGTCGGAGAGGGAGAAAAGTAGACAATGATTAGCTTTATCCCGCCATCACAGCAGAACAAATGGATCACGAACCCGCGCCGCTTTACACAGTCTCTCAACTGAGCTGTTGAGGCGCAGGGAAGTGGTAAACAGATTTAATTTATTCATATAAATGGCTTGTGAACCAAAACAGTCAGGCCACTCTGGGAGCGAGCAGTCTTGTTAAAGGATATTTCCAGTTTATTACATTTCTTATTTCCGTAGTTTTGGCCATTGCTCGTGATAATATTGTGCTCTCCAAAGTAATTGCTGAGATCTGGAAGCACAGTGACAATGCAACTACAAAGTGCGATAGGGCAAGAAATAAGATGTCAGACAAGTCGACAGGCCATCAATTCAGAAAAGATATTTGAAGGTAATAAAGTGTGCATACCTATGATATGGATTAGAGCGTTTTACTTCACAGAGAAAACAGCACATATAATGCAAGAGCAGTGAATCAAAGCTGAACTGGCACATCAGTCACTAAACTATGATGGATGCTGATAACACACAGGCGGGGTAATAATTTTAGCTCATGTGGAAGTTTGCTTAAAATCTATACAATCGCCTGAGAGCGTTTCCTTCGTGCCCTCCTGACTCATGTACCACATTTGAATGGAGACATTTTTCTAAAGCGCATCTCCCGAGGCGCTCAAAGTATTCGTCGACATCAAAAGGTGAGAGAGTGAGTGCGGCTACAGGTGTAGAAAGACAGCAAACCACGCTGGCTACCATCCCGACCACACGCGCGCACACACACAAGCACACAGATCTTCTCACCTTCCCTTGAGTGCTGGGCCGGCATCATGATACCATAACAACACCCTCAGTCACTCGTAATGTGCTTTACAACAACACTACAGGCAGGGTGTTACACCTCCGCAGAGCAGTGTGAAACACCCCCCTCTCCTCGACACACACCAAAACACATGCACGCACACACACCTCGCTAATCGAAAGCTACTAAGCTAAGCACTGCTGACACTATTAAATCTGAACAAGGTGGCCTCAGTGAAGAAATCAGCATCATTCTCATACCTTATGGGGACATGTCAAGACTCAAGGTGATCCAAGTCTCCATGAGTCATCTGTTGTAGGTGAATTAGGCAATAAAGGACTAATCTGCACCATCATTGACTAGGGGTCTGCTGTTTGCAGCACTTGCTTAAGGGTGATAAAGATGAGGGAGTAGGAGGAGAGAAGGAAGAAGAGGAGGAGGAGGAGGGGGAGGAAGCATCTCTTCACCCTCATGATTTTAATGAGCTTTGATTCCGAGATATGTCTTGTTTTCTTCCGACTGTCGGCTGAGGCCGGCGTGAAAGCTCTCCTTTAATTATCTCAACATTGTAGAGAAGAGCGTTTTTGTTTTTTTCGCACTGAGGGATGGGCGTTCAGTTTAGAGAGGGCACCTCTAGGACTCCAGGTGTCTGCCTGGTAAGTGGCCAGGCAGGCAGCGAGGACAAAGCTGTGTTTGTTCGACGGAGGAAAAAGCAGAGAGGATGGAAATGTGTACGTAACAGTGCTTCTTCCATTGTTGCCTTACAGAATGTGCCATAATCCCCGGCAGGCTTCATCCAGAGCTGGCACGGAGGATAATATGAGCTGCCTCCTGCCTGTCCCACCTCCCTGCTCTACCTCCCCTCCCCTCAGCCCTTCTCCAGCACCTCCTCCTCCCTTCCCCCATGTCTCTGCTGCACACACACATATGGACACGCAGCCACTCGAGTGCACACACACGCTCACACCTCCCCACATGGCTCCTTAACAGGCTTGGGAATGGATTTCTTTTATTTAATGTGGTTTGGTCTGCAGCTCCAGAGGCAACCGTGAGCGAGGGCGGGCTCGCAGTTGTGCCACTCGCTCTCGTGCGTGCGCGCGCGCACACACTCAATCCAAAGGAGCCCTGCTGTGTTGGTCGCTGTTCACTGATCTCTCCCTCTTTCCCTCTGTCTTTCTCCATCTCCTATTCTCCCTCTAACTCACTCCACTCCCTCGCTCTGTCTTTCACGCAGATCCACATTCACTCTCTCCCTCCCTTTTTGCCCTCTCACTTTTTTTTTTTCATGACAGCTCACATAAGCAAGCCTCCTGGATTCCTGCGGGAGCCCCACGTTCAGTACACAGAGATTGTTCAGCCATCAGGCACATCTGCAGCATGATTAGAAAAGCAAAGGGAGCATGGTATTGGAGGCAGGAGGCCGGGGTGGCAGAGACACCCCCCACCCACCCTTCATGGCCACCAGCAGAAGCAGAAGAAGAAAACAGAGGGTTGGGATCATAGAGGGGCCTTAGCAATATCTCCTCTCTAACCAAGTGTAACATTTCACCAAGTCTCAGAGGCTGATCTCTGACTACGATTAAAAAAAAAAGGAGAGAGAGAGAGAGAGAAAGGACAAAGGCAAACGGGAGCCAGTCTCTCTTCACTGCCAAGCCACCATCCATCCGCTAGCCTGCCTCCCTCATGGAGCTGGCAAAAACTAGAGGAGAACCTGCAAACACGAGTAGCATCATTGTTTCTCCTTCTCCTTCTCTTGTTTGCTCTGCACTGCCTCTTCCAAAGAGCTACTCTTTTAATTTCCTTCCACCCTTACGCTAATAGCAGACAAGGGGGAGGGTCAATTCCCCCGTGGCGCTAGAGGCAGCACAGATGAGCCACATGACTGTGCGAGCCCCCACCAAATGCAGAGCAGCGCGAGGTGAAACGGCTAGGCAGCTAGCCCCGCTCTGTCTCCCTGTGCCTGTGGTGCTCCATCAGCCTCACTGCTCGCTGCCAAGCTCCTTTCTCCTTCACAATCCTCCTGGAATTTCGGAGGCATGTGACGATGATGATGATGGTGATGATGAAACCAGTGAGCCAAAGTGTAAACCTGCAGCCACTGTTGAGATATGAGGTAAATTCAGAGTCTCACAAAAGAGAGCCATCACTACCACCCCTTGGAACACTTTGTCTTAAAAATTGCCTTTGATTGCGAGCATAGAGGAAAAGTCAAAGAGGCATTTTATTTCCATTTCTGTGAGTGATATTGTTGCCACGAAGGTGCCGACACTGCCTCAGACAACTTCTGAGCCCCCCCGCCTTCCTTTCTCAGTTTTTTTTCCCTGCCAGTCTCCTGGTTTATTATGCATTCAGCTCATGTGTCCCTCCTGTGAGTGGCTGTTCATTTTCCACATACCATGCTTAATCCGGCCAGCTAAAACTTTGAAATAGCGGGAGCCGCAGACGCAGCCGCTACCCAAGAGGAGCCATTATGAGGTCTGGGAGAGAGAGACTGATAGCGCTGGGGGGAGGAGTGACAGGCGAGCTGCAAGATACATGGGAAGGAATTCAAAGAAGGCTGAGAGCAGAACAGGAGGGGTGTGCGTGTTTGTGTGTTCGCTGCTTTACAAGCATACACTGCGTGAGAGTAGCTGTGATAAGTTAGAGGCAGTTGTGGGTGTTTGTTAGCTTGCGTGTGTGTGTTTGAAGGAGTTGTTGGTGTGGGCAGGGGGATGGAGGACCTCCTTGTCTCCATTGTGCCAGTGACCTTTGGCCTTTTGTGACTTTGAATGAATGGGAGGAGAGAAACAGAAAGAAACAGAGAGTGAGGGATTTTAAATAGTGCATGAGCTCAACCTGCCTAGACACTGATGGACAGCGGCAACATGAGCTTTCTCTGTTTCACCAAAGGAGTCTGTGAAGACATACCATCAAACTGCCAGACCTTATAATGACCTCGCTAACATCTCCATTTGGAAATTTCATCAGCAGGAATATCGGCTTGAGAATATGTCTTAAAAATCCTGATTTATTTAATCAAAAGTCCAAAACCTGAATTAAAAAATATACGTAGGAAAACAGACCTGAATTGGAGTGATCTAGCTGGCATGGCTCATAGAAATATATTCTTTTTTAATATTTGCAGATTGTTTGATAACCTTGCTGGGCGGACTGATCCCGTGTTAACAGCTTGCTAGTATCTACAGCCATCGGTCCCTCCGGGGAGAAGCCTCTCATTCCACAAATGTGCTCAATTAAAAAGAGCATAGTGCTTAGAGAGGGCCAGTGAGAGGCCATTCCCTGCACCCGTTTGATCTGGATTTCCTAATTGGTCAATGACAACACATTACCAGACAGGCGGATGCTTGATCTGCAGAGAGGAGGCTTTTTGACTAGGGCAGTTCGACCTCTCTTCCTTTCCCTTTCGCCCCCTGCACCTTCGACGTCCTACCCGCCCCCTCCGTGACCACGCAGAGTGCGTGTGAGTCCGAGTGTCTCTGCATGTAAAAAGGGAGTATGGGTCTGACGTGTAGGAGGAGGCTGATTTAGAGGTTAGACAGCACAGGCTGCAGTAAATCCGTGTCACAAATCTTCCTTATGGAACCGTGGGGGGACACACGCGAGCATGTGATGAATCCCATGCAACACGCAGACCTCTGCCTCCCCTCCTCGGCCTCTTCTGGAGCCCACACCACACTGCTTGCGCTGCACTAATTTGCCAGATATCGTGGGCTGTTATGTTTTGATTGCCTTTGTGTAAATGAATCGGGAAGCCTCTCATTTCACGTGCAGCTGTGAAGAATTCCAATGTGTCAGGGAAGAAAAAGGAGATTCTCCAGGGAGAAAAAGACTTAGTGGAGTCTTCGATCAAGCACTGAAGACATTTATTCATTTATTCATCTTTCTTTCTTTATCCAGGCATCCTTGGATCATTTCACTCAGTGTATATTATTTCCCTATTGTGTGCGGCCCTCTTTAGGGAGTCACTACAGCATAAAAACACCAAAGGCAAACCGTATCGCATGCAAGGAGTCTCAGCGATGCAGATCAGATGCTTGCACAACAGTATGGTCTCATTTTATATAATCCTACTGCTAGCTAAAAATAGTATCAAATTAATATTGAATGTTACTGTAGGAGAGGGTGGCAGAGTTCCAGCTTATGGAAATATGCTGTCATATGGAGCGATAACAGTCTATCCTTTAACACACCCATGTGAAAAAGAAATAACTTATTAGGAATTTCCCACTGCCTCTGAAGTAAAATGTTTATGTTTCATATATAGCTCTTATACTTGTGAAAGTGGCCCCTTGTTCATACAACACAATGTTTACTTATTCATACATAATTCTTAAAATTACGTTTTTATGAGGGAAAAATGCAAAAGGAGCCCATTTCGTAAATAAATCACAGTCTTATGAGACATTAAATGGATATAAAACATAAAATTAGCTTTTAAAATCTCTTCCATACGGACATATACACTTTATATGCATAAACATCATCTACATATACACCCCTAACAAAAGAAAAAAAAAGCAACCAATTAACAAACTTTAAAATGTGAGGACCTACCGAAGTACTTAAAGCTTATGCCTGAATATAAACTCTTTATAAATAGGGCCAGTGGTCGGTCTGGAAACCCATAAGCTTCTCTGCTGACTTAGCCTCTGGGGACAACAGCCAATTTCTCGGCGCTTCCAGTGTAGCCAGCGGATATCCAGGCTAAGAGTTCCTGTTCCGGTCATTGTTTATGAATCCAGATACATTTGAAAAAAGCTAATAAAAAGCTAAATGAGAAGCAGTGATCCTGAGAGTACATTTTGGCAAGTGGAATCCCTCGTTTTGCTCTCTACACAGACCGTTTACCTCCATGCAACCAAAGACTGTTCAAACAAACTGATCAACTTAACTTGTGCCACAAAAGGATAACAAATGAAAGGCTTCTGGTAACAGAAGAGTTTGCCAACATTCGTCTGCATATTCAAATGCAGATATCACTTTATAAAGATTGGGCAATATCATAATATATCCATATCACATTTAAACATACAGGTGCAACTGCTGATCATTTAAAATTGTTATGAACTGAGAGCAAAACATCACATTTGGGAATTATGGCAACAATGAATACAGTTTTGATTGAAAGTCCAGTCAATTAATCAATTTCCCAGCAGCAGTTCACCTTAGTTTTGTAGACAGGTATGTTGTTTGGGGGTATAATTTAGCAACAACTTGTCTCTAGCTGTTGGCAAACAACAAGCTCCACATCATCCATCAGAGAAGTTGAGGTAGCTTGACAGGTGAACATAAACAAAGCTGCCTGCAGTAGCATTTCCAGAAGTGTGCGGGAAACACACAGAGACACGCACATAGCTAAAGACAAACATGCACAAAAAGACAGAGTGGGAAGGTCTGAGAGGCGGCAGCACATTGAGGAGGGAGAAAGAGAGAAGCACTGGATCAGAAAGGCTGAGGAAATGAGTGCTGCAAGAAGTGGAAAAAGCTGAGAAATTCTGTATCCTCCTGTTTCAGCTCCTGAAAACTGCTGAACCATCAGCAATTACAGGCTGGCTGGGTCATGAATCTCCCTCTGCAGTGGTCCGCTCTCTCTCTGCTGGCTGATACTGCAGAGGTGTGTGGCCCAGTCACCTGGCCAGCAACAAACATGGAGACACGAAGCTACGTGGCGCTGCAGCTCCTATTAAGACTGTGCAAATCGCGCCCACACTTTGCATCTCCTTTTTCCATGACAGCAAAGTTTACAATGTTGGCGGTGCGAGCTCACATGCAAAGCAGATGTGTTTTTTTCAGGCGCACAGGTGAGTGCGATCCACGAGTGGCGGACCAAACATTACAGGCAGCCACGGGACAAAGGCGACAGAGGGCACACGCACATATGTCCGGGCACAAGTAAAAAGTGCTGAACATATAATTAGCTGCTCCAGTAGAAATCCCAGATAGGCAGTCACTTAATTAAAATGACTAATTACGGGCAATAAAAACTTCTTTCCAAACTGCTGTCTATAATTACAAGTCACTCCTTTTCTCTGTGGCAGCGTGCTTCAATATGTGTGCGTGTGAGCTTGCAGCCGAATGTGTTTGTGTGTGTGCACGTGATTGTCGCATCTCAATGAGTCCGTTTCTGCCGCTCATTCAGCGTTAGGATCCTCGGCTAATGAGATTAGTCAATAATGGATTGAAAGCAAGCAGCCTCCCTTCCCTGACACAATGGCCGGAGAAGCCGTCCCTGTCAGTGACACGTCGATATTCACGCACGCATACACACATACACAAACACACTCACACTTCCAAACACATCTAAACAACAGGGGCCTCCTTTTTAACATACAAATTGCGTTATAATATCGAGCGGCGCCTTTTTTGAGACAGTGACGTGCCTTGCAGACCACAGACAATTCCCCAGGATTTGAATTTAAATTGGGAGTATATCTAGTCTTGATCTACAGAAAAATGGATATTCCGGACGTCACGCCGGGCCCTCGAAAGCCCCGGATCTCTTTCATCACATTAATGAAAACTCCGTAGAGAACACCGAAAGAAACCAGTCCTACTAGATCTACGACTGCTGAGTGTCTGAGCCTAGGAAGGACAAACAAGTCTTGAGAGTTGAGAACTCTTCTCTTCTCAGATAAACAAAGACATGAAACAAGCTTTAAGGCCAGCCACAGCACAAACAGAGCTCCTTTCAAATGTGCGAACAACCTGTTCGCAAGGGTAAAATAAACCTTGCACAAACACGACACAGCGAGCTGCCGCCACTGTGCAGAACCCTCGTGCATTTACAAGAGAGACTTAAAGAAAAAGGAACTTGAAAGTGCAACTCAATTGCTTTTTTTTATGTCGACAATCACAAATCTGATGTTGCATCTAGTCAAAGTTCCTTTGAATGGCACCTAGCAGTCGATAACCACAGCCGTAATTTAGATTCAGACAGATCCTTTTTCTTTGTCGGCCCTCAACTTTTATAGTTCCAGTCCAATTTACTCAGTAAAATCACTTACTATCCTGCAGTTATAATCCCATTGACGAGTGGCTGAGTTGACAAAAATGCTAATTCACTCATCTTTTTTTTCCCTTTTCTTTTTTTTTTTTTAACAATTGGCTCACACAATAAGCTTTACAGGCAGCAGAAAGTGCTCTTTTGGCAAATTTTATTAGATCCCAACTGACACTGACTTTCTGGGGCTGTTATCCATATGCCTGCAGGTTTCACTTACATGTATGTATACATATACTGTACATACTGTGTGTTAGAGCTAACCTAGCATCTAAATAAACACACACACAATCCTCACCACCATCTGCCTAACTGTGATGTATGGAAGTGTGTTTCTGCCACTGGAAAAAAAATGGAACAAAACTAAAAACACGAGAAAACTCAGCGCAACACTCAAGACAGCTACACATGATAAACTGCTTTGATATGTTATTACATTACATTTAATGTTAATTTATAAGTTAATACTATTTTTTTTTTAATTTTATAATTTATTTAGCAAATTACATTTATTAAATATATCAATAAATAGGATATAACTAAATCTATTTATACCACGCCAAATTATTTGTTCTTAATTTAGTGTTAAAAGTTATATATTGCCATTAAAAAAGCCTTAAAATTGCAGAGGATATCTGCATTTCCTGCGAAATTGAAAACTTAGTTAGCTTTTAAGTAAAAATTTAGATATATGCAACTCAGAATTTCAAATTACTGGCCTGAAATTTTGACTTATGGATGGCAATTGCTTTTCTTTTCTCTCTTTTTTTTAAACTGGTTGAAACAGCTTCCTTAGAGATGCTACTGTGCTACATGTGCTGCGACAGAGCTAATAGGGTAAGGTACTCTAGTGGATAAACGACTTCCAAACAACTCAAAATATGTTTTATCTCTGTAAATAAAAGATTTTAATCAACATAAACACTATCTGTCACATCTGTGGGACACTGAACTAGCCTTGGGCTATATGCACGCTGCCCTGTGATTGGTAGATTGTGTTAGAGCTTTGCATAGCCTGTGTGTAAAATGTGTTCACACCATTTAAGGCTGAAAAATGTTATTTAGACTATTTTATCTACATTTTATTCAGAAATGATGTATATGTATGCTCACGTATAAGGCAGAGTATGTAGCCGAAATAAAAAGGCCAATGCATTAAAGCAATTAACATTTCATAAAACACATATGTGTGCAATTTGCAGTGTAATTTGCTAGGGTGATACAATGGTATATAAATGTCGCAGACAGTATAATAACTAAACCGACACCCCTGTATGTAATATCCAGACTGGTTTATGTGGCACTGTGGTGTGTTAGTGTTCCTGTCATGCAGCCTCCCTGCCTGGGGTCAGCACGGCGCTACAAAAGGTCAACCTCCTAGTAATTTGTTTCGCCGCCGCCCCATCACCGACCAAACACAGGGCATCGTATCAGGTAAACCAATTATTATCTGACATGAATCGGAGAGCAGAGAGGTCCCATACAACCGTTTCCTCTATTATTAGCAAAATGTCTCTTTCTTCCAGCAAAAAGGCGCCTTGTCTCTGATTCCCAGCATGTCTTTGCAGCTACTTATCAGCTGCCAAGTGACTCATTTACCTGCAATGTGCAATTCTGTGTGAGATTTAAAGGTAATTTAACCTACATTCAAGACGAGAAAAGAAATTAAGCGATGCCGTTTCTCTCGCTCTCGTTTTACCTCCCTCTTCCTGTCTCCAAAGCATAAACAGCAGTCAAAACTGAGAGCTTTCTCCTGCTTAGTATTCAGCTCTAATTCTCCTGGGTGGACACCCCACTGTGTAGACAATCTGCATTTTGATTGGTGTACACTGGAAGTTTCCGCAAGGCTCTTTAAAAAGCCGCTACGTTGGAAAACAACATAGGACAGCCATTTAGAGATGCATTTCTAAGAATATTTAGCAGATTGTTCAGTGGGAATAGCAAATAACTTGGCGAGATTTATCTTGTTTCATTAAACAGAACCAGCACTGACACGAGGATATGATCTGAAACCGATCATTTGTTGCGCCGCGACTGTGTTGGCCAACATGAAAATGCCAGCGATATATAACCCTTTCAGAGAGTCATTTGTACAATCTCTCCATTAGGAGCCACTTTGTTCCTGTAGCCCCTCTGGCCTCAAACCAGGCTTCAGCCTCCGATGGCTGTAGTCATGGCAACTGCCTTCATTGTACACTTGCAAATAATGAAGACAATGTGTTTTCCATTTAGAAGAGCTTTTTTTAGTGCACAAAGATATGGAGAGTCCATCCTGACTGTTTCATTAAGGGGGCTTAATAACGCAATTCCTTCTGCTGGCTAAACTGTGCGAGCTGAATCACAGATTAAATTGGCCTGGTGGGACGCGAGTCAATACCGATGTTCACGATTTGATGTTCGACAGCTAAACTTGGAAAAGTTGTTTTTCTTTCTGGCCTCGGTGGACACGAGCGTAGTAAGAAGAAACATCAAAGAACAGAGGAGCGCCACAGGCAAATAAATTTGTATCTTGATCACACAAAGTGAAAAAAAAAAGTACTAGAGAGGCAGGCAAATGAAAAGTAGAAGAATTGCCTCTCGCAGGTATTTGATACCCTGTTGATTTTAGCTGACTTTAAGCAGTTTAGGCTGTTTTGAAACTTTTTACATGATTCTTCAAGTTTCACAAAATCTGGAACTTATTTTCATGTTTTAACCAACAGCTCTGTTAACAATCATTTCATAAATTTCCCAGAAACCAATACCTGCTGACATCTACAGTAGCTTTCTTAAATGATCTCTCAACTTTGTCACTTTATTTTGAGAATTCACAACTGCTAAATAGTGCCACAAGGTGGTGCCTCATTCCAGTTTGTTTAGTTGAGGTGGCACTGAGAGTTGTAAACAGGCACCACGCTAGATTCTGACTATGCATGACTAGCAACTGTACCGATCAGAGATCTGGCAATGTATGATTGATATTCAGCACCATAAAAAGATAGAAGAAGAAAAAGAAAGCAGTGTGGAAGTTTCCTTATCTGTTTGGGTAAAGATCACAAGCTAAAAAAATAGCGCCAGTGCTCAAGCTAGGCAGCAGACCAGCACATTGCTAGTTAACACTAGAACAGGGTCATTTTGAGCCCTTGGCATTTTAGTGCTCATGTAACACTGTTAAAATAAAAGCCTCTCATTTCATTTTTTATGACTTTTCCCAAAAGGTTTTATTCATAATTCGCACACAGTGAATATTGGGGTGTGTGGAATAAAAAGAAAAAAACCCCAAAACATTATAACCACTTATACCTAGAACCACAGAGAGAATCATTTAGACATCCATCAACGTTTGATGTGCCTGCTTGCCTAGCAACACGTATTGTTTACACACATTTTGTGTGATGGCTGCTATAAAATGAGACCGATCTAGCTAGATGTGATTGATAGATAAATATATATAATCAGTGCAGGGTTGGGCAGGTCAGGGATGGGCTGTTGAGCCATGGCAGAGTGGGGAAGAGTGTATGACAGGACGCGTGGGGAACTGGGCGGGTTGCTGGCAGAGCAGCAGGGGAACCATAGCTGAACTGGGCCAGAGTGTGGAGAACTAATTGGAGCAAAAGAAAGAATTAAATCTGGGTTTCAGGCCTAAATTATTCAGACATGTTAGGTATTGTGTTGCTTATTATACTCGTTATTTTATATTCCATTCTAATATATACAGACCTCCTAAAACTTAATATTAAGGTCTGACCTTTTAGAGGCTAACAGGCGTCTATTTCATCTGATTTCTACATTTAGGTCTTTTACCCTAATGGGATATTTAGAATTAGAAGGAGGTGGTGGGTGCAGGGGATGTTGCTCTTAACACACAACACAGCAAATTTATCCCCAGTTCTTGATTGTTGGACTGATAGATACGAGTTGGGTGATGGCTGGTGCAGCTCTCGTAGCTGAACTACTTTAAAAAAGTCAGTTTTCTTCAGATATTTTTAATTAAGATACAACATCTTAAATGCAACACCTGTTTTCTCGTATCTCTAAATAAAGTAATTGGGATTTTTTTTTTAAACTTGTTTCATGATGCAGCAGGTTTTTCAGACCTTGCTGCAGAAACGTTGCTGGTTTAAAACCTCTCACAGTTTTTGAAGATACTGTTACCATAGTCATCACAACAGACACAGTGGCCAAAGCTGTGGAAATACACCCAAGTTGTAATAATTAGGAATAGTCCTTTAACTAAGCACTTCCTGCATTAATGTTACTGCTGAAAACAGTAGCAAAAACTCAACAAGCATAACTAATTTTCAGACGCAAAATCCAAATCGGGAACAACGGGCATGCTTGTAAATTAGTGTTAGTTTTGTGAACATGTGCAAACACACACACACACACACACACACACACACACACACACACACACACACACACACACACACACACACACACACACACA
>NW_024582398.1:1193068-1205930 GCF_018398535.1 Haplochromis burtoni
ACACACACACACACACACACACACACACACACACACACACACACACACACACACACACACACACACACACACACAAAGAGAGAGCGTGGAAAGAATGGAAAGAACTTGAGGGGCAGGAATCTCCGTTCCACTGTTTATAGGGAAAACTCCCTGTAAGCTGAGCCAGCTTTCCGGGCCAAAATTAATTCAAGAGTTTTACAAATCACTAGACAGGAAACATGGCGTTGTTCTTCACTTCCACTTCTTCTCCTCTGCAGCCCCTGTAAACATTCTTTTGATTTGCTGTGTTGTTTGCTCGCAGGGAAAACACACAAAGCAGATAGTTACTCTAATTCCTTGATGACAACAGTTTATCTTGCAGAGTGGAGCGCGTTTCATAGAGTGTGCTGTGGTGCTTCGCGTGGTGTTTGTGTTAACACAAAACCCTGTAAAGACTATTGACTGGAAGTGCTGCTGTCAATAGAAATCCTATGATTTCTATTCTTGCTGTTGCGGAGCTTTGTGAACCTACAGTCTGGGGACTCGGTTCTCCTGCTTCCCTGACAACACAGCAAGTAACCTTTATGAAAAAATATTTAAAAAAAAGCCAAAACAAGGGCACCACAATACCACTTCAGAGCAGTTTTGTTGCTACAACAAACAAAGCAGTAAGCTCTGGCACTCCTGTGTGTGCGGGAGCCACAGTGCACTGTGATTGATATACAGGAGATAAGACGCTGTTTGACTCCCGAATCCGCCTCCAATCGCGCCGTCCCTGTGACGCAATGGCCGTACGTTATCTCTGCCACACACAACCCGCGCTGCTGATAGGCGAGGCAGAACCGCTCGTATCGAACACTTCCGGAAGAGTTTCTTGTTGAATAAATGAGCCACTTATACAAAATCTCTATAAACAGTATTGAGGTGCTTTGCTGATAGTCAGCGACAGCAATTCAAACACTGAACAAAGACAAGCGCATTTGGAAAAAATGCTAAAATCAATTAACAAATCCATTAATAATCATCATAACTTCTAAAACGTTTTCTTGTTTTGGAACTTGTGCACTATCTTTAAAAATCTTACGGCCCTAGCATTATACTATTAACCCAAATAGACTGCTTGATAATAACAGCAATCCCTTCTTGCAGCCAAATTTTCACCACGGATGCTGAAAAATGTAGAAAATCCACTTCAGCCCCTAGCTGCTCATTACCTGCTGATTGTAAACCAGCACAAGGAGTTTTCATGGAAAGCTTGCATGATTGGTACACTTCAGCTCAATACACCGCATGTATTTTTAATGAGACAAGCCTTTTTGATAGAGCGAGATTGCTAGCATGACTGATGATGCATTACATCTCAACTGGGTATTTGAGAAATCTTTTATGTGGGAGGCTTTATGTTTTGAAGTGATCGCAAATAATGAATTAGCTTTTAGTCATTTGTGGTCCCAAGGCAAAAAGAAGAGGAAAAAAAAGACTCTTCAGAAATCATTTATGCTTATGATGGACACCGGATTGCTGGACACTTTTAAGTGCAGTCTCTTAGCTCCCTGTGGAGATCTAAGTTAGTCATTTGTCACCTTGTGGTAGTGCTGAACACATCCTTACGAGGCCCTGCCCAACGCAGAGGCTCGGCTAATGCTTCTTACTGGCTCTCAATGCCATTGCTTCGCACACATACACACACCGCCACATGATAAAAGCACAAGCACTGTTCAAGCACTTTAGAGAGATGACACGAGAGGACACAGTGTTGCTAAAGGTTAAAGAAAGCACAACAAATATGAAGACTGCAGGAGAATTTTGATTAATGCTAGACCTCCGCCATACACTCAGAGGTGCACACATATTCCCAAACCACCACCAGAGAGGGACAGAGGCTGCACTGAACCTCTAAGAGACCACCAGGTGTGACCTATTCATTATTTACCAACATAGGCAGGCTAGCAGCATCTGCACGCTGTGCACAACCCCTTGCTTTTTGTAGGGGAAATGTGTCGGGATCAGATGGGGAGAGGGCACCTTTGTGGATACACATCTTTGTTCACACACTGCCTGCCTGTCACCCTGCAATGCTCTTCGCAGCAGACAAAACGCATCTATGATTGTTCACTGCTATAAAGACAGTTCCACTTGTCCAGAACAGTGGCAGCTGAAGAAATCTACGCAGACTAGTACAATTACTAATTTCCACAAAGGCACGATCGCACAACTAAACATTTAAGTGCCTCTCCATATGGTTACTTTCTGGGAGTTCTGTGGGGCGATAAATACGCATCTTGTCATATTAGCTTGGGTGGGAGGCAGCTAGCACATCCCCAGTGGAGGGGGAATATGTTGTCTGGTAACATATGTTTCATTTACTTGCCATTTTCTTCTCATCTGTTGAGGACTTAAAGGCTCTTATTTCATGTATTTCTTGTTTAGATTTAGTTTGAAATTGTGAGAGGTGGGGGGTATGTGCTTGTGCATATATGCACACACATGGATGCTAAAGTAGGCACATACAGATTTCCTAAATTAACTGTGAAATAATATTTTTATAAGGAGCCTCTGCAAAGACCTTAATAACCAACTGCTTAAAGAATAAATAACAGAATGATAGTACCACCTCTATATCCTCTTCCCACAGTAAGACTTGGTAAAGGTGTTTGAAGGCATCTGGTGACAGCGGCGTATGGACCTGTTCTCCACCTTTAATTTGAATGGCTCTCCAGCTTGCAATGGATGTTCAGGATAGAACATCTTGGAATGCCAGCTGCAGTCCAAGATGGTGCTGCTGGAGTCTCTTGGTTCATGTGACCAGAGACTCATACAGCTAAATGATATCAAGGAGCACCACAAGGAGCACCACAGCTGCAACATGAGACGGAGAAGGGGAGCAACTTAACTCTAACTAAATAAAATAAAAGGCAGGGGATCGCACGCTAGAAAATCAATTTTGGAATCTGTTGTTCTATTGGAGGGATAAAACACATAGATAAAATGTATTTGTGTGAAACAATGGATTCTAATTATAATTGTGAGTTGTCACTATGAGCAAAATAAGCACAACAGTGATTTTCCTCATCGTTAATGTAAAGCTTTCCATTCAGGCAGCTTTAAAGAACAGAAACATCGTCTTCAAAGTTGACGGTGAAGGGGAAAGCTGCGCTATGTCAGGGTGCAACAGAACATAAACATGCAGCAGAGCTGATAAACGCCTACAGATGTGTATATGACATCCCACACAACGTCAGAACACAGAGAGAAGTCAGCAAAGGTCGCTACCTGTGAGGATGGAGCGAATTCCAGCAGATCACTGAGGATATGAAATGTTGACAGATGGGAAATAAGCCTGATGTCAATAACAAATCTGAACGGGGAGGGGGGATCACCTCATATCAGTGATTACTTACGTACATTGTGGACCACCACACTTGAGATGAAAGCCTTTAACAGCTCAGGTGAGATAAACAGGTGTCATTACTATGAATGATCCATTTTATCCTGTGTGTATTCGATATTCTTTTGTCTTTTGTATAACCACACCAGCAGAGATAAATGGCCCTTCCATGTACAACTTGGCAGAGGTTCACACACATCAAGGGTCATTAAGGTGGCTGACAAAAGCTTTTTTTCTTTAATGAATCTGGGTGTAAGTGTTCAGCCTCTTCTTGTTGAGACTATGTGCGTGTGCGTGTGTGTTTAGGTGATGCATTGCAGTGTGTGAAGAAACCTGGTTTCATTTCTTCTTGTAACACCCTAATGACTTTATTGTTTCATTCTTATCCAGCCTCCAGAAGCTATTACCATATAAACACCTGTGTTATCAAAGCACTGCAAACAATTTCCTGGATAATTTAACAAAGATGCGATTGTTGATTCCGTATGAGGTTGTGTGACTTATGAGTCTGTGTGTGTTTGTGTGCATAGTTTGAGATATCTATTTTCTCAGTGAGTGTGTTTGTGTGTGGACGTTTTGAGATATCTATTTTCTATGTGAATGTTTGTCTCTGAGTGCATTTAGTTATATCCATTTCACGGTGTGTGTGCTTATGGGCGTGTGTATGTGTGTGCCTGCCTGTTTGTGTGTGTGTGTGTGTGTGTGTGTGTGTGTGTGGGCAGAGCGTAAACCTACTGGAACCTGGCTACAGCTGGCCACTTTTCAGCTCCAATTGTGAGGGAAAATATGTCTGAGTAACCATAAATGGAGGCTGTTTTGGTGAAGAGGGGACAGAGTGAATGCTCGGCATTACCATCATTCTTCGTGCAATCCGTATCAAAACCCTGGGTGAGGCAGACAAAAAGGGAACACTTGCATAACGTAGGAGCCTGATGTTACCCTGCAGATTTGGACCTCTAGTGCCCCCCCTCCCCTTAGTCCTCCCTTTTTCTGTCTTTGACTCTCCCTCTGTTTCCCTCCCTGCCTCTCAGTCACAGGGGCTGGATTGTTCTGCTGAGGCTTGGCAGAGGCTGCGGATGGGAAAAGTGCAGGGGAGGCAGCTAACACTTCCTGCCTCCCTGAATCAGAGAGTTAACCTTCACCGAGGGCACAATGGCTTCTCGTTAGCGAAACCACCCCACATGCAGGCAGCCTGTCACCAGCCATGTTCCTGTTCGCTGACCACCTTTTGTGTTTCTCTGTCCTCTGTCGGACTTCATGTCCGACAGCAGCTGCACCTCAGATGAGCACAATGGAGGAGTTCTACAGTATAGCAACTAGAATTAAAAGTAAGCATTTAGTCTTTTTGAGGACTTGAGAGTGATGCCTACTAGCAGACAGCAGCCTTACTTGGATTTGATATTTCGACTTGAACTGAGGTTAAGAGTACAAGAGTGAAAACGAAATTAAATAATCTGCTGTGCACATGTGCATATTTGAATGGGTTAGCACTTTTGAATGGTACTATAGTCCAGTCCAAGCCACTTAAGTTGCAGTTCAGATATGCAGTCCATGTCAGTGCAGATGCGGATACATATCACGAGTTACCGTGATAGATGATGGCCAGAAAGTTGTTTTTGTACAGCACTACGACTTCACAGTGAGGCTGACCTTTAACCTTTTGGATATCAAATGTCATCAGCTGACAATTTGAACCAATCAGGCATTTCATTTTTGTGGTCTGTTGTTAAATTCTAAGTGAACGTTTGTGCTGCAATCGGATTTTCTCCGGGTGCGTCCTGAGATATTGTTTTCACAAGACTCAGACAGCGCTGAGGTCCCAGTGACCTTGACCTCTGGCCAGAAAAAAATATGAGCAGCTCATCCTTGGGTCCAAGTACAGGTTAGTAACAAATCTGAAGTAATTTTCTCGATGCATTTAGGACATATGAGGTTAATATTGGGTGGATGGATATAGAGACAACACAGGAAAACAATGTCACCAGCTCACTGGAGCAGAGGCACTGAAGAATAACAAGGTATGGAGTTTAAAAACAGACCTCTGTGGCCCACTCCTGATCCTTGAAGCAAGAGACTCAAGGCTACTGGAAAAACACATCTTAGTCTCCAACTAAATTTTCAGCACAGAAGTTGCTTTGTGGGCAAAAAAGTCTAGACAGACTCTAACAAGAAAGTGTCATTTGATTTGCCATTTGACATATCAAGGAATCTCATGATGCCTGCAGTTTCAAGCACTCAGGTTTATCATCCCTACAGAAAATCGCTGTGTTACAGACCTTCTTTGTATAAATAACGGAAATAAAAACCTTATCTTCAGAGTAATAGACAACCTTAGACAACTTAGGACGAGCAAACACTATACTGTACATTCCCCAGGATGGATTACGAGACACACACACAATCTCACAGAACTACCATAGCACAAACAAGAATGATATCACCCACCCACCACTGTAAAAAGGTCGATTCATGCTGGTGTATGCGATTGAGATAAGGGGTACAAAACTATGTGGGCTGAAGAGATGACGGGAAACAAAGCTGAATTTGTCCAGATGAGTCACAAAAGTCAACAGAAAAGAGTGAATGCAGTGGAGGTAAATGGTTTCTCCCTTGGTTTCCTCTCATTTTCACTGGCAAAAAAAGGAGCACGAGGAAGGCTAGCCTAAGAGAAAATAAAGCATTGATTTTGCACACCGCCCTCTCTAAGGCAGAGGACTCCAATCAATAGGCTCAAGTAATACTCTGCACAAGTTTAATGCTTGAGCTGTACAGAGGCAGACAACTGCTTTGTCTGGAAATTATTCCTTTTTTTAAATTGCAGTGGCATTGCTGTTTGAAAGCGAAACAAAAGTAACTAGATCTGTTTAAAGAAACCATACCCTGGACGCCGATGACCAGAAGTCTGAGACTGGTGAAGCAGTTGGTGCACGCAGATCACCGTGTGGTCAAGGGTTCATCTAAATCAATTGGGGAAGTTACATGTGTTAGCCACTTTGTATGGTCATCTGGAAGAGAAAGGGAGGAGGAGGAGATGGGGGAGGGGTTTAAGGCATCAGGAGAGAGGGTCATGTTGCAAATCAGCAGCTGACCAGAGAGATGACCTCCAGCTAAAGGTGTGACCTTTGACACTGAGTTCTAGAAAAGCTGGAGAAACAGATACTGTCACTCTCCATGAATGGAGATTGAGTCAAGATAGGCATATGCTTCTTTGAAGTAGCCACTGAAAACTACAAACTGAAGGGTCTGCAGGTGATCCAATGCCTTCCACTAACATAAACGACCCAAATAAGTCTGGCTGAGCATATGGGGAATCTGATGAACTGAAAAAAACCCCCCAAAAAACAGTTCCTCCACTTTCATTTCCTGACTCCTTGCTTTTCCTTTTAAGGTGCCTCCCAAGTTCCTTCACCACCTGTAAAACGTTAAAAAGCCTTGACCCAAAGATTTGAACACTCATTAAGCTTTTTAACGTGGAGAATTCTCTGATATCCATTCTCTCAGATGTTTCTCT
Organism: Haplochromis burtoni; assembly: GCF_018398535.1. NCBI lineage: Eukaryota > Metazoa > Chordata > Actinopteri > Cichliformes > Cichlidae > Haplochromis > Haplochromis burtoni. The sequence goes on from NW_024582398.1 coordinate 1,199,947, forward strand.
CTGTGCTGACCAAATGGTATATCAAGTTCAGGAAATTAGCCAGTTCCTGTCAGGGAAAAGAAAGAAAGAAAGAAAGCCGAACAAGGCCAGTATCAATGCAACACAGCCTTTACGCCGATGCTTCTCAGGCTTCTCTTACATCCCTCGGACAAAATCGGAGAGAATCAAAGCTCATCTACTCTTTTATGTTGGCTTCAGAAACCATTTTGGTATGTTTTGTTGAAATTGAGACAGAAAATGAAAATATACAGCTGCATGCATGAATCTGAGCTTTCGCGGTGCAGTCAATTGCATGCTAGTCAAAGGGCAAACCTCTCAGCACCTTAAAAACACCTGGATATTCCTCTGGGTTAGTTCTTTGCAAATAATATGGCCATTAGGTCATTTAATATCCTCTGGATAAATTGCTTTGGACCCTCGAGACACAACTGCTGTCCACACATCAGAAACCAATCAAAGGTCTGTCCTAGTTATGGCAAAGACTCTGTCAGGCTTGAAGCCGCAACATGTCTCCAGGGAAATAGAGAGAGGCAAGATAATCAAAGACAATCCACCACTTCCTGTTCTTTATCAGCCCAAAGAATCTAAATGGGCTGTGATTAGGGCCTCGCTTTAACTAAATTTATCATGAGCAAGATTAAACTTTGAATGGCAGTGAAAGTTGACCCACTGAGTGGTCGGGAGAATGACAGCAGTATCGTTGCTAGAGCCACCACCAGCACCAGCCTGGGTTTGGCATGTCACACAACTGTGACCCGAGTCGCAGTCACAACCCACACACACAGTGTGGCTGTAGCACTGGTTGAAACACTAACCCTGCTGTTTCCATTGCACTCTTCAAACAGACAACTGGCCCCTGCAGCATGTGGCGTAAAGCGCTTTCTCGTGCATGAATAAACAAGTGCACACAAAGACAAAAATACAAGCTAAAGTGAGAAAATCTAAGTCGTTTACATGAATTTTTTTTTTTTTAAAAACAACAACTTATCAATGAGAATTCGCCCAGTTAGCACCCGGTTCTTTGCTCGAATCTGCACAGTGTCTACTTGAGCTCTGTTGACCTGCAGGCGTCGAGGCAGACCTTTGCATGCTGCAACTGAAATTAGGTTAGGAGAAGTCATTTGTCTTTGGTGGAGGGAGCACGAGGAAAAAAAGAGAGGCTAAAGAGGCCAGATTGAGCAGGAAGGCTGCAAAGGGGAAGGAGTTCATGCAGACTAACATCTGTGATATTTCTTCACTTCATACTCCTTCTCCCATCCCCCCCTCTTTGCGTGTGCCAAATGTTAAGGTGGGGCTTACAAAAGCAGCAAAGTGTGAGTGTAGTATTTTTGGTGAGTGTTGTGAATAGCGCTGATGGCCACATGTAATCATAAATTCTTAAGAGTTTGAAAAAATAAATCAATAAATCAAACGTTTTTATATTCCTACTATCAAAGTCAAAGAAACTATATAAATTTTGTTATTTGCAATCCCTAGTTACATGCAACTTATGTATCTCCATCGTGGTTTCTTGCTGCTTTGCGAATGAGAATGATGTTACAGCTCATTGCTACACTATTTTGCAAATTCAGCAGAAGGTTAGGCGAGCTTATTGATTACATGCATTTACCTTTTCACCACCAGCGAGCTCTGAAAAGCCTCCGCTCGATTTCCAACAGAAAACACTAAACATGCAAATATACTTGATATTTCTAGGTGATTGCGTTTTAGTTTAGCTGATTCTGTGGTATTAAGCTACTTGCAAGGAGGTAAGACATCTGGATATTTCAGAAACTGTGAATTTGGGTTGATTTTGTGACCTTGAATAATATTGTAGATGTTGGTGCACTAACTCATCTGTAAGAAATAATAAAAAAACACTTTCTAAAGATGAATCAGATGATTAACCAAACACGCTGTATATTTCTTTATTGGTTTCATGTCTGTTACACTTCATTGTTTAGACCTGCAAGCCTGAAACAGAACATAAACATATAAAACTCAGATTTGAAAGAATTTATGTAGAAGTACAGAATAAAAATACAAATATGAATAAAAATAATTCCCTGTACTGTTAATTTCTCTTTTCCACAAGTTTTCTTCTTCACCTCTGTGCTTTGACCTCTGTAAATGTATTTATAATTGTAGTGTCTTTACCTTACAATATAAAACACCTTGAGGCGACTGTTGTTGTAATTTGGCGGTGTATAAATAAAACTGAATTGAATTGAATTGTAAACCAGTTCTACTGTTATTATTATTCTTATATTACTTTCAGTAAAGTCTATGAAAAAAGTATGATGTAATGATATTTTAAAGCGTCACCACAGATTGTACATTCCCACTCCTGCTCTCTTAAGTACAAGCTAATTATGAAAATTGCCCTAGAACACAACTGTTGCTAGTAAGTAAGAGGTGCACGAATATCTGTGATAACTGTCAATGTTTTGTCACCATGCCATTGCTGAGTTGTTTATAAATGGAGTCTAACAGGCTAACTAGCGCAGAGTGCTAACAGCTCATCCCTCTGTCCACGGTGGGGGAAAACCTCACTTTACTCCACTATGTTGGCTCATTATCTCAGCCTCCTCTCTGGGAAAAGCAGAACCGCAAAATGCCTCAGCTTGCTTGAACAGATACTTGCAGCGTGTTGTGGGCTTGCCCCACTTTGTCTTAGATACATTACATACTCGCACACAGGTATACACAAAACCTCTGTGCTCTATCGCTTGTTAATAGGGCTTTTCTTTAGGTGGATGTAACAAGGAGCCATGCAATGCCTGGGATTTTTAATAAACACAAATAGTTGCTGTAGGCGACTATAATGGGGCAGTTTGTCTTACTTTTTAAAAACAAACATATATTATGTTTAAGTTTAATAGCAGATTTAAAATGCATATGATTTTCAACTCATTATACAATGTGCACATGCTAATTTGCAAGCCCCAGTAAATGTTATTAAGCCATGTTAAGACGCTTATTCACATCTGTTACGCGCTTATAGGACTACATGAGTGTAGCTAATAGCAACATGTTCATGGTTAGATTATTCATGAGCAATTATAACAGTGACTGTTAAAAGCAATGATAAAAGTCTTGATTTTTTTAAAAAAAAAAGAATTGCTTGTAAAAAGTTGTTGAAAATGACTGGCTTCATAACATTTGGCAAATTTGTAAGTTTAAGGAGCTTTATTCTTACACCATAACAATTAACTGATGATCACGCTCGTCTTAGATTAATTCTTTAGTTAATTGATTAATTAAGTAGTCATTTCAGCATTGCTAATTTGGGGCTTAAGACAATGAGTGAGCATCGCACCCTTTCCCGCACTGAGTGGGGGGAGGACACTATTCAGGAAGAAAATGCTTGGCCGCTGCTGCCACCTTGTTCTCGTGACTGGAAACATTATTTGTCTGCTGGCTCAGATGTTGCCTCCCGTCTCTAGGATGAGACCCACCCCCCCTCCTTTTTCCCTCCCTGTGAGCTCTTGTACCCCTCCCCCCTTCACAGTTTAGGACCCACCCTACAGGGGGGTTGAATTTAATAAAGGCTCCCTCAGCCACATGCTAAAAAGGTATGCAAATGTGCAGGTCCTTCTGTTTTCTGCTGTGTGTGTGTGTGTGTCCCACCACCACCCCCCCAAAAACCAACTGACTGCTCTTCTCTCGGAGCCAAAGCCAAACACAGAGGGAGGGAGAAAGACAGCGTGCGAGAGAGAGAGCAAGAGAGACAGAGAGAGAGTTTGGGTGTTTGTTTTTCAGAGGGATGGATGATTTTTGTTAGGACTGCTCCTGGGTATTTGATCTGAAAAGCTATTATGATCATTGCGATTAGAATTAATTACATTACGAGCTACAGGAATTGTGAAAGAGGTACTTGATGTGCCTCCTTGTAGAGAGAGGAATCATAAACGCGCACACATCTAATAATTCCTCGAGAGCGGCAAGATGAAATTAATAGCGCAACAAAATTGGCAACCTCAAGGCCATTGCTAATAAATAAAATAATAAAAATTAAACACCCTTGCATATGTGTGCTGTAAAAAAGAAAAACAAACAAAAAATAATAACACAATATTGACTTCTCCAGTCTTCTGAAGCAGCTCCTCCTCCCACATATCAGTGAACCCTATCTAATACAAAGGCCCCAGCCTTTGCGTGGCTACCATGATGACCCGTGTTCATGAGGAGGTGAGAGCTGATCATTTTGTTCCGATGTAGTGAGCCGTGACAGGCAGCAGTGCGGGAAGGAGGTTAGGGGGTGGGGGTGCAGAGGGGAAAAGGGAGGAGAGGAAGGCCATAGAGGGACCCACCAGAAGCAGCACAGAGTAAGGCCAGACTGAGGGGACCAGCCTTTCCTGCTGCTTCCTTCCCGTGCTCTTGGCCAGCTGAGCAATCAGGTCACCTCTCTTTCCCGTGTCGCTTCTGGTCAATTGTTCTCCTCTTTCTCCTCTTTCTCTCTCCCTCCTCTCCTCCAAGTGCTACAGCCTGCAGCTGTTGCAGCTGATGTCATTTTTTGATAGGATTTTGTCTGTGCCTGCTTGTTGGTTGCTGCCTCTCTGCTTAAACAAATGCAAACACGGTGAGGGCTCATTTAAACAGGCACATTCTGCGAACGTGAGGATCTTTCATGTGGGACACGTGGAGGGGAGGAGGAGGAGGAGCGATCGCAACGCTGCTCTCATGCAAACCCGGGATAACATGCAAATATAGATTTGTTCTTTCGAGTTCTTCCTGGTATTATCATGAAAAGATGCTCGCTTAACTATGCAACAACACAGTAAAACATTTTGTCATGCGGCCTTTCCATTCATACAAGCAACGTTTTTTTTTATTCTCGATCCATAAGCACCAATGCGCTACTCACTTCCTACAACCACTATTAAGCTCAGTTAACTTCAGTTGAAGTTAAATTTGCAAAACAATATCAAGGCTTAATCCTGGGGGTGCTTGAGGAAAATCCATGGCAGAAACTAATACAGCACTTGCTTTAAGCTATGAGGGGAGATATATAGAGGGAGTTGTGATGACGCTAGCTGACAGTTAATTCCCAGCTTTGATGTACTCCAACACGGTCATGTTAAAAAACTCCCCTGTGTAAGTGTGCCGGAGACTTAGCGTCAAAGACAGATCAGATCGTGTTCTGGCTTGTTCAAAGACCAAGAATATTTACATTATTGGCTCAAACGGCATTCGAAGCGACTACATCATCGTCGCCATCAAGGACAGAACGGGGCATGCCGGAAAATTTGGCACATTCTCATCCCTAAAAAGAAAGATAAACGCAATCTTTCTTCTCTTTTGCTTTAAAAATGAGCAGTCTCACAACACTGAACAGACTCTAGAAACAACAATCTGGTGAAACCGAGAAAGAGATAAATAAAATCTGTGTGCATGTGCAACAATGTGATGCATACTATTTCCTGACCTTGAAATAACTGCCACTTATGAAAAGCTGTTTTGGTATGAGAGACACCGATTATAGCCCATTTCTAGGACAGCACATAATCAGTGTCCAAGTTCCAAATCAATGACCTACTTCCAAGCACACACACACACACACACACGCATATCCACTGAACATATGCTGTCAGGCAAACTCTTTTTTTAACAGCTTAATGTGGAGAAAGACAGAAATCAAATCGAGCCGACACTTTGTTTTGATCTGAAATTTTAACCGCAAGTAGACTTTTAGACACCCAAATAAGGGCAGCGTGATTTCATAACAAGCAGGCAGAGCAGCCGAGGCCCTCCGCCGAGCTGCTTGTGTTATTTTGACACTGGCTGGCAGCGAGGGGGGCCTGTGGGGTCACGAGCGCCAGTGCTTTACTAGTGAGAGTAGTTCAGAGCTGACCTGGATAAACTGAAGAAACAGTCGACGCTGGCTTCCACAGCCTCCCGCGCTGTGAGGAAATGTGAGTGGCGGCTTGCTTGGTGAGGTCAGGCTACACAGAGCGCAGCCCCTGCATGCCAGTTCTTAATGCAGGGTGGGCTATTTACAGAAA
>NW_024582398.1:1205950-1246395 GCF_018398535.1 Haplochromis burtoni
CCCCCCCCACTGCCTCTCCTGATCCCCTCGACTCGCCTCTACAACCCCCTCGAGCAGATTCACCACCACCACACAGCTCCATGTACCGTGCATTCATGCATACACATGGCGAAGACTTTTCAGAGGATCGAGCTCTAGTCTTCCAAAACCAGGAAATACTTCTGAGTGTATCTTTTAAATGAGACCTCGTTTGACCTGCGGGTACAAACAGTCAACATGAGACAGAGGAGACTGAGAGGGTAAATGAGCTGTCCATACATACACATGCAGCTGTCATGTACCGCAGCCCCAGACAGACTGCAGGCGGATGACAAAGTCAGACAGGTCGCCATGATTTAACAACTAGAGGACGCTAGGTTACACGTGCCTTGGGTTTGTGTTATAAAGCTTCCCTTTTTCGATGGGTTAGTTCTCGCAAATGACAAAAATAGATTTCTTCATTTAGAGAATAGGTGCACATTAACCATCTCTAAACTCCACCCATACATTAAAATAACTTGCCTTCACTGTTCCTCCTGTCCATACTGCCTGTGGAGAGAACCCAGTCTGATTTCAGCATTCTGATTTAGACAAACCATGAGGTTTATTTCCAGAGTTACAGTCACACTGAGATGGTTTTGTTTGAATTTTTTAGGCTTTAATATATGCATCCTGGAGAATTTTGCTTATGCATATCGATGTAAGCTGTTTTCCCTTGGCTATTTTACTTCTACTAAGTCTTCAAGTTCATTGCGGTGGACTGGAGCAAAAATATCATGTTGCATCAAGAAAACAGTTTTATATTGCAGGCAATAGCTGAAGAATATATAGAGAAAAAAAGACACCATAAAGAAAGCTAGACTTTATAAAGATTTTAAAAGAGACTAGCTGGACTTGTATAACTTTTAGACTGTTTGGCTGTATTCTCTAGGCACACGTTGCTGCCATTAATTTTTTTATTGTACTCTTATCATATTATTCCTATATCTACTTATAGAGACAGGCCTGTAGATTATCCACATAAATCTTTTAATGCCTTGTGCATGCATTTTAAATCCAACTCCCCGTGATGAACTCAAAAACTGGGCAAGTAAAATCAAGAGCATCTGCATAGCTACTAGTAGCAAGTGCAAAAATACAGGCAAGAAAAACCTGAACCCTTGACCCCCTGTGTGAGGGGATCAGGTGGCTCCGTTATGCTCCGGGGGCTTTTTGCTGGCGATGGTTTGGGTCCACTTGTTCCTTTAGAGAAAAGGGTCACTGCAAATCAATACAAAGTTGTTCTGAGCGATCACCTTTATCCTGCGATGAAACATTTCTATCCTGAGCGATTTCTTCAGCGTAACAATGGCGGCATTGAGGGGGGTCGCTGAATGGTTTGGTGATTATGGAAATTATGTGAATCATATTCTTAGGCCTGGGTAGTCATGGGAGATTTTAGTGCTCTCCACACCATATTCAAAACGCCCATTTAGGGAATACCTTTAGGAAGAATGGCATTTCTTCCCTCTAGTACAGTTCTGGAGATGTGGAAACTAAATGCCAAGGTGCATGAAACTCTTCTGGCAAGCAGCTTCTCACTAAGACATGCTATATGGGGCTTTCCTTTAATTTGTCACCCATCGTGGAAGATGTTTTTTCAGTCATTTTTCATGAAGGCGTGACACACATTAGATGAATTAGGCGAGCTGAGTAAAACTGCACGTATGTGATTTGTACTTTGGCCCACCAAGAAGAGGCCTCGGGGCTGTTAAGATATTTTGACGCAATCCTCCACGGCTGTGTGTGGTGTTTGAGTCTGCCGTTTCTCCTGGGAGCATTGATCCCGCATAATGACTTTTGTGGAAAAAGCTCTTTCCACAATGGACAGCCTTGTCTTGTGCCATACTCGTTATCAGGTTTAGACAACACAGGGATGGAATATGAACATGCCAGCGAGTGAAATAATCCTTTCCTCTTTTTCTTCTGAAAGGTAGATCAGGTTTTGTCACTGAATCACTGCAGAAAGCTATTATGCTGAAATGATATAAAAACAAATCAATTTTTCCTGTTCATGCATGGTTTCACAAAACTATTCCTCAAGCCCGGAGGAACAGGCACAAAATTAGTTTGGCTGAGCGTGGCCGTTAATACGGCGAATGGGGGGGAACCATTTGGGAAAAGGGATGGTGAAATACATTTTTTTTTTCCTTTTATCAATGAGAAGGCAAACAGAGTTAACTATTCATCCAGGCTTTATCACTGGAGACTAAATGAATGACTTCCTTTCTCTGTGCTTTGCTGGTCTCCAGAAAGGTTAAATGGGTATATCCTGCTGACCCTCTTCCCCACTTAAACCATAAACTTGACCTTCTTCGGGTTCTTGCTCTGCAGCCGAGCCGACTGGTCGCCTCCTGGAGGAAAAGTTCAAGCTGAAAGTAAAAGACCGAGGATGTTTTTTTCCCAGCATGTCAGGCACAAAGAAAATAAAACAGGTAAAGCTTTAAAAAGTGATTTCATAATAACAATAAACAGCAAACTGGCATACGAGTGGAAAATTCAAGACAAGAGCATTACGACCCACTGTCCTGCCCAGTGCATTGTAGTCAGACAAAGACCTCAAAGCTGTGTTTCTGGTGAAAAAGCAGAACAAATGGGGATTACAATATTTGAGGAAATAGAGTCTTTCAGTTGACCTACATCCCCCAAAGAGACTCCAAATTATAATCCGAGCATACATGTTCAGCTATTGAATTTTTAGATTCTGTATCAACACCATGAAATTGTGTTAGATGGCAACTAAATGGGCAAAAAAGGGAGATTAGTAGCTTGAGATACTGACAGCACTCACATGAATCTAAAGGTTGAAATGAAGGCTGAGGGCTCATGATTTCAATTGATTCTATTCTCTTCTAACTCGACAGCTTTAGATAAGAAAATCAAAACATGCAGTTACATTTGACTGTGACGCTAAAAACAAACAAACAGAAGAATCCACGACTAAAAAAGTGCAGGCTGTATTAATTCATTCTTCACCATTTAGCAGCAGCCTCTGCAGTTTTGATTAGAGTATTCACCGAACCCTGCACTTTAACACTCTAAATCAATTAGATGAACGAGTGTGCACGCACACACACACACGCACATTTCAGCTGTTTAAATCCAATAATGATTTAATGCATGGGCATCCTCTAGCAACGACCAGTCCAATAATCATACACGCACACAAACAACATCCATTAACGGCTTCGGCGATGATAGCGCAATCACTAACAAAAAAACCCCCCAAAACTTTTCAGTTATTTAAATGCGTAAAAAATATAGATTAAAGTGGCCACGCTGAAACTTTCAGGCACACAATTTTAAGGCTTTTATTTCTTTGTTGATTAATGTCAGAGCATTAAAAAGGAGAAGTGCAAAGTAAAGTTGAACTTCTGTTTTTCTCGACTATTTTAAGGTTAGAGTAACCACAAGTTGGAAACAGATTCGCAGTTATTCCACCTACGACAACCACATCTCCAATATGTATGAGACTTACAGACTCGCACAGAGACTTGATTTATTGATTTGTTAATATGCAAATTAACTTCTAATTTGTTCCTCCTTGTTTTCTCATCGCCGTTCTTTGTGGGAACTGACTTTACTTTGCTTCTGCCCTTTGCCTTCTATACAAATACGCACGATCATTATACTGTATTATTGTTGACTGTTTAAATAGCGTGTCTCTGTGTGTGACAGAGAAAAAGAGAGAGAGAGAACGCTTGTGTGTATGTATGTTTACGAAGCCTCAGGAAATACCAGGACAGACATGCTGACTCTCCAGCACTTCGGGCCCATGTGACTGGAAACACACAGGCCAGATTGTTTGCATGTTTGCTTGAGGGCCGTGATAAGAACATTGGGTTAGAGAGAAATATCAAAGCAGAACTCGGCATCTGAATCTGGCCTCGCACCAAAAGAAGCGGTCCGGTTTGGCTGCTTATCTCCCGTTAAACTTTTGTTTTTGAGCGATCAGCCACCCTGATAATTTGCGTGATGACTCTTGCGTTCGTGTCCCCGTAGCGATCCAGTGCAGTCAGCCTCCATTGGCTCCCTGTTCTCATTACATTAGCATAATGCAAATGCATTTAGAGTCGGTAACCTTGCTGTTGCTCAGCACTATTTACAGCGTATACACACAAGCGCTGTGAGAGCTGCACTGCTTGACAGTTTCTCTTTGGCTACATGCCTCTAATACATTAATACATTAGTGCATCTGTTTATATAAAGAGAGGTAAGACGAGCGGGAAACGTAGCACCCTTTAACGTAACAAATAGCCATGTGACTTTTTTTGCAGTTAAAATTGAGTTGCGCATGATTAAGATGTTACTGGAGCTAAAAAACAGTTTCCTCTTTTTTCTAGCTGACATCAAAACATTTTTTAAGTCATTTAAGTCCTGCCCTGTCTTGTTAGAGGTCACTGGAAACCCAGCCGTGGATCGTTATGAAACTCAGGGGTTTTGAGTATTTTGAACAAAGTATCTAGCCTCTTACCTTATCTCTTAATTAACTGCATGTCATCATTAGAAGCAAATAAATTAGATTAACATTGAAAGAGGATGTGGAAGATTCATTACATCCTTTGGCCTGTCAAAGTTGGTTGTTGGCACTCAGGGAGCTTTCTGGCTGGTCTTTTGTGCACTTCCCGCTTTGATACTCTCACATCAGCAGTAACATCTCACATGGATGCCATTATAATGTCATTAAATGCTGTGTCCAGCAAAAGGTGCAAGCAGCCAGTCTGAATAATTAATTCCTCCTGTTCGAGCTGCGGGGACTCTGATCAGAGCTCAACCTGGTAACACACTCTGTTATGATTGGCTAAAGCAAGGTCAGTGTCTTAAGAGACCTTACTCTTAATATCCAGCAGCAATTAGTGGCTGCTGTGCGGGTGTTGCACATGTTATTATGTGATAGGGGAAGGAGAGTGACCGCAGGTAGAGATTTAATGTTATGTTTCTGCATGCTGTCACCAGGCAAAATGAAGCACAAATCAAGTGGCTAGCACATAAAAACACTGTTTCTAAGAGGAAGCAGGGCTACAAAAACTCTGGAAAGCTCTGGAAATAAGCAGTGCAACAAATAGTGACAGCTTAAAATGTGAGCATGGCAGTTCTTGGTAGAATACCTAGCATGCCCATCACTATTTTACACCCTGGAAATGAGGGTGTCCTCTCTCACAGAAATGACGTCTTGACTACCGCTGGTTGGTGCGTTTTGGTGTTATTTTGGCTTATCATGCACCATTCACTATTTCTGTCCAGGTGTGTGAAGAGGCCTCTAAAGGCAGTTAGGTGATACATGAATGCAGGAGCGGAGGGATTTTACTATGGCACAGAGGGAGACTTCTACATCAGCTGGAAAAGGTGTTCTACAGAAAAATGTGGAAAAATCTCTACAAATGTTTGGTTTCCTGTCTTGTATTCAAATTCCAGCAAATCAAAGGGGGATATTTCTTTCGTTCTGAATAGCAACACCTATCTTTTAGGGGAAGACTACAGTGAGTCAAGTAAGCCTCGAATTTGAATAAAACACTTTAGGGTTGTGTTAAAATCACAGCTGCACAAGCAAAATTAACCATAACCTTAGAGTCAGTGGCAGGGTTTGTTGGGAAACCAGACGGGTTGAAGACGTTCAAAGGGTGATGCTGGTGGGATGCTAATGTGGGAACATGTCAGGTGAAAAGAAGCTGCTAATGAACCGATGACCGCTTCGCAACCCACGAAGGACAAGGGTGTGACTAGGTATCGACTGAGGATCGGAATTGCAGGGAAACTATCCATTCCCACTTGTAGGAAAGATAAAACCGTGCAGAAAAAAAACAAATACAGTCACAGAGAAGACCGCTGTCTCCATCCGAACACAACAGCAACAAAGGAGTCAAACAGAAACTTCCAGTAAAATGACCATGAGACGGACTCCGCGCAACTGAGCGTTGACTCCCTATGAGTCAAGCCATTGTGAGGCGTACAGCGCACAAGTCTAGTTCCCAGTGAATCAGAGCAGTCAGCTGCCATCCACCACCTCAAGGCACAAGGCAGTCTAGCACAGGACTGCAGACATGTGACCAGATGTCTCACACAACCGCTGTTACTGTACTGAAACACTAACAGTGAGCTCTTAGATAGGTCCCGCCAGTGTACTACCATCTAAACATGTTTGAACAGGTTTTCTCAGTTTATGCAGTTTGGATACATACTGTGAAGATATAGCAGGTGTTTGTAAATCTATAGATAACTGTGACTTTTGATTTACAGTCTGCTGTCAAGAGAGCGCAGTGACATCAATACTGTAGCGGGAGTTTGTCTGAGGCCTTGCTGAGGACACCAAAATATCTCTCCACTTCTTCTGCCCCCCTTCCACTGACAGTGATACACGGCATTACAGCTGTCTAAATATTACTTCTTTTTTCCCCTCTTCATCTTGCTCCTCTCTTGCCTTTTCTGTCCCTGTGTGAGCTCGCAGACTTTGACCAGGATGAGTTTAGGAGGGACAAATGTTCAACTGGCGCAACTGTGGATGTCCACATTTGGGGCACCGTTGTCTGTCCGGCGTTCAGCTATAACCAGCCACACACCTGTGGTGTTACTAATCTTGCAGCTAACCATGATTTAATTACTCCCAAAAATAATGTTTTTACAAGGCAGTACCAACGTGTCAGTATATCAGCTTTTAATGCAGTTTATATAAGAAGCCACACTAACGCTAATCTCATAAAAGGACAAACAGAGCCATTGAAAGTCCTGTGCTCTTTACTTCATTAGTGGCTCAGCTTGCTCTCCTTATGCAAAGAGTCCCCAGGTGCATGAATGTTTCATGGCCACCCTTGCTGCCTGCTTCCCTCTGCTCAGATTCAGTCTTTTCTCCCTCCTCCCTGAGGAAGCTCAAACTCCACTGTCAATTGCACTCACTTACACTCTGCTATCGTCATCAGCAGCCAGGGGGAGAGGCGGCACATAAGACAGCTGTTTTGCCTTGATGACTCAATCATCCCCTTTAGTGGGATTAGCATCAGTATCATCATCCTTATCATAGCCTTTGATCCCAAAATTACCAAACAAGTCTGAAATTGATGACAATCAGCCTGTCAGACGTAAATTCACAAGTTGTCAAAAAGATCGGACTTCGCTGTATAACACTCAGTCATGACAGATGCTACATTATACATTTGAAGTATGAAACGTATCAAGTATGAAGCTACTTTAAGGCATTTCCCACTTTAATGTGACAAAGTTGTGTTTGTCGTAAATCTATAAATATTAAGATATCAGCTCTAGATCATTACTATTTATGGCCCATCCAACATAAGACTAGTGCCAGCAGAGAACCAGTTGCTAAGTAGTAAACAAGAAAAGTGTGTCTAACCACACCTCTGAAGCATTTCATTGGATCACATAAATAACAATTAACTTTTTAGAGGTATTAGTAGATGTATTTTCAACTTCTAAAGAGGCGCGCTAGGCGTTTTGCATTCTTTTCAGTTGTTATGCTAAGCTTAGACAGTTGCCTCTAGATCTTTCTATAACACATCAATGAGAGTCTCCTGGATTGAGTCTTTCTCCAGACAAGAGGACACTATTCCTTTAAATCTGTAGCTCATTTTTCTGGCCACTTTTTGCACTTTTATGGATTATGTTCACGTTTAAAGGTTAAAAACTTTTCCTTTTCTATGTACAAACGCAGGTGTTAAGGAGCAACATCATTATTCATTCAGAGCTGTTTGTGGCCACCTGATAAGTGCAAGATCAAAATCCATGTTAGCTCTGTTTTTGGTCTTCACCATCTTCTGTTGGTTTATTTGACTATCCAGACATTTGAAGACATTTGAAGACAGCCTGTTTTTAGGTGAACGGCTCCTTGCAACAGCAAAAGGTCAACTGTGAGGATGAGTGAAAATGAGAGCGTGAATCAGACAACTAAGGTGTCGGTCACATAGTCATTAGGGACTGGGAAAAATGTGTATTTCCTATCTGGTTGGTGGTTACTGGGGGTAGCTCGCAGTAAACAGGTGAAATTATTTGACTATGATGCACCCAAAACCTGCTTGTGATTGTGAGCGGTTGCTAGCAGATTGCTGCAGTTACCCATAGTTCACCTAAAAGACTGACTTGTCTGCAAGCAATCACCATTTAGTCTCCGAGCTATAAAGAAACCAGAACTCGAAATGGAGAATTTTGTCTTTAAAATACAAGATTTTTCTTACAACTGCAACCGACACATTGCTTAAGGTGCAACTTTAATTCTGAAGTACAATGCTTGCCTTTACCAGTTTACATTGCACTCTTCACAGATCTACTACAGCTTGGCGAGCAGTTTTCCAGTGTTATGCAAACAGATCGCAATCTTCCCATGCAAACTAATGGTGACCGCGGCAACCAGCTAGCAACCAAAAACAACTGCAAAGTGGTATTTATTGCAGCGTCGTATACCTCTCTGCAACAAATTTTACGCCAGTGACCGCCTGCAACCTCCAGCAATGACTAATCAACTAGTAACAGAATACACACTTTTCCCTTGCTATCAGCGGGGCACTGAGCAATCTCTAGGCCCACGCAATTAGGGCTTTAGCGGTCGATTTAGCACAGATACCAGTGATTTCCAGATGCACAGACTGGTCTCTAGACCTGTGTGACTGGGGCCTATACAGTGCAATGAAACTCTGAACTGCTCTGTAAAGTCGACAAATATATCCATACCTTATTATCAAATTACTGAGGGGCATCACTACGATCGCACTACCACCTCTATCACACTATTACTTTGTTTTCCGATGACCGTTTCAAATATTGCATGAATTACGGCCACTTGATGTAACTTGATGAATTTTAACTACAGCACATAGGTTCAGGGCTCATATTTGTCATCTTGCTGTGAATAGATTTTTAAAACGGGTAATCTGAATGGCAGTCAGATCAGCTGATGTGCTAATTCAAGGCCCTGCAGTGGTGCCAGTATAATCATTTCATTAGCTTTACACAGACACTTTATAAATGGAACAGTTAAGCTGTGTGGAGCTTTAGCTTGTTGGGTCTTGGTCATATTTTACAACAAAAATGTACTAATTTGATGAGGCCCTAGTAAAGCTTTCTAACAAAGAGGAATTCAATAATACAGTAGCGTGAGGCTATAGAAAGGTTAATGTGGTCCTATTTCGAGGCAGACCATTCACAAACCAGCAACATGTCAATGCCAAGTGTTCTTAAACATATTACAGCATGTCATTAATTAATTTGTTGGCTCGTGAAGCGTGGCTTATTCAGGCTATTCATCATGAGCAGGAAATTGACAAGTTCTCCGTGGATGGCATGTCAAAGGGATATCAGCTTCAATTTTGCAGCAGTGGAAGCAAGCACTACTTCATTTGTTTAATATTATCTGCTTTTCTTTGTTTGAGCAGAGTCGGGTTGATAGCTTATACAAAGACAGATGAGATGTAGAGGACGATTCGGCAGGGTCACAGAGCAGTGGGGAGGTGCGTCTCAAAGCCAAGTGTTGGTTAACAGCTTCCTCCTGATGTACGTTGACTCAAGCAAGCTGTGGAGAACATCTGTCCCGAGTACACAGATACTTTGTGCCGCCACAGTCGACCTGTCAATCACACACGGTCAGGCAGTCACTGACATGCTACCAGTGGTTGTGACCACCTCTGAGGATACATGCACGTATAAGCTGACACATCTACATTTGCATGTGTCTCTGAGAAAGGGGATATGAAGCTACATCTATTTTTAGTACAGTACACTGAGCTCTGCCTCTGTTACGCTGGTCTGTTCCTAGGACAGGCAGCTAGGTCATCTGCAGCAACAGAGAGCGCCGGGATGGAGAGATCTGGCCGTACTATCTGACCCCGGCACTCCAGCTCCTACATCAGTGGGAGACACTTACAAGATTCCTGGGCGGCCGTTGGGGGAGGCTATCTGGAAAGAAGAGATGCTTTCTTGACGGATGCTGTGCTCATCCACCTCTTTTTCTCTCCAATGACTAATGGGCTAATAAGTCAGCTGTCACACTGGCATGCTATCTTACAATTTCTCCTGGGAATACCACCCCACCGCATTCTCAGCCTGAAAAAGGGATTTGTCCAACATTTCCAACCTTCATTTTAACTAAAAAAAGAATACAACAAAAAAATTCAAATGAGCATTCAAATTCAAAGTCCAAAAGATAAGATGATAGAGAGATCTTAAGCACACTGCAAGAATGAAACCTCGAGTGCTATCTTGTCATGCCAAGTTACTCAGCCGGTACCGTACAGGAAAATAATCTATGCACTCATCTGAACAATGCACCTTTGAGTCAACAGTCATCTTGACACAAAGCTTTAAGTGCAAAATCCTTGGATAACTGTTCACCGACAACAAATGTTGTTCAAATAATTCCACAAGGTTTCTCAGCGAGATCAAGTAATGTTTGTTGTAGCCGCTTTCACGCAAGTCGTGTCATTATAAACCAGTCAAATACGATCCAGCATTCCCCCGACTGCTTTTGGACATTCCAATCCCACTGCTGGTAATAAGCAGAGTAAGATTTTTAGAGAACTGGGATTTTATTCAGAGAAGCTTGCGTTGAAACAGAATTTCATTAAGGGGACCTGTCTCTTGAATTCTGCAGAGAGCAAAATAGTTTTGCACTAAACTCTTGGTACTGATGGTTTAGATAGGTACGGCAAATATTCACTCTCCATGGTTACTGCACTGGAAATATCTTGTCATGTCACATCACGTAAGTTTGCTTCTGTTATCTAGAGGAATAAAATGAAATTACAGACAGCAAAATGGCCCCATAAAGCAAGGTAGTGCACTGTTTACATCGAGCTTAGATTGTTGTAACCAAGCAGACAGTGACGGACAGTTTAAATTGTACTATAACAAGCGCTTATTCACGTTTTCCACTATACTCCTATGTTTTCTTTCTAATTAAGCTTGGTGCTTTTCCCTAAAAGATTATCATCAAAAAAAGATTACACATGATCTTCATTTCTGGGCCATTTTAACTCGCGCTGACTTTGGGAAATCTGTTGTGTATAACCCTGCATTTAAAGACAATCTCTGTATTTTTTGTTGTTTTTGTTTTAACATAGCAAACACTAGTAGAAATGTAGATTCTACTTTATACTAGCTAGCTTTTGGCATGTAGGGTATATAGGCTACAACAGCCTCATCACACTAATCAGTTTAACAGCTACTCATTCAGACCTGTGGGTATTTGGGATGAACAATAAATCCTGACCGCTCTGCCACGTGACTGGTTAATACAGTACTTCCACTTGACTTAACACCAGCCAGGGGAACAAGGGAGTTGTGATTGGGCCTGGATGTGAAATGGTTGCAAAGCATTAATTTGGCCACGGCCTGTTTTATCAAAATGCCTCTCTGTTGTTATAGTCAACAAAAATCTCTTCAGGATAAGAGTTCACTCGAATAAGTGATGATTATCCTTCTAATAGGCTTGAATGTTTTCAAACCTGAAGTTAAGTGGCAGGCTCTGCTCCCTTTGTCTGCCTGAGCAGGGGGAGGTGGACATGTGTGCAGAGGCAGGGGCTCTGAGGCCAGGCCCTCTATCCTTCCTGTTCAGTTACCAGAGGCCTCTCACTTATCAGTTCCAGATCTAACAAGAACAGAGAGAAAGACAGACCACTGACAGGAAGGAGATTTTTTCCCCCTCCCCCTTTTTCCTTTAGCGAAGTTAACAGAATGTCTGCACCTTCGGATTTCGCAGAGGAAAGCAATTACTCATTAGAGCTTACACTGGCAGTACAGAGAAAAAGACCAACCTGGCAACCTTTAGATATCAACCCGGTGAAATGAAAGCGGGTGCCTAGTCTGCTTTGTAGAGAAAGACCTAGTCGATTAATCAATTAGTAAAACAGAATGCACCCAGCCAAGAATTTTTACACTGGTTTATGCAGCAAAAATCGCCAGACAGAAGCACCAGCTCCTTCTCACTGAATAAGGTTTGGTTTGATACTGTTTTCAGACAAGAAATCTGAATATATCCCCTTAAGCTTTTACTTTTTTGTGATGGTCTACAGACTAAAGAAATGGCTGTAAAACAACTTTGATTTAGTAAATAAGGAGTTATGCTGTAAAAACTACTAGCTGCAACCCAACAAGATTTACTCCCAGCTGATTTATGTGGCTATCAGCCACTATTTGCACTCCTCTGTTTGAGACTGTTGCTATTTCTCATGGCTGTAGCCATATCATCAACCCCCCTCCACTCCATCGCTCCACAAAGGCACTGTGAGAGGGGAAAAGTCTGTCACTGAAAATGAGAGAGAACTGACTTTGAGGCACTCATGTCATGTCCCCGTTCATGTCACATCCCCCTTCGTTTCACTTGCTATCACCGTCTACCTCGTCTGACATTTCCACAATAATCACTTTGGTTTATCCCACTCAGCTGTGTGGCAGGCAGATGCTTGTCACAGCACCGTATTTCTCAGCATTCACACTGCTCTAATCAAGATTAACTACTCTTATCTATTCAGTGTGTGCGTGTGTGTCCTGGATGCCCCAATTCCTAATCCATAGCTGCATTGTATAATACAGTGGACAAACCAATTACATTCCCTTTCCACAACATAATTCTCCCCCTTCAGCGGGATGTACACTGAGCTCCATATTGCATAAGGATGAGCTGGTGGCTCGCCAATGAAGAGGATAGTTGTGACCTTCTGCGTGTGTGTGTGCGTGCCTGTGCTCGGACTGCATATGGAACATAAGCACTTTGTTACACAGAGCCTCCCAGGAGCTCCTGATGAAATCAACATGTTCTGTGAGAGGAGAGCTGATGTTGGCCACACACAAACTGCTGCCATCACATGTTTACTAAAGACCCTCGAGTACAGCGGAGGACAGCGCATGCCAGTGCAAACAAAGCCGTGGTCTTTATATCACTGTAGTGACAAGGGAGGCAGATATCGGTTTCCAGTAACGAGATTTGTTTGATTCCTGCTTTGATACATATTTTCACACAAAGCAGCATCTGAGCTAAATAGGGAGTTCCCAGCAAAGACCGCTGAATTTTAGGATTTTAAAAATAATGTGGACACATATAGTTGTGCGCTCGGCTTTCAAACTTCACGAGGTGTACATTTTTATCACCTATGTTTATAGGAAACAAAGTAAATGAAATCATACAATAATAATGCGAGTCAGTCAGAACACCTCTCCCAGATGTTCTATTTTATGTTCTATCTGTTGCAGTGTTTACTCCTGTTTCCTGAACACCACATCAAAAAAGAGATATTGACATTCTCTGACCTTGCTAACTCTGTGTAAGCAAGCTTCATTTTTGCAACACATTTTTCCAAAATGGGAGCTTTCACCTGCTCCCTTATATCCCAGGATGTGAAGTGGATTTTACACCAGATGCCCTCCCTGACGCAACCCTCCCTGTTTAAGACCAGCACTAGGAGTACACTTGTGAGCCCCTGAGGCTTGATTTGCGCCTCCTCCAGGGATCTCTTACATAACCATAAAGCCCCTAACAAAGTTTAAAAGTCAGTGTTTTCCAAAATATTTGACTATATACTATTTGCTTACAAATCAACAGAAATGCATAGATACAAATGTGGACAGTGCAACTGAGCAATTAACCCGCGTTAGCTTCCCCCATTAAGGATTCTCTGATTCGCTCAACACAGGCGATCTCTTTTGACTTTCACACAGTTTAGCCAATTTAAATGGTAACTGTAAGCACACCATCAGGATGTAGAAGGTTAATTTAAAACTTCAAGTGGCAAACAAATGCAGCCTAAAAAGAAGGCTGGGAACAACTTTAACGAGTGCATTTGTGTAATGATAACATGCAGCAGCGAGCTCTTTGCAGAGCGCTCACACTTCCTGCTGTGGCGCAGATTTAAATCTGAGCTTGGCTATGTAAACCTCCGCCATATATGTTTCAGAAAAATAAATTACTCACCTGTGTTATTTTCAATCCTTGACTCTTCACCACTAAGGACCCCCCCACCCATTCACACACCAGGAGGAGAAACACTCCAGTGTCTCAATTCTTCTGCCCCTGAGAAAAATCAGAGAAAGAAAATACATCAGTCGTCGCAGTATTATTTACCAATCTCCGAACACTGAATTATTACATTTGCATTATTCTCCTGAAACTCAATCTCATTCAGTGATTTCACTTCTCACAGATTCCTATGGGCTTTGAGTGGCTTCCATCTGCGCCTCGCTTAACGTGATACACTTCTTCCCAGCACGGATAAGCTCCTTCACGCTCCCGTGCCCACAAAGGACAAATCAAAAGAGCAGCCGACACTTCACACGACCAGCATGGCATCATAAACATCCACCACACGGTAAGTTCACTGCCGTGGCGCATTCACAATTCACTCCCAATTGACAGATAAGCCTATTAGGACGGTCCTTTACTATAGCTTGGCACCCAGTCTGGCAGGCAGAACTCCTGCATATACCCAGTGATATGCAGACCCTTAAAAAAATGACCATATTTTCTTTAAGGGTGACTGGTGAAGTACAAAACCTATAAATCAGTTAGGGAAGAAAGTAACCAGCAGCTAATTTTAAACCAAAATATATATAAACATACTGCTTATCATGTAGGGTCCACACAGTTCAGAATCACGTCTTTTGTTTGTTCGCACAATTAAGTTTAGAAGCTTTAGTTCCCTTTGTGAATTCATCATGATAAGGTGTCCGACTACTGGGATTCAGCAAACACTGATGTCAGTGCTCAGACAAACGGATGACCTCAGCAGTTTGTTGTCCCACAAACTCTCAAATGCGAAGACAAATTGTAGATGTTTAAGCCTGTCATTCAGATCTTGAGAGAGGGCCATGAGAGGGTGCAGAGTGCAACTTAAGTTCCCTGCTTTAAATGAAGGGCCACATCAAGGTAGTACTTGTAAATAGTCATCTCTTAAGGTAGTAGTTTCTCAGTTTGTTCAGAGAGATGAGGCTCAGTCAGGTCCAAAGAAAAAATAAGTTTTTGTCACTCTTAAAATGTTGAAGTATAAAATTCCAAGGAGCTGAATGAGTTATAGAAGAAAAGAATAAATTTAATGGCGTTTTCATCAGGTGACACGTAGCATACTAGCCATTTCTGTTCCCAGGCAGGTTTTTAGTGAGCTCATGCTTTGGTTGACAGGACAAGGCTAATACCCAAAATCTAAAAACTGTCTAACCACAAAGTGTGTTTTAGCATTCAGCGAGAGAGGGTGGTCCCTTGTGTCTCGCACTTTTTTAATCCTATTTTTATGATTGGAAGATTTTTCAGGCGGCATTTCTCCCCTGTTGGAAGTGCCGCTCTCTGAAAAGAGAAAGTGGAGGAGCGCTGGGGGCTCAATGGGTCGGGAGAGAGGAGGAGGAGGAGGGTTTGACGCTGGGTGCCTCCTTTTTAAAGCCAGATTCTCCCCAGATACCTCTGTGCTATTCATCAACAGCTTTTCCAGGGCTGTGAAAAATCAATGTGCTCTGCACTGCAAACAGTTCATAATGACAGGGGATGGAGGGAAAAAAAGCTCAACTGCAAGAGAATTGATTTGTTTAAGTACAATAACACGGCTCTGCAGCGTGGTGAGGAGGAGGCTCGAGCACCCAGACAAAGACTGACTGGCAGTATGAAACCACAAGCAGTAATTGATAAACTGCTGGCAAAGTGCAAATACAGAAGCCTGTTATCTAATTAAAGGAGTTTTTCTCAAAATTACCACCTGACAGAGGAAAATACATGATGACTAAATGTCTTTTCTAAGATGGGTAAACACGAATAAAGAGCATAATAAGATTACTCAAAATGTGGAAAAACAGAAGATATTCTCAAATGAGATGGTGTATCCAGAGGAATTCAGAGATTTTTTCGTCAGAGTTGATGAATATTTTCGAGGTCAAATTAATATCAGTAACTTAAAAATGTTTGCTTTTATTCTAACAAATACCCCCAAACGTGTCCTTGAACCGACTTGCAACTTAAAAACAAATAATTTGTACTTTCAGCATTGAGTAAGTAAAGTCACTTCAAAGGGCACACGAGGATGGTTTGATGGTACACAAAGCCGAGTCATCACAATGTTTCAGGATGACATTAGGCTTCTCCAAGGGAAAGGGGGAAAAAAATCACAAGGTGAGGTTTTCGTCCTGATGCTGCAAAAGCCAGAAGCCTGGAGTAAATTGTGTCAAGACAGGCCAGCACAATAAAACATTTCTCCCTGCTGCTTTTTAAGCTGGCCACAGAGGTGCATTTATCATTGTTATTATTCCTTCAGAGAGGGCCTCCCAGGTTTAATTGGGTCCTCATGGAGTCAAAATCCCCACTGTTGCTGAAGCCACTGGAGCTGGACAAACTTATTCCTCCCAAGTCAGCAGCGGGTTTTACTGGCTGCGTCAATGAACAGTCATTCAGTGCAAAATGGCCATGAAACCCGCTGGCGAGCCAGAAGGGCGGTGGGCTCTCGGTGCCACCCGCTAAGCCTCGACAATGGCATGAGAGGGACACCTGGAGAGAAGCACTCACCTGGCTCTGCTCTCAGCGCTGTGGGGAAAGCTCTCGAGAGCCATAGGGTGTTCGTCTATCCAGCCAGTTCTCCGGGGCCATTATTCCCAGTGAGCTGCATTTGCATTTTAACTGGTAACTACAGCTGGATTTAAATGCATATGGATATGAAAGCATGCGAACAAATGGAGGAGGAAAAGGATTAAAGAGATTTTTAGGTCTTAATAAAACAATTAGTGAAAATGATAAGCAGCTCAAAAACATAAACACGGAGAGTTGCTTTAGCATTAAAAGTGATGAATATGCTGAGTGTAATTAATTATGCCATGGGTGAGCCTTCTTTAAAATCCACAGTATATTTAGCACATGTTTCCCTTTTTTTAATCACTTCCCTTCTGACAAATATGTACAGTGACTGGAAACTAAAATTCTTAAAAAGGAGATAAAAACAGTTTTAATCAACTATATTCTTAATAAATACCAGCTTTGAAACGTTTGAACTCCCATTCACCTCCCTTACTTCTACTTAGTGTTACCTTGGCACATGAATCACCATTCCTGCTTTAGACCACTTCCTGTTGTTGATATAGTCAAGACATGCAAGATCAATCAAGATATGCATCTCCTCTTTTCACAAGCTTTCTAAAAAAGGCACTTCAAGTCAAAGGAGAAACAGACAGTAGCAGACTACTTGTTTGCAACGATTTTCAGAATCGAAGCTAATAAAAACTATAAAAAATGAAGCACGGGAAACACAGAGGCAATCGCCTCACTTTGCAGCACAGTGAGTTTGTTTACGTATACACCAATATTGTAATTAGAGACAAATTAATTGAGGTTTCTGCCAGCTGTCATGTGATAGCATAATTATGTTATTTTTTTGTGGAATTAAGGTTAAAAGTCAATATAATTCTTTCATATAAACCACAGTAGGGTAACAAATGAAGACTAATTAAATTATAAATTGATTGGTTTAAATGACTATTTCTGTAAATAGATCTGATAGCAAATTTTAGTGCAAATACTACAATTCAAGTAATATTTAAAAGGCAGTTTTATGGATTTTAGAACAAAAAACCAAAACAAACAAAAACACACGGTCACTAATTAGTGACACGTAGTTGTAGAGACCAGAAACAATTTCCAGCTTTATTCGCCTCACATATGTCCAGTTATTTGTGATCCACTTCATGAATAACAACATGCTCACAGTGTTGCTGGCAAATAGTCATATGCATACTCACAGCCACATGCTAATATAGCATTACCAAGGAAGCTCTTCAGTGTGCATGAAGACACAAAGTTTACCCATGTTTGCAGGGGAAGCACCATGAAAACATAACAGCAAAACCTAATCTGGTACTTAAATTGCCCTCACCCAGAGGAAAATGCCCATTTTACAGAAGCTAAGTCATTAAAGCTAAAGCTAGCCAGAGCTCAGAGCCAGACACAAGCCAGCAGCCTCGGTGTGAGCAAATTATTACTACGGAGAAAACAGAAACCAAACTCCACGAAAACTGATGCTGCTTCACAAATTACAACCTTAGCAACAAACCAAGTTGCTTATTAACATCTATGTGTGGTGGCTACTGATTTTTTCACTAGCATTAGCTAACATCTGCGTTACAGTAATCAGAAGATTTAATGGTTTATCCAGTTTTATCCAGTCGAGCTGGCCAACCAAGCACCCGCAAAAATGGCTGACACCCTAGCGTCATCTCTCCAGAATTGTTGACATGTTTCCTGATTACAATAAAAGAATTAAATGCATCTGTGATTTTTTTTTCAATGACAGACACATACAGTACACAGACTGTTATTAGCATAGCCTGTTTTGTTTTTGTTATATTAAATTCAGTCCAGTTTATTTCATAGTTAACATCAAATTATTGCCCTCAGTGACCATTAAAAGTTGTTTTTCTTCCCCCTGATTGAGATTTCTTTTGTGCTTATTTCCTTTTATTCTAGTCCATAAAGTGTTCCTTGATGTCCTTGAACAGGATGTTCAGACAATCTTCTAGAAGTACCTTAAATGTATGTGGAGGTAAAGGTCATGATGCTGGTTTAGCTTTCATTTTGGAACCATGACTACACACTGAAGAACAGAGACAATTATTAAGTGTCAAAATACTTGCAGGGATGGGAATGCGGTTGAAAATATGCTTCGTTTTGGAGAACAAATCTGACTCTAAATTAGTAAATTATA
Source organism: Haplochromis burtoni (assembly GCF_018398535.1). NCBI lineage: Eukaryota > Metazoa > Chordata > Actinopteri > Cichliformes > Cichlidae > Haplochromis > Haplochromis burtoni. The sequence continues at coordinate 1,224,628 of NW_024582398.1, forward strand.
AATGTTTTGAGTTAATACATTTTGAATCATTGTACTCAGTGTAAGTTAGAAAATACTGTATAAACAACATGAAGCTCTTCTCAAGAATGAATTTAATCTGTCAATTTATCCTACAGGTTATATTGTAGATACAGTACACACTGTAGCTTAGTGCCTAATGGAGGATTAATTGGACACTATCCCAACACACATAATGCTTCCCTCAGAGGACATCCATACAGAGTGAAGGCACAAAGAGTCACACCATTTTTTAGAGGTGAAAAGCCATCAACATGAAGCATGTTGATGCACTGAATGAATGCCGTAGAGATGATTACAGGTTTAGAGATAATGGTTTTTACCATGATACATTTACAGGGCATGAGACGCCTGCTCAGTGAGCTCCCCGATCTTCACTCTCTGCTGATTAACACAAATGCTGGTGCCTACTTAACCACCATTGCTGCAATTACATGGAACCTCTCTCTCTCTCTCTCACACACACACACACACGCGTATCCACAACACACACCCTTGTGCAAAAAGGTGCAGTTGTATATATACTGCGTGCTACCAGATCAGGATCACAGCAACTACCAATTATGTGTCTTATTTATGCAAATTCAGGTAATTTACTTCCTGCTGTGCATAACTTCCCAATGTGTTTGCCCTCTAGCATCAATTGTCTGTATTGCTAGATCACCTAAACAAGTGAAACAATTGAAGTCACCCCCCCCCTCCAAAAAAAGCTGATCTTCCAAATGAGAATAATTTAAAGGTTAATTTAGAGGTTTATTATAAGGGATTGTAATGTCTATCGCTTAAGAACCTTGATTCAGTCAATTAAATGTCTGCTGAGATCAGGGAAAGGCAACAGTCTCAATCTCAGTCACTAAAACAAAGCACTTCCAAAGTGTTCAGCAATGAGCGCTCCTCACACAGAGAAACTATGAACAAGTGGGTCACAGGGAAAAGTTAAACGGTTGCAAAGTAGACAATGGCACGTGTTTGATCAAATGTGGTCTTTACTGTGTGTTTACTGAAGCTGTAAATGGTTATTTCACTCAGTGCATCAGAAGTGGTGCCCGAATCAAGAAAAGACCTGTTTATGAAAGCCGATTGTCACTTTAACAGACTGTTTTTCTATTTCCAAAGAGTGAGACGATGCTCATGAGTCCTGCATGAATTGATGGCTTCAATACTGTTTTTCCTCCTACTCCTCTCTCTATACTATATCTTGTTTCAAAGGCGAGAGCAGCCCAAGAGGGTGCTTGTGTTTTTCTTCCTTTGTTTCCAGTCTTTCTGTATCAGAGTGAGAAGGTGGTAGCAACTCCCACAAGGGAGATAGAGCTGGAGTTGTAGACTGCTGGCAGAGCGCTAAAGCAAAGAAATGCTGCACCGTCTGACCAGCGACATAAAAACAATGCCCCTCCTGCCTCCTTTACCTTGTCCTGCTTCATCTGCAAAGCAAACTGCGTGCCCTGCAGCCATAGATTCTTCCTTGGTCACCTGGCTGTTCTTACTGTTTCACCAGCCTGTGAAGGGTTTACCAGAGGTGAAAGACTTCATAATGTGATAAAGACAAGCAAGGCAGAGAAAAAGAAGGAGATCCTTTAGCCAGCAGCAAATTAGAGGTGGATGTGACAAGCCCTTATGTGTGACAAGAAAGAACCTGTATTTGCATTTTTAGCCCTCATTCTTCATCTCGTTCCCTCATCTTTGCTTCCTCCGTCTCATAATAAGGAAAAAGCAATGTGTGAGGGGGCGGGGGGCATATACACAGAGGAATCCAGGGAGGAAAAAGAGAGCACATTACTATTGGGAGGGGAAAATGATTAAAGGGTAAGATGAACACAATCTGCTGGTTCCAGAGGAAAAGGGAAGGAATTTCCAGAACCAATAACCAAAGCATCACAAGTAGACCTGCCTTCATGTTATTCAACCGTGACCGTGCTGGCCAAAGCACATTTTCTACATCCGACTTTTTGCACTAGCTTATGACATGTATGTTTCATACACAGCCAACCATTAGAAGTCCTTGAATATTGATTTTTTTGTAAGGCACTGCTATCTTCCAATTATTGAAAATATTACAGATTTGATACAGAATTGCACATGTGGGCTTCTGATTGTTGCAGTTAACCACGTCTAACAGTGTTACGATGACTCGGTTGCAAAGGCCTCTCGAGGCGAAACGGGCTAAGAGAAAGAGAAGGAAAAACAGCAACATCAATAATGAAGTGAAGGAGACGGGAGGAAGAAAACAAAGCCGTTCATAACAAATGAGAAAACAGGCAGAGCGTCTCATTGCGAGAACGCTAACGACAATCAATTAGCAATTCCTCATGATCTTGGGTGCGTCGGAGTATAAGGTGTCTTAATGAGTCCCATTTCCATTAGCTGCTCGACTCGAGAGGCATAAGGAGGAGGCTGCTTCCACCAGCTCCTCCATCTCAATGCCTAATGACTGCGAGAGTGGATTACTCCATCAATTCCTTACTTCTCTTTGTTTATCCCCAGCGTAAATAATGGTCAACCATTACAATGCATTAAGCGGGCCACTCTACACAGAGCGAATGAGAGCGAGAAAGAGGAGCACAAGTGCTCCAGCAGCATCCTTCAGTGATCTCCAGGAAATCGGCTAATACCAGGCATGCCATGTGGCGGAAGGGCGGGGGTCGGGGTTGTGGGGTGCGGCATCTGATGCTTGTTGAATATTTGGCTGGTGTTTACAGGGCGCTATGTTTAAAGAAAAGCATCAAAAAGGTAAGAACAGAGCACAGAGTGAGCCATATTACCCTAAAAGATTAGTTCAATAAAACCACAACCCACGCAGAAAATAACCCGATAGGCTATCTGTGCAAGCTGCTCATTACAACCCATAGCTACATTTTTAATCCCTGGTCAATCCCCAAAGCTCTTGTGGCTGCAGGTTGTGATACTATTACAGAAGCAAAAAGTATGTGAGAGTGGGATACTGGGGTGTGGGACCTGAGATGCTATGTGCACCTATCTGTTTTTGCACTTTCATAAAACAAAAATCAGTTGAAAACAGGCCGAATTATCTATTTTGATGCTCTGACTATCACAGCCTAAACTAGTTTTGCCTCCATTGTATTTTCTGACAGAATGACCCTTTAAAAAAAGTCACCTGTTTAACTCTTTGGATGATTCATAAATATCTTAGATATAATCTGTACTTTTTATGTCAGTTTGCTCTGATTCGAATCTTACACAATCAACACCACACAGAGTACGGTTCGAGTAATACGACCCAAATAATCTCTCCTCCTTGTTGCAACGCCTTCACCCCGGATTGTATCGATCAATATTTCACCCAAGGCCCCGTCCCTCCATTTCTATTTCGCTCTCTTACTCTCGTTTCCCCTCGTGTCATAGCACCGGACAGGATAAAAATTAAACGCATCAGCAGAAAAACACACAAGTGGAAATGATAGCGCTGCTCAGGCCACTCGGGTCATGAATTCAGCTAACTGTGCTTATCACAGGCTCCAGCTATTAGTCTTAATAGCTGCTGTGACAAACCGCCTTGAGAGGAGATGGGTTCTGCTTCTCGGGGCTTACCACAGACAGGTGATTCTCATCTGTGGTCTCTTCATGTCACACAGCAGAGCGAACTGTCTGCCAGATTATTGTAGCAAAACATCAGAAGCAGGCGGTCTATTATATATACCAGAGCCATATGTTTTTTCCCATACTCAGCATCCATCAAGGACAAAGTAAGTATTCAATTAACTGATGATTTAAAGACCTCAAACAATTATACGAGGAAAGCCAGTGAATGTTCTTTGGATATGCCACATGCTTGTCCAGCAAAAGTCCAGCAGTTTATCTCAGTTCTTTAATAGTTTTACTGTCTTTTAGCTAATTGTTTTGGGTTTGTTTGTTGGAACATTTTGGTGTGCTCTTCCAGCAATAACACAGACATTTATTAATGCTCATCGCAGACTGCTGTCTGATCATTCAGCTGGAAAAGTTTCATAATATTTCTTTGCAGAAAATTGATAACCAGTCACTTTCACTTCTCAAGCCTGCAGCTTAAATAACTTCTCATTCATCACTACTGAACAAATACAGCTTGTATTACATTGCACTTTTCTTCCGGTGGAGAATCGACTACAGCTCCGCAGTATTTAAGGCAAACACAATCATTTATTTCTCCCTACGTGAGAATGCTCCTAGACTACGGCGTAAAAAGAAAACGTTGCTGGGGCCAAGAAACGTTAGTGGCATAAAGCCGTACAGAGAAAAATGATTTTTTTCCCCCCCTCTCAAATAAAGGTTACTTTCTGCAGCCCTTCAAGGAGCCGTGCTGTGCTGCCACACAGCCGGTGGATGGAGCGGCAAAGTAAAAGTGTTAAGCTAGGTGCCTTACAAAGTAAAAACCACATGAAAGCAGCGCATAGAATAACATAAGAAGTTGGCCCGCATCAACACCCCCGCAGAACAGAAAAACCATTGAACACACCAAAGTCCTGGGTGCCCTTTAACGTGAAGCCAGACATTGGCTGTTTCGAAAACAAATGTCAGGCCGTCTTTTCAGGCAGAGTCCTTTCCCACGAGCTACGGCTATCCTCCACTTCTTGACAAACGACCAAGCTTGTGTCTGGGACCATGTCAACAAGTTGCTTTGTTTAGACGGTAGGGATGGGGGACTACTTTGATGCACTTTGAGGCATGTCTTCCTTTACTGTCGAGAGCTGGTTTTAGGTTTGGATTGGGAGAGAGGACACACTTGTGCCTCCACTCATGGGCAATACTCAGGCTAATGCTTTTGTCGCTGCGGTGCTTTGAGCCTAAATTAAATAAGAGTCTACAATTTCTCACATTTAAGGATGCTATATAAGCTGCAGACCACAAAGAGAGGTGGCAGAAGCTGTAGAGAACGGTTACCGCGACTAAGACGAGGCAGTATATTTAACAAATATGAGGTTCAGAAATGTGGGGCAGAATAGGGTGTATAGCTCCAGATTTGAGTGTAGAACAATGGAAGTATGTGCCGATTTCTGGCCTGAACAATGGCAGGATGACATGAAGCCTGACAAAGACACACAGAGCAGCAGGATCTACAGTGCAGACAGGAGAAGCAGTTTCACAGAGTAAAAACACTGCCAAAAAACATCTCATCTTCCTTTTTCCGCTTCCAACATCTTTTATGTGTTCTGGCACCTCTGGCACTCATAAGTCAAAAGTGAGCAGTCAAACTTTAAGCAGCACTGTGAGCACAGCCTTGTCTATTGAAATGAGCCAGTCACTGCTTAAAAATTGGGCGTGAGCTAAAAAAAACCCCAAAAATCTTCACGGGAAGGTGTCAACAGTTTCTATCCAAACGCAGTGCATATTTTTATCCAACTTAACAGGAAATTTTCACAAGAAAATGTGAAAAAATAGACATTTCCAACCAAGACTTTGATGCAAATATAAGTCTTTGGGTGCTTTAGAATTAAACCACCCAAAGCCTTTCCAATTGGATGCCATGAAATGTCTGCAGAAGAGAAGGGCTCAACTTTATGACAAAGGTATAAGAGCATCTGTCACACCTTGAAACCATGTGGAAACCAGTGGAAATATGTAATTTATTATTTTTTTTACTGTATTCATTTCAGGAACAGCACAGACTTTTTGGTGGTCCACTAACATCTGTTGCAATTTTCCATCTGTCCAGTGTGGAGAAACCTCACATCAATGTTTAAAATGTACACATCTTCCACATTTTTAAATATTTTATTAATTATCTAAGCCTGTTTCCACTGCAATCTGTTGTTGTTTTCTATATTAATAGAAAAACTTCTCCACCTCAGGGAACTATTTTGACAACTTGAAAAGATATAAAAACAGGGCACATGGAAAAGGACATAAGGTTATAGTAGATTTACATATTAATTTGGAGCCAGCATTTTTATTTAAAAAATATGTTTTAACAGGGAATAAAACGATAAATAAGTTCAATCAAACCATGGTTTGTGGGCACCAGTTAAGACAAACATGATTTTATGAGGTTGTGTCTAAATTATCAGCATTTCTAAGCATAAAGTTGATAAAATAATAACACAATTATAAAGCAAACAAAAGCTATACAAAAACAGTTGTGCTAAATGGGGAAGGTAATGAAATCTCTTGTCTCCCATATGCCACTGAAGGCACTCAAAGTGCCCTTCATTATTAATGTCCTCAGAGCAGCATTTGAAGCAGCTTTGCTTCTCTTATCAATCATTCATCTGCTTTCCATTGAACACGCTCTGATTCTCTAGTGTCAAATCAGACTTAAAGTGGCTGAAGGACCACCAATCTCAGGTTTTACTTTAATTAAACAAGGCCGTGAACCTCCAACACTTGCTTGCAGTGCCACACAAATGGGCCCTGAGTCATTTGTTATATTAAGAGCCCGTCTGCCTATCGGTTTGACTCGTATCTGCACAACCTTCTGGTTTTTGTCAACACTGAAAACTTGAGATTCAATCAAAACAAAATCATGTCGAAAAAAAATGGGTGGAAAAACAAATATGTGTATTCAGCCAAAGCTGCTTCCTTCTCCCTTTCCTACCTCGCTCTCTGTCTGAACAAGATCCCATTTCTCTGTACTGCAGCAGGCGTTTGGTTAACAGCAAACATAATCAAACTTTGTGGTCTGCCCTTCTGTGAAGTTGAATCGAAAGCATATCGTGCGGAGTTCTTCAGTGGCAATCTCCAATTACCTTCTGCGTACAAGCGTTCACTGCTCTGGAACTTTTCCATTTCATTATTGCACTCAAGCTGCCCCCATCGAAAGCCAACCGGCAGCAGCGGCAGTGGCAGCAACACAGCAGACCGTGTCATCCGTGCACAGCAGGGGGATCCTTCCAAGCTGCAGAGAATTCCTCGTTTTTGTCTGGGGGAAAAAGATTCATGTCTATACAAACCACAGGTGCAAGTGATTTAAAACAAAACAAAACAGCGTAATGGGGCAGGGGTAACGTTCAGGTCCCCCTCGGCTTTGTTTGTCACAGTTTATTCAGTAGGTCAGCTTTCCCATACTTTCATTAAGAGGTAAAACAGTGGAGGCTAAAACAACTGCCTTTTTCTGTCGCCCGCAGGAAATGTTTCAGCTCAGTGCCTCACGCTCAGAAAACCTCTGATGAAATCATTCGCCAGCCCTCACAATGGATTTGGGAAAGTCGAATGAGGGATTATTTGATGCAACTTCCACTCAAGAGGCCAATTCAGCCTCACCAATCAATACTAATCAACAGGGAGATGACAGGAGATGAAATTCCCTCTGCTGCAGCCAACGTAAAGCGCACAGGCTCTTCTCTCTCAAATAACTGAGTCTTCCCACTCAAATATAGCGTACTTATTCTTTCCTTTCCTCGAGTATTCCTGCAGGAAGTATTCTTTAAACTCAAATCATACCCACAAAATTGTTATTTTTCTTATTTTTCTATGATCACTAAACAGCTGAACACGCATGATGCAAACTAAACTTTCCCTATCAAAATCAGCTGCATCTCAAATGCTGATACTTCAGAATAAGCTCCAAACAAGACTTTTAAGTTATAAACCTCTATAACTTAGTGCAATGTAACCATTTAACTAACAAACAGACTTAGCTGCAATCCATCACTGATCAAAGCTCACTGCAACACCATGCAAATGAGTAATCTACAGCACAGACGTGTTTACATTATCGAGCTCTGTCTGAGTACAGCCTGTAGAGGGGGGCCTTTCATCTTAAGAACCAACAAAGAGCATGAGCTTTTCATCTTACCAGGAAGCATATATTTAATGAGACAACCTCTGCAATCTCTGCTGCCATGCAAAGAGTCTGACCCTGCACCGCGGCTCGGCAGCGCTGCCGAACAACAGTCACGGCAGTCTAGACGAGGCCAAGCGTCAACTGGGGCCTCCCGAAAGCTCTTGTAATGCACAAGGAATTTGGTGCGATTTCCCCAGAGCGGAGGGGAAACGCATGAGTGAGAGTAAAGAGGGGGCGAGATCCCCGCAGAGGTCAGAGCGTGTCCCTGGAGGTGTCAGGGAGAGTAAATGGGCATGACTGCAGTACACAGGGTTATACTCGCTCTCCTCCCTCCCTCCCTCCTTCTCCCTCGTCGTCTTCGTGGGGTGCCCACTCTGACTCGTCCCCAAGCACCTCAAAGCGAAAAGCAGCACAGCTCTGCTCGCATGCCACACAAATTGGAACAGGAAATGGTTGTCAGCTCCGGGCACAATCACCACCTTATTTTCCAACGATAAAAAAAGTCCAAAAAACAAAAAAAAGATAACGTTAAAGAGGATCTCTCGGACGACACGGGGATGGTGCTTGTCTGATGACTGTAGAGACGGCTGCTGGTTGTCTGCACGGCTGGCTGAAGGCTGACACCAGTATAAAGGCACATGAATATTCAGTGACCAAGTAAATGAAGCAGATAGCACTTGACATGTTTAACATCCACCTTTGGCACCTTCTCTCTGCAAAGCCAACAAGGTGAAGCAGCAGAACAAATATGTTGGTTGTTGGTAGGCGGCAACAATCCCTGCTGATGAATTGGATGCTTTCGAACAAAGAGAATGAGCTTCAGTGGGCAAGCTACATCAAAATAAGCCGGACTTAGAAAAGCAATCTGGTTTCCTCAGTGGGATTTGAGTTGCTAAATTGCTACTTTTTGGAGACAGGCATTAAAATAAAAATTGTAGCATGATACCTTGCAATATGCTGACATTTCCATTCTTAGAAAAGCATGTTTCCCCCAACTATAATCCCTGCTGGTATCAAAATGTTTGCTCTCTAAATATTTACCAACCCAGAGTCACATCTAAAGCCGAACACAGGCACCTTGAGACTTCCTTTTTTTCCCCCCCCAAGTGTTGTGTCCCAAAGGAAATGCAGTGAAAGCACTACAGACTATCTGGCAAGTGAGTAAACTAAGCACACGATGCATTCCTCCAACAACTCAAACAGCTCTGAGAAAGCAAAAGAAAAAAATCTGCCACCAACAAACTGCACTTCTTGAAATTGTACCTGTGTGAGAGAGGAGGAGAATTCATGTGGTTACATGCATGCAGTTTTGATGCCGAAAAACGGACACAGTGGTGCAAAAATATTACTGCAATTGGTAAAGTAATGTAAATATTGACACGTTGATAGTCCTCACCAGTGCTTATCCGGCTGACCTGACCGATGACAGCCATTTAACATCTGCTCAGTAATATTCCAGGGTTAAATGGGTGGTTGACTAACATTTTCCGCATCTCTCTCTCCATGCTCGGGGACTTTAAAGCATGGAAACTGTAACTCCAGACTTTTCAGAGCTACCTTTTAAGCCTGCTATTGGACAGTAAATCAGTGCTGGGATTCCCTGATTGTCATCAGGCGCTTGATTCGTGCATCACAATCATTGGTTCATTCACACTTGTGTGACTACCAGCTGGCTAATAAGACCCAATCAATTAAGCAACACTTCTCATTACGCCTTAAGTTGAATTTTTTAAAACTATTTGTTAGGACAACAATATTTAAGACTTCAAATATCAATGATCAAAACTCTGTCTGATTAGTAAAGCATTTCATTTAACCTCAGATTCTTTCCCAATTACTCTGCTGATGCACCAGCCCAGCTTCTTGCTCGTGTGGTAAACTCTAATATTGTTGATCTAAGATTTAACATCATGTTAACATTTATGCGAGATTAGCTCTCTGCAGATTTCTTACTTGAATTCTTCGGCTTCCTCAAAGAAGATTTAAGCCTTTCCAGCCAAATCCAGTTATACAATAATTTGTAATAAATGGTAAATGGGCTGGTACTTATATACTCAATTTGAGCACTCAAAGAGCTTACTTACTACAAGTGCCTTTTTTAAAAATACATAAACACTCCAGTAAATTCCTTGGGGGCAACTCGGGGTTCAGTGTCTTGGCTGAAAATACTTCAACATATAGACTGAAGGAGGCACGGCTCGGAACAACAACCTGCTGATCAGCAGATACCCTGCAAATATGGCACATTTTCAGTGAAGCAGTGCTACTTGTGCTGTGGACACGGGTTCAAGGAAACAAAATTTTCACTGAATTCATCACCTTCTGGTCTAGGACATGCAAATGCCACTTGCCACACTGATTTATGATATCACATGATGGTGGCACGATTGCTAAAACCAGGTAGTTTTCGGCACTCACTGTGTTATTCGGTAAGATTTTTGGTGTAGTATTCCCTTAACGGTATTGGTTAGCCGTTAGCATGCTCCACATGATCGAATACATAAACGTGTATGCACACAAACACATGCAAGAAAAACAAGAGGAGCCATGAATTAATTAAGAGGTCAGTGCTTCTGGACAAAACAAAGTAACACGCACACACACAAAAACACATACTCTATCCCCCCCCCCACTACTCAGTGCACCCTGCCTCCTGATAAGCTGGTTTGCCAAGCTTGCCAGTGCCACTGATGGCTCCGTTTGCACAAGCGCTCCATTGTTGCTGTGCAGAGTGGACAACTGCACTTTGGACCTTTCAGAGGGGAAAGCCTTTTATTATGTTTCCCTTAAGGGCATCCACTGTGTTTTATCTGCAACCTGCCAGCCACACACACTTTAAACACAGCATTAAGGATATTCAAGGATAGAAAACATAAACAGGAGCTGCTGCGTATCCTGCGCTCCCGCTGTTAAGTAGTGTACAGTCAGTTTTTTCCTGGGTGCTGATTTTTTTTCTCCTTCCGGAGCTTTAAAAGACTCATAAAAGGCAGCTGAATTATCTGTGTTGCTGGAACCTGATCCACTGCCGGCTGACCTTTTCCCACAAAGCAATATTAAACATAATAGTTGGGCTGAGTTAAGTGATTGCAATTTATGAGTCCATTTAACTTGATTCAATATTGGATGACAAATGATTACCTCTGTGAAGTAAAGCTTACGTACACAAAAATAACCCCAGCTACACACAAACGCAGAGCTTTATCAAACTTAACAATCAGCTCAGTGTCTGTCGGCTGCAAGTCTGGCTCAGCGGAGGGCTGAACAGAATTTTAAAAATGCATGACAAGACTAGAAGTAGAGGAAGAAGGAGAGGTTGCATATTAAATACACACAGATACCCTCATCTCCTCTTCTTCTTTTTTTTGGCTCCAGCTCCATTAAGCTAAAACTGATGCGTATTGAATAGATGTTTCCTCACAATTTGGTCAACTGGCCAAATGGATTAAGTATATGAAATTCATTTTCCTGAGTGCATTGAGGAAGTGTCAAAATGAAACATTTTCAATTTAGCCCCTTAAGGTCCAAGATTTCTTCATCCTCCTGTACAACAAGCTGCTTACCCTGCAAAAACAGGCCGCAACACGTTGCTAAACGTGGCCCAGGCCTTAAATTAGCCCGACACAATCCACATATTTGATTCACTATTGCAGCCTGAGAAGAGTTACATGACTTTCAGGCATCCAGCTCAGACTATAAAGAAACAATGTAGCCTACTTTGCACACTCCTCACTGCTCTCTTTTCAGCCACATCCTCTTGGATTTTATGACTCTGGTTAAAATGCAACCATTAAATATTCATGTGTGAGGGCTTTCACCCGTGAAGCAGCTTCCCCCTCTCGCTCTCTCTCTTTCTGTGCGAGCTTTAGAGAAAGTGAGAAACTTTTTGATTTTAACTGACAGGAGCTAAATATTAAAAAAGAAGCTTTGGGAGTTCGGCAAAGTGTAGACTACTCCTCTCCAATATCCTCCTCGGCTGATATGAGCCTTGCCTTCTTGGCTTTCATCCTCATTGTTCTTAAAATCTCACACTGTAGTGAGACTTGTCGAGTAAATTAACATGACAATACAAACTGTGGAGATTAATGAAAATAAATACTCCGTAGCCGAACAATGACGTTATGAAAATTGATGGTTGACAGTCATTCCAAAAACAATAGCGTTTCTTTTCTTTCTTTTCTTTTTTGGTCATCAGCAAGCATCACATCACACGCATCATAAACTGTATCTTTGAACAATATTGCTCATTAATTTTTCACTTGTTGTCTCGGCTGTTTATTATGCAAAACATTTCAAACTATCAGCAGCAAAAGTAATGACACAAATAATTCATAGTTTCCTTCTTAGAAGTCCTGGCAAGCTCAAATCCATAATATATAGCAGGTTAAGAGAGTGTATAAAAAATTAGGTATGAAATTATGTCTTCAGGTATAGACAGCAGCATAAATAAGGCTGAAATGTGATTTTGCTGCAGTGAACATTAGGGAAATTTCCAAAGCTTTATTTGGGTAGATGTTATTCGCATACAAATCACGGGATGCAACATTCAGGGCTTCTCCAAACAAGTGATTTTCTAGACAAATGAAGCAACTGCTCCGACATGTGAGGCTTGCATCCAGTCTTTGTGCTCAAGAGTGGCAGAACGCATGTATGACAACTCGCTGCTGTAAGTTGATTTAACTGCTGAAAATTCATGAGGGACGAGTAAAATGAAACCTAACAATACTATTGTTGTCTGAGAGCAGCCGAAGTGCAAGCAGCATGAAAAGTTTATTCATTCTGAACTAATCTTTTTAGTGACTTGGGAGTAACGATTCGTACCACTTACTAATGAGTGAGGAGCCCAGCTAATCATGAGGATATTTATGAATCTCACTGTGGCAGCTAAGTCCTGCCATAGGAAAGAGTACAGTCCATCACTATCGTAGTTTGGACGCCGAGTGTATGTGAAACATGCAAAACCAATTACTCTTTCATCAGTCTCTCCTGCTTTGGCACTCAGCAGCTGATTGACACACACACACTTTTCTCTCGCACTTTCCTGAAAGAAGCCCCTTCCCAGAAAAAGAGTCAAACTTTCCATCGGTGCTCATCGCCGTCTTTGATCCCAGACAAATGAGAAAACAAAATGCGCAGGACGGCTTGTGAAACACGAAGCCTTTCAGAGGTATTCTTTCACTTTTGGAAGGCTGCCTGCCCTTTTGAAAGGGATTTTCTTCAAAGCAAACATCGGTGACATTACCCATTCTGCACCCAATTAAAATTTATTGAACACATGTAGAAAACACTGTACCGCCAATATCAGGCACAACTAGCTTGTCACAAACAAACAAATACAGCGATCACAAGGACAAAAAAATAAATAAAAAGAATCCTTTCCCGGCCTTTTGAGTTCATAACCAGCATTTAATCCGCTGTAATGATTTACAATATGACAAGTCGGGCAAAATTTACTGTGACAGATTGAATGGGGCCCAACATAAATATAATTACAGCTCACATGATCTTCTCCACCTCCCTCCTCCGAAGGAAGTGCACACAAAGACGACGAAGGATACGCAGCCCGCAGTAATTTGCTTTTTCAATTTGCTCCTTGACATCAGCTGGTGCCAGAAAAATAAAATCAAGAGCAGCAAAGCCACAAAGTGCTGAGGATTTAACGGTGAACTCAGGTGGTCCTTGTTACAGCAAAGCCACGTTGTGGTGTTTGACCTCAAGCAAAACCTCAGAGTTAACGTAAAAGCGGTAACTCTTAACTTCCTGTTTAGGGATCAGTGCGTTTAAACAGAGTTCAGGAGGCGTGGTGTTACACTCATGCTGATGGTTAAAATAATACTCTGGCTCACTTCTTTAGCTCTCGCTGAACTGCTTAAAAGTCTTTGAACATTTAGCCAGCACAAATCTAATGTGACACCTCAGAAAAACACTGATACTGGCCAATATATCTGTGCATCCCAAATTAAAAAATGATTGTCATTAAGCCATTTCTTGGATAATTGCTTAACTGTTAAAAGCCAGCTTGAAATACTTCCCCTCTAAGCAGGTTAAACTTTATTTCTGAGTTAAAACATCATTCAGTTTAGAACTTACAGATGCCATCAGAAGCTCTCTGACAACTGGGATAGATACTTCTCTGGCATTTTATGGACTAAATAATTAAATCACTTAATCAAGAGAATGGCTGATGCTGAGAGACAGCAAGACAGCGCGCGATTACTTAGTCTTAAAGATGTCTAGAAAGGTAGAAATCTCCACATCAGAGAGGATAAACATTTGTCTATATGCACAAATGCTGTCGAAGAGCTAAAGAAATATAGGCAGTTTTAAAGGGATGCAAAAACAAATAGCACTTTACAAAGTAGTTTAACGGCCCGACTACTCTCCAAAGAAAGAAGTCGTAAACTTTGTGAGAGGTGGCGACACACAGGGGTAATTCTCTGAAAGAATCCCGCTGTGACTCCCACCCACCCATCCCAAGAACACCCCAGATTTGGTTTCGCATTCCTGCCTCACAGATAACGCAGACGCACACAAGAAAAAGAGATGAGACGCAGACACTTTTCTGACCTCGCACTATTTCATCTCACTGACGATGAGTCAAGCGCAAAGATATCTCCTCTCTTGTTCTTCCTCCAAGATGTGAAGGATCAACCACTCCCTGGCACCCCTCGACAGCCTCCCCCCTTCCATCACCCTCCATGCTAATGTAATACACATTAGTGAAACCAGCCGCACACTGTGCACTTCCACAGTGACACGGAGGATGCTGGGCCCTCGGGTGAGCCATCTCTCTCTATCCCTCCCTCCCTCCCTCCCTCCCTGACTCTCTCCACATGCCAGGCACATCACGGGCACAGCCTCGCACCACAGCGTCTGTGACTCAAACATGCCCTCGTTTCGGAGCAGATGGTCAAAAATAGCGTCCACTGTCAACATTTTTGTAAGCCGTGGGACCCATTGGGCCACACACGGTATGCCAGGAAGAAGTGCAATATACGTGTGCGCGCGTGTAAAAATAATCTGGTCAGTTACAGTTTTTCTCGGTTTGATACTGACAAAGTGAGAACACCCTGTTGTTGCAAAAGAGCTTATGCAATCGGCACCTATAAATAGGAGTGTGAAGTGTTTCTGCATATGTGTCGCACTGCATGTTTACATTCAGGAACACTGCCCAATTAATTAGCATTCATCATCAGCAGTGGTGGCTGTTAGGATATCACTGATTACTATTAGTGTGAAAGAAATCTATTGTCTGCGGTCGCGGTTCATTTGCAAAAGCCAAAGGATGAAGGAACGTAAAGAAACACGGAGGACATGTTTACACTAGAGTTATTTAAAGCTCTCTAGGATCTTTGCCTGTAATTTACATAAAATGCTAGATGGTCAGATATGATGAAATGTCTGTGTGCTGCAGATAAAAGTAATAGTAATGTAAACGTATAGAAATTTTGGATTTGTGCTACATCATGCTTTGAGTGATGCAAACCAGGTGTACTCTCACAGCTATGCCAAATTAGCTGAGGGCTACACCTGACCCTGGTGTTTTGGTAAATATTTGCTTACTTTGGAGCAAATCTGCACCACGGAAATGCCAGACTTTAGCTTTCTGCAGTGCCTGTTTACACTACTGACAACATTTGTCTGCCTCATATTAACACTGAAGAGAGGTCTGAGATTTGAGGATTATGAGATGGGAAGTTACAGAGCTTAAATCCCAATCAACTGAAAATTGTGTACAAATAAGGCAAACTCAGAACAGAAGGCGTGCCTTTTGCGAGCTATAATGCATCAGTCGCATGTTAAGGGTTAACATATTCCACCCTATCCAGCACCGAGACCTCTCTCGTGATCTTCTTTCTCTGCCGACAGCTGTCACGTCAGTGTATCAGCTCCGGTCTGTGATGCATGCCTTGCACCTGGGTAACCGACCGCACACAGACACGGCGTTAGCATGAGGGTACAGTGTAAGCTGACACACAGGCTGTGGGTGTGGTGTCACGGCTGTCCACACTTCATCATCAGTAAAGACTTTGTTTGAGCAGGGAGGAGAAAATAAAGTATGATTGGGTCACAAAAGAAACAAAAATCATTATGGATTAAAAACGCAGCGAGAGAATTGTAGCTCCGGTAAACAGATGCTTAAAGGATTATTCAATTAAACAGTTGATCAGCAGCTGTAAAGAGCTTCTGTAGTGTGATGACTTTTTCTGTTTTCTATAATTGAAAACTGAATGTGTTTTGGTTTTGGACTGTTGGTTGCACAAAGCAAGCAATCTGAAGATGTCACCTTGGACCTCGGCAGTTTGTGCAAGCTGTTTTTTTCTATTTGTGCCAATTTTAAAGATTCAAACGTTAAATTATCAAGAAGAAAAAAACGATAAATGAATAAATAAATCAGCTTTTGAGTCTTTGATGAGATGGATTTGCAAACAGGGCAAAAAAAGGACTTAAATAGGAGCAAAAAGATCAACATTTTTTTTTTATTAATTTATTTTCTTGCCAAAAACTGCACAAATATGAAAAATCCCTAAAAAGCAAGCCTGGTTGCTTACTCAGAGTACACATCTGGCTATAACTGCTGTGATCTGCCATGTTCAGATTTTATGAAGGCTGCTGATGGTTTTGCACTGCTTCTCTGTGTGTGCACATGTATTTTTGTTACCTTGTCATGCTTATAAATTTGGGGTCTTGTCTGGCTGATTTGTGATAATACTATTGAAGTCAAGTTCTACCTGTTCATCTGTAATAATATATCCAGTATCTTGTATATTTTGAAGCAAGGGCAGGATTTTCATACATGCTAATTTTACAAAGGTAAACTCACAGTGCAGGCAAAAGGCTTGCAAAGATTTATGTGTCTATTCTTGTCTGGGTGCTTTAAATGAAGTGGAAAAGCATGCATTATAACCCACCAATCAAAATATATTAATGCAAATTTTATATTTAGTCTGTTGTTGGGTTGTTGTCTTATGCCAGCATCAATCAGATTTAATCAAACTGCACACAAGCAGTACCGACGATGACAATTTATAAGCGTGAAACTCACAAATACTCAAAGATCCCATGAGAATAAAAGCCATGGAGCCCTATCTACTTTGGGTCACCTGCACGCTTTGCCGCAGTGACTATGCAAAGGAGAACAGGTGAAATGCAAAACAACACTTAAGCAGAACGCGTCTTTTGTGTCAACATACGGCAACAGATGAATGAGAGATGGGGCAACATGTCAGGGATTTTATCTACTTATGTTTTACATCTCGATAGCAAACTTGAAAAGATCTGACATTTGTGTTTTTGGAAGGGAGGGGGCGTGGGGGTGCTTGGGAAAGAGATTACCCTCAGACCTTTTCTTTGAGCGCAGGAGAGAATGGGGGAAGGACATTCCCTGTGTATTAGTAAATCCCAGTTAATTTTCCCTGTCACAGAACAATAAGATATGGACCCCCGTGGGCTCTGTTGAATGTAATTCCACCACTTGCTCAGAATCACCTTCATTACTCATCAGAGATGTAGATCTCTCTGTCTCCCCGAAAAAAGAAAAAAAAAAATCCTCTGGAGCGCACACTAGACACTGATGCTTCAGCAGAGCCCTCTCGGGAGCCTTCCCGGTGCCCATTTCTTGATAGTGAGATTACACCTCTTGAGACATTTTCAAATTTTGAGAGCTAGTTTCTCGGTCTTTGCTCACATTTAAGAGGGGAATATGCCTGCTATGCAACACTTGGAAGATTTGACGGGATCCTCGGTTGGACCTTGTTTAAATTTATAAAGGCTGAGACTTTGTAGAACCGGATGTTTTCCAAGATCCAGAGCCTTAACACTGCGACAATGCACTGTCATCATCCGCGTCTGTTTTTCACAGCATGTCACATTTAACATGCATGAGCCTGCGACTGGTGGGAACCCCACAAAGCTCCAATTACATCCTGTGTGGGTTAAGACTCACAGATTGTATTCTTTTTTTTTTTCTTTTGCTTTTTGCACAGCTATTTTTCAGTTTGTGCTCTAATTTGTCCACTGAAATTCTAAAACCCTGCTGACAACAACAAACATGCAAACAAAGAATTAGTAGATTTTAATTGCACTTTAATTATGAGCAATAAAGGAAGGAATTGTTTTCATAATCAATTAACAGTTATAATGCTGGGAATTCTTAGAAAAAGATTTGACTGACATCTTTAAGGAGATTGTTTTGTCCATTTGGTTGTCTGAATATTTAACTTACTCTGCAGAAAGTATTTGTATAACTTTTAACAAAAATAAATAAGTAGAAAATCAGTTAATCGATTAACCCTTTCATCTGTTTTAGATTTAAAAAATGTATTTTAATTTCACATTTGCTTCCCATGCCTACCAACGAGCACAAACAACTAAACAAAACTTGAATGTAATCTATATTTTTAATGATGTTGTGCCTTCTATGAAGCTAAACCTGCTGTCTTTAAACCTATTAATCAGACGGTGTGTGTCTTCTGTTCTGGCAAACTTCCCCTCCAGCATGGCTGCAGCTGTAAGAGGAGGCAAGCCTATTGTTCAGACTAACAAGGGGCACAGAGGTCACATGCATTTTCACAAGAGCTTTGCCAGAGGGGTTGGGGAAGCAAGCAGCACACTGGTCTGTTTGGTATGGATCTACACTAAAGCTTTTTCTATAAAGTCACATCGTTCCGAGTCTATTATAAAAGGGGATAGATTAGATTAGGTGAGATTATGTAGAGGGGCTCTTTAAAAAGAGCAAAAATAACACACTCAGTACTTAGCAGGCAAGTCAACAGTGGGATTAAGCCCAAAGAGCATGCTGAAATCCAATGCTAATATGCACAATGGTCATCCTTTCACCGGCTCACATTTAAATGCTCTCAAACGTGGTGACTTTGGATTTCTCAAGCGATGTTAATAGTTGCAGCAGCAACTGAAAATCAGACTCAGGCTGTGTTATCGCTTTCTGCCATAAAACTGAAATTTCACAAATCTAAAAAATCCAAAGAGCTATTTATTTTGCCTCTCCTGCATCAAACTGTCATCTCTGTCTTCCCTCCTGTCAAGCCATCTCTCGCTCTCTCTCGGTGTGAGTACAGTTTGTACAATAACAACTCCTATCACCAATGCAACCGAAAATATGCACAAAGTGGTTGCACACGCTAACATGATTAAATGATGTGCGGTCTGGCGTCACTCCCAGCACCTCTCCCATCCCTCGCTATGCTCTGTATCTCCCTCCTGCACAAAGCAAGTACGCGCACACACACACACATACAGATTCCCTTTCCCTGAGCTGTGTTTTGAAAATAGAAGCTTCATATTAACAGTCAACAGTCAAGCTGACAGGTACAGTCAGAGCATTCTATCCACCATAAAACCCCTCAGTGAATATCTGCGCGGTACACATGTTACTGCAGCTCCGTGTCACAGAGGTGGAGCGTCGCGAATCATCACATACACACGAGGAATGCAGAATAACATATGGAAGAAGAATACGCTGGGTATGATGTAGCGCAAATGGTTATTTTGTTATTCAGATCAGCTGCATTCAGTTCCCTTTACCGAAACAGTACAAGATGTGTAAAAAAGATACTATAGGTAAAATGTGTTTTCTGTGTTGTAGCTGGCTAAGGTGGAAGTTAGTTTCAAGCCTTTATGCTGCCCTGTGATTAACGTGTCTCAACCTGAGGGTCAGGATCCTTTAATGTGACTCCAATCTGAAGCATCATGTCTTACATAGACTATTTTGTTTATTTTGATTGATTATTTATCAACAACCAACCAGTTGCTCCCTCCCCCAAGTCTGTTTTTGCTGTGTGTATCGTCTTGTTGAAAAAGGACATTCTTTTTCCCCACTCTCACCATGTGATTGCTACAGCAGATCCCTGAAGTTCTTAACAACTTCCCATACAGTTAATTCTGTTTATTTTAAGTGAGAAAATGGATTTCTTCCTCACCACATTCGCTGATTATACTAAGTAATCGTAAAATGAATTTAAATGTTAGAGGTCACCATGTGTGAAATGTTACCTGTTGCATTTTTGGCGCTTCCACTTAGTCACAATAAGCCAAGAGGACCAATAAGGGCTTCATTTGTAACAATGTGTTGCTTTTCATCAGTTTTGTATGTAAAATTTATATCTGCAGAGGACTCGAAGTAGCTTGAGTAATGCATTTAGTTACTTTCCAGCACGAGTTACAATCTCAAAGTCACAGCAACACTGCACAAGGTTGTAATTACTCACAACTAACATAACAGGACTATTAAGCGCTGTTTGACACAAAGGTAAACCTCATGATTAAACTGCTATATCTACCTAGTGACATACTTTCTACCCCTCGACTCTCCTTACCATTTGAAAATAGCCATACCAGCAGGGTGATTCATCCCAAGAGTTTATTCTCTTGAGTAAAGACAACACAAAAAGGACCTTGAGCGAAACCTACACAAACCTCCCACAGGCTCTGACCGCGGAGGAAGAGCTTTCGGTTGCTTACTCGTTCACCTTTTTTCTGTTAGAGTGCTTCAGAGAGCTCGCCATACACAGGAGCTGCTCACTGCAAGTGGAATTCCCAAGCTGAATCAATAACATTATGATATTATACACAAGCTAACAGGCCTATTTACCAGCTATTTAAGTACATACTGTTGGTAAAAAGAGGCTTAGACTGCAAACCTTTGGGACTGGTTTTCTTTTACTGTTGTATTACAGATCAAAGTGGTCATATTTCCTTTCTGAAAACAGTATTTATTCCTAAAGTTTTTGGGTGTATTTCTGTGTCACGCGTCATGTGTCATGCGTTGGATTTAGATGAAAAATTCAGACGAAAGAAGCATATGATACACAGGATTGTAGTAAGTGAGATCAGCTAGTTAAGACACACCAGCTCTCGGTCTTCTCACAGGCTGACCAGCAGTGCTGCTGGAGGTAATGAGGCCTCTTGTGTGTCCTCTCTGATCTGAGAGTTGAATAATTTCCCATGTGGCACAGTCATTTCCAGCTTCCGCCTTTACTCTCAGCCCGTCGGGCGGGTGGGACAGCAAGAGCAGAACCCTCCACCCTGCGCTGACAACGTGTTGCCATTGTCAGCCTTACGGTGCCACATGCAAACCTAAGCCAGCCTGGAGTCTGGACAAAAAGAAAAGATTTGCTAAAGTGTGTAGAAGATGCTTTATGTATGATTTAATTAAAAAATATATATATTTAGCTTCTCTTTATTTTTAGATTTTGTTCACTAATACGTGTATCTGCAGAAACTTGTCCTTTTCACGACTTTAGTTTGTTGTGTCGACAGTTTCCATTGGTCAGCAAGAAACTGAGAGTTAATAAATGGTCTACTTCAGCACTCAGACACACGTGCTGGGTTGCAGATCTCTGTTTCAATGTGTCTTTTGTTTGACGGCTGGTGTTTCAACATCCTCAACTTGAATAGAAGAAGGTCAGCCTGGTGGGGTCTGTGGTTATTCAGGAGCCCAACCTGGGGCCCCACAGAGGTGGGGTGATGGGGAAGGAGGGGACAGGACCTCCTCTGTCTGACAACACCAAAATTGTTCCAATAATTGAAAGTTTTAATTTT
Source organism: Haplochromis burtoni (assembly GCF_018398535.1). Taxonomy (NCBI): domain Eukaryota; kingdom Metazoa; phylum Chordata; class Actinopteri; order Cichliformes; family Cichlidae; genus Haplochromis; species Haplochromis burtoni. The sequence goes on from NW_024582398.1 coordinate 1,245,917, forward strand.
CCCAAATACAGGCACTCATTCAGTGTTTATGTGCCATCAAGTGCTTGTGAATCAGCCAATGATAGCCTCCTACTTTGACATCATCTCAAATCTTTCATTCAGCCGTTATCTTAAATTCCGAAAACAGCAAAGTGAAGAAACTCAACAAGACCGTTGAAATTACATGGCAAAAATGTAAATAAGCAAGCGAGGGTGCTTAATAACTGCAGTCCCCACAGAGGTTTTTTATGACTCCCATATGTGGCTCGGTGCAAAACACTCTGCTCGCAGGACAAACTTGGATGCTGCAGCAGCTAAAAGTAGATATGAGCCGAATGAACTTTTCAACAGCATAACACAAAAGCAGGAAGAGCTCTCCTGTGCATCTTAATAGGGGGACGAGAAACATCTGCACAGATATGTTTGCTTGCTTGATGCTCCAAAACTTGCATTTTGTAACAGAAAAGAAAATTACAGATGACAGAAACTCTCACTCGCTC
>NW_024582398.1:1246513-1250009 GCF_018398535.1 Haplochromis burtoni
CCCCCCCCAACCCCAACCGGTTCCATATATTCAGACAGCTGGAATTTTGGGAGTCAACTTGTTAAACCTCTATGAAGCGCTAATGACCTACAGCAACAAGATAACTGCAGGCTGTCACAGACATGCTTGCTTTTTCCCCATTATCATTTAATAGTATACATGTGCTGTTGATATCAAAGTTCGGAAATTATGATTTTATGTGACATTCATTGAAAAATCCCGAACAGTGCTGTGACCGTTATTACCACGTCCTGTTATTCTACAGCTTGCACGTATCACCCAAAAACCCATTTTAGACAGACCATGTGCTTTGTGCGCATCAAGAAGCTGAAGGTAAAGCAAACCCCACATCATGAAATTACGCACACACGCGCACCCAGACACGGTTCATTCTGCGAGCGAGATCCATACAGCCTGCTACAGTGTAGCCTCCAAGCCCCAGCGCGTTGGAGATCAACGCGGCATCTGTTACTAACGAAATGCACAACCTGCTTATTAACAGCCCGCCGGTTCAGTCCCGACGCCACGAAGCGGCGTGATAGTAAATAAAAAGCTGCGGTTTATTATTACAGGCTCCGACGTGCCGCTCGGTGCCAGTTCAAGTGGTCACTCTATTGTTGAGAAACAATCTGAGCCAAAGTGGAAACAAAACCTTTTCCGAGACAAGAGCCTCGCAGCGCGACACCGGGAACAAGCAACGTTAAGTTTGCAGCTACTCACCGGGTTATTAAGCGCAGAAAGTCCTCGGTAATTTTCGACTCTTGCTTTTTTTAAATATCTTCCCCCCTCGCGGCCACTGAGAATGGGCTCGGCGTCAGTGGGTGAGTAACTGAATAGACTCGGAGAGAGCACAGTAAGTTGAAGTGTCAAATTACATTGGCTATTCTATTACCAAAGGGACCCATGCTCGGTGGCTGCTGACAAAATGTGTCGCGGATTATACACGCGGAGAAGCCATCAGGAGAGAGCCGGGAGCGGAGTCGGACTGTCGCTCAGCACAGCGGCCATATGGTATCTGGATGTGCTGGAGCGACCCGCTCTGATTGTGGCTCTGACCGGGTCTACCGCATTGTGTAGTTATGATTTGGGGATGTTTAAACAGGAAGGTACATTTAGATTCAATAATGAGGCTGTTAAAGCGTCATTGCTGGGTATTTTAGTTTGCATTTCGATACTGATTTAATAAATGCTATTTATGACAGTTTCTAAGGAAGTATTAACTCTAATGGCCTCTAATAAATTAGGTTTAGACTGATCAGAATAGACGAAAATATATGTTTTTAAACATGACAGCAACTACTTCCGCAAGTACTTGGCCACTGATGCTAATAATAATAATAATAATAATAATAATAATAATAATAATAATAATAATAACAGTGGCAGTGAAATAAATAAAATAACCATGCAAGGACAATAATATTTCCCTCTGTAGCATAATCTGTCAGTTTATTGGCTGCATTATTATAAGCTAAACATCTAAACATAATTAATAATGGGTTTCGTGCCTATTTAATGATCTAATAAATAGCAGTAAGAACGTGCACGGTCTACGACGAGCGCATTAGCGCACACGCGCGCTGTCACGCAGCGATCCTTTCCGGCGCTGACGCCACCCTCCATGTTTTGCAGGTCGCCGCTCTCTGATGGAAAGCTCTGAATAACAAAGACATGTTTGAGAGCAGCAGCGGCATCAGCAGCAGCAGCAGCAGGCTGGGCTGAGAGCTGACGTCAAGGAGCCATGACTGTGCCAAGCAGCATCCAGACTCGGCCACCACACACGCAAACAAACACACATTGACCTGCTGCTCCTCACTGTGGCCTGTTTGGAAGCAGCCATGTCAAAAGTTAGAAATACAGCGCCCTGCTTGCTGTGAGTGACTCTTCACCTGCGATCATGGTCAGACACGAGTTTTCTTAAGATCGCACTTGTATTATAATTACAAGTCATCACACAACAGAAAGGCAACATCTCATCTATCTGGACAGTCTGTCTACCCCAGCTGTCTAAGTTAGAGGGAGGGATGGGCGTAACAATAGGCGCCATGTGTCCTGCTAAAAGGTGACAGGAAGCATTGATTTCAGTCTGTCCCAAGCTTGTAAGCCAACTGTGAATTAGCCAGGGATGAATACATCCCTTTAAGGGAGATCGTAGACAGCTGATTAGCAGCAGTTACTTCAGGAAACAGGATCAAAGTTTTGATTGCAGGATACCAAAGCTCTATCAATTTTACTGAGATGTTAATTGCAATAAAGCCCTCTAGTGTTCAATGCGTGATTGTTGCAAGGTGCACAATAAACAGCAAAAATCTTTAGTATGCAAGAAACCACTTTATTAAATGATTGTGTGTAACAAACAACTGTTTGGCAAGCAGACAAAAAGCAAAGCAAATCACTAGCAGTTTGGTTTGATTAAAGCCAGCCCAGCCAGATAATGGTTTTTAAGCTACTTTAGTGCTCAGCTGTTATATTCTTTTATACTTGTTGACTTCTAATCATCAAAATGCTACTTTTTGAAAATCTAAAATGTCATTTGAAAATGTTCTAATACTTTAGATCATTATTTTCAGGTAATATTCAGTGCATTTTGGAGCCTCCCTGCTTCTTAAATTCTTAAATTGCTACTTTTTAATGAGGCTAATTCTGTTAAGTGAGTCACACCCAGCTGAAAGAACTACAAGTATGCAGTGATTACCTTTTTTTCACGCACGTGAGCTACCAAATCCAGCAGATTCATGCTCCATCAGAATGTGGAGCGTGATTCACATTTCACCCTGAATTTCTGACTTCATTATTTATAATTCTCAGTAGTTTTGTAGATTAATATTTGGCTATCATGATATTAAATCTTTACTCTGGTAAATGATTGGGATTTTTTAAAAGGAATCGACCACACAGACCTGTGATCTCAATGTTGTAACACCTCCCGAGAGATGTTCCGATGAACGCCAGTGCAAGACAGAAGAATTGATCCAATTAGAGGGGAATTTTCCTCATCACAACTGGTTCAAGGAGACCTAGTCAAGCACAGTCTGTCTGCGAATGCTTATAAAATCATATGCAAAGTGATGCTCAGTGGTGCAGCATCATCTGGCTTGAGTGCAGACTCTGTGTGACATCAGATTTACTCGATATGCTTTACTGGCAGGGGCGTGCTGGTCCAGCAGTTAACAGTGTCACACCACAGCGAGACACACACAGGTTTGATTGCTGGATTTTTCTGAATGAAGTTTCTGTATCCCATTGTGTTGACTCTGGTTTCATTCTATTGTCAGCGGTGTATAAAGCTTGAACTCGCAAGGAGGCACTAAGGACAGCAGAAGTCGAGATCATGTAAAATTCTGCTGAGTTAAATATACGTGAATCAACATTTTTATACCATAAAAATACATCAGTTATATCTATCTATCTATCTATCTATCTATCTATCTATCTATCTATCTATCTATCTATCTATCTATCTATCTATCTATCTATCTATCTATCTATCTATCTA